>NC_059155.1:43683484-44054145 GCF_020740605.2 Lemur catta
TACAGTGCCACCTGAACTGCCAAGAAGCAGCCTTGGGAGCAGAACTAGAAAAGGAGTAAGTTCTCATCCTGGTGAACAAGATATTAAACTCTTCTTTCTTATATTGCACTCATAGCAGAAGTTCTATACATAATTTCCCTGTGCAGTGTACTGAAAAAGACACCCTTATTCCCTGCAAACTCACACTTGTGTCACTTGTGCTAAAAGACCCCAGGGGATCCAGAAACAGACAAACATCACATTCAGGTTATTTACTTTCCTACTGTGAATTTTAACCCTTGACCTGGTGCATTCCAGTTCTCTGAAATGGTATAGATTACAAATAGGTTCTTCTTGCCTGACTCCATTATGTGAGTTAATAATACCCACTAACAGGCAAAAAGCACCATCCCCACACTCCAACCCTCCTAAAATGGTACTAATTTGTTAATCAGTGGCAGACAGCTTTACAAATGGGATTCTCTTTGGCCTAGCGAAAAGCTAAACAACCTTCTCTTTGCAAAACTCAAAGGTAAATAAACCCAGTGTCATTCAGTATTACAAGGAGGATTTTAGTAACAGAAATACCAGGGAACTCAAAGCTCTGCTCTGATAAGACTTCTCATTCTTTTCCCACAAAAAAGCTAGCAATTATTTGGAAGCCTATCAGTCTGTGGTTCTCAGGTCTTCAGTTATTTCTCTTACAGAATTTCTACTGTATACAAGTACAGGTACTATATAAGACCTTGTATATGCCAGCCACTTAGCTTGACATAGGTTATCTTATTTAATCCTCACATCAACTCTGTGAGATGAATGTTATTATTCCCATTTTACTTATGAGAAAACTGAAGTGCAGAGAGGTTTAACTGGTAAGTGGCTAACCTAAGATTGTAACCCAGGTCTGTCCGACCTCAAAGCATGCTATTTCTATTATGGCAGTACATTTAAAAACCTTCACTTATAATCAATGATTAAAAAGAAGGAAGAATTAAATCTGTTTTCCTATCCAAAGTCCTGATGAAATGCTCGATGTTTAGGTAAGTCAACCTGTATGGTAGTAGTATCTAGATTTCAGTTAGCCATGGTGCTCATCTCTCTAATCTTCTTATTTTAGCATTTTGTTAAGGGTATTCTATAAAACACCAGTACTTGGACATGTCAGATATTTAAGGGAAAAGAAGTTCTCTGGTGAATAAATTTATGAAACCCTATATAAGCAAAATTACAGAGTTGTCTTTAGTGTAGGAATTCTTAGGACCTTTACTATGCTAATAACTCTTTTAACTTCTCAAAAGGAAACTGTAGGCCAGGCACAGTGGCTCACGCCTATAATCCTAGCACTCAGGGAGGCCAAGGCAGGAGGATCACTTGAGATCAGGAGTTTGAGACCAGCCTGAACAAGAGCAAGACCCTGTCTCTACTAAAAATAGAAAAAATTAGCTGGGCATGGTGGCTTGCACCTGTAGTCGCAGCTATTTGGGAGGCTGAGGCAGGAGGATCACTTGAGCCCAGGAGTTTGAGGTTGCAATGAGCTATGATGACACCACTATACTCTAGCCCGGGCAACAGAGAGATAACCTGTCTCACAAAAAAAAAAAAAAGGAGTTTGTAGTAGCCTCCTAAACTTATTTGACTATTGGATTCTTTCTTTTGTGCATATCATGGAACTTTGTCTTTAATGCAGTACTTATCAGGACTTTTAGTATGCTAAGAAACTTTGTGAATCCCCAAAAGTGGAAAAAGTTATTTCCCAAATTTATATGACCATGTTACCCTTTTTTAGGGCATCTTGAGTGATTATTGAACTATGAAATACATTTTTATATGCTTCCTGAGGTAAGCAAAATTCACTTTAAGCAATGCCTTTTCCAGGGTACTCTGTCTATGTAAATTAATAAAGTGGGCCGGGCGCGGTGGCTCACGCCTGTAATCCTAGCTCTGGGAGGCCGAGGCGGGTGGATCGCTCGAGGTCAGGAGTTCGAGACCAGCCTGAGCAAGAGTGAGACCCCGTCTCTACTAAAAATAGAAAGAAATTATCTGGCCAACTAAAAATATATATACAAAAAAATTAGCCGGGCATGGTGGCTCATGCCTGTAGTCCCAGCTACTCGGGAGGCTGAGGCAGGAGGATCGCTTAAGCCCAGGAGTCTGAGGTTGCTGTGAGCTAGGCTGATGCCACGGCACTCACTCTAGCCCGGGCAACAAAGTGAGACTCTGTCTCAAAAAATAAATAAATAAATAAATAAATAAATAAATAAATAAATAAATAAATAAATAAACTGATTAGTTTTGTGGGAGCAACAAAGTCATGTTTAGATAATAATAGAAAAGTATTTGGAAACACAGAAGGTAAGAGTGGCAGAAGCTTTTCTTTTTTGGTAAAATGGATATTTTATTCATTTGTACTTAAACCAGCCATACTGGTACTGATATCACCATGAAGCAGCCAAATACAAAACATCTGTCTACAAGTATGAGAGTAATGAACAAATTAGGGGTTGTAGTAAAACACAGAGCCAAAAGAGGTAGAGGAAATCAATGAAGTGTATTACAGCTTAACACTTTACCTGAACAATTGAGGTTTGTAATAAATGAAGCCTCCCAATCCTGGAAAATGGGGATAATCCGTGACTTATCTTTGTACTTTTTACTTCCTATTCTTGTGGTTACATTCTAAATATTAAAGATATCCAAACTATTATTATATCTACTTGTCTATATCCAGCGACATCATGTTGTCTGTAGCAGTCAAGATTACTGGAATTTCTTTGGTTAGACTCCAATTATACCCCACCCTCAAATCGACACAGTAGGCACAGTGAGAACCAGGGTATCATGGCAGAATACTTAGCTCTAAAACAAGAAAAATCCTACGAGGGGGGAAGGCAGATTCAGCCACTTCCCAGACTGAAATTGACTAATATATCCATCTACACACATCTTCAGGCTGCATGGTCATGGAGTAATTTAGGAATGAATCCATGGTTTGTGGGATACTAAAATACTTAGTGGTTTGTTATAGTACATTATGGCTTTCTCCAGTGGCTTCCAAGGCAGCTTCCAAATCACTAGCAAGAGAATTTTGCTGAAACAACATGCAAGACTACAGAGGTTCCTCTCCACAGTTATGGAAAGGATTTTTCCAGGCGTGGATGTACCAGGTCTGGCTAGTCCAGGAATAGTTGCTCCAAGACTGGTTGTTCCAGGTTGGGTTGCTCTAGGTCTTGTTGCTCCACATTAGAAGGTTTCTAGATGTGTTCATCAGTCATCCCTGGTGGTAGAAAGAGTAGAGGCCTGGGTATTCTGTAGGTATTGAGGCCTTCTGAGTCACACTGTTGCTATTCTTTGGCCAGTTGTTTTTCTGCCACCTCTTAGATTTCATGTTCTGGTTCTGGAACCAAGTCTCAACCTGTTTGTAGCAAAGTAAGGTTCAGGGTATTGGAACGTTCTTGCATCTTCTGGAGGCTGAGATATTTTTGTCTCTGAAATCTATCATTGTGTACATACAACTGGGTCAGAGAGAACACAGTTCTGCTCTTCTGTTTCTTGACCTGGACCTTATCTTTCTTCTTCACTACACTGTTCTCTGCAGAAGTGGGTAGTTTTACTTCGGGTAGTTTACTTTGTGTAGAGCAACTCAGCAGAAGACATTTGCAAGGATGGATAATTTTCTTCAGGCCCACAAATTACAGGCATTGATAAAGAGTCCCTAGAATCAGATGCTTCAGAGCAAGGCAGGCTTTGAGGACATGCTGAATCCATGCTCATGTTATTGAGAAGGAAGGGGAAAAATTAAAGAGCTGAACTGTGAAAAAAGGCCAAGGCTTTAAGACTTAAGTATCTAGATGGAAGATCTTAGAGAAATACAATCTACACATGTAAAAAGATCAAAAAGCAGGATGACGTGAGTCCTCTCCACAATAAGAGGAGGTAACCAACTCAATCCAGCAAAAAAGGGAGAAGCATTTTAAAACTTATCAAGATATGAAGAATTTTTTAAAATATATGTAGATAATTACTACAGTTGATATTTGTAAAGGCTCCAAACTGAAAACAACCTGGATGTCTATCAGTAGAATGGATGAATGTTATGTATGTCCAAATTATTAGATATCTTATACTTATTTTTCTTTATTTTCTTTTGAAAAGTTTTTTAAATTAAAATAAGGATAAAGAATAAAGTGAATACCCATGTGTTTACAACTTAGAATTAATAAATGCTAACATTTTTTCATTTTGTCTCAAATTTTTGTACATAAAAATGTATTGCCATAACTTTTACCCAAAACAATGCACTGATTCTAGATGATATTTTCTTCAAAATAAAAAGACAAACTTGGCAAATAAATATACAACATGGAAAATTTAATATCCTTAATTTACAAAGCTCTTGAAAATCAGTAAGCAAAAGAAAAACACAGCAGTTAGAAAATGGGCAAAGGATGTGAACAATGAACCAGATAAAAACTAAAATGAAAAATAAACATAAAAATTGTTCAACTTCACTGTAAAGAAATACAAATTAAAATAACCTAAAATATTTAATACTAATTTTTTTTCTATTAAATCAGCCAATTTTTACAATTTATAGTACCTAGTGTTGGCAGGAACATGTTGAAACAGATGTTCTCATACACTGCTGATGTGAGTTTAAATTCATAGATAATTTTTTGAGTGCAGTTTGGGAACATGTATAAAAACCTTAAAATACAATTTTATCTGGTAACTATTCCATTGTAGGAATATATTTTAGTGAAATAATCATAAATCTCCACAACTATTTATCATCACTTTAAGAGCAGAAAATTTGAAAGAAAACTAAATATCTAGCAGTAGAAAAGTGGTGAAATAAATTAGTACATCATTGTGATGAAATATTGTACAACTGTTAAAAATAATTATTTTGTAGAATAATTAATAGAGTTATGTGAAAAGGTATATGAGTGCAGTGTTTTTAATTTTTTTATTTTAGTATATTATGGGGGTAAAAATGTTTAGGTTACATATATTCTCTTTGATCCACCCAAGTCAGATCTTCGAGCGTGTCCATGCCCCAGATGGTGCGCACCACACCCATTAGGTGTGTATATACCCATCCCTTCCTCCCCCCTCCCACCTGCCCCAAACCCGACTATATGTGCACTTAAGTGTTGGTGAGTTAAGTCAGTTAATACCAATTTGATGGTGAGTACATATGGTGCTTGCTTTTCCATTCTTGTAATACTTCACTTAGTAAAATGGGACCCAGCACTATGCAGGATAATACAAGAGGTGCTAGTTCATCATTGTTTTTTGTGGCTGAGAACTCCATGGTATACATATACCACATTTTATTAATCCACTCATGTATTGATGGGCACTTGGGTTGTTTCCACATCTTTGCAATTGTTAATTGTGCTGGTATAAACATTCGAGTGCAGATGTCTTTTTAACAGAATGTCTTTTGTTCCTCTGGGTAGATGCCCAGTGCAGTTTAAATTTAAAAGTATATTTATCAGCTTTATTGAGATACAGTTCACACACCATGTAATTCGACCACATAAACCATACAATTCAGTGGTTTTTAGTATATTCACAGAGTTATGTAACCATCACCACAATCAATTTTAGAACATTTTCATTACTCCAGAAAGAAACCCCATAGCAGTCACTCCCCATTCCTCCTAGTCCCATTCCTAGGCGGTCACAATTTTATCCCTATAGATTTGCTTATTCTGGAAAGTTCTTATAAATGGAATCTTACAATATGTGGTCTTTGGAGAGAAAATATTTGCAAATCAAATATCTGACAAGATACTTGTATGCAGAATATATAAAGAACCGTTACAATTCAATAATTCTAAAAAACCAATTTTTTAAATGGGCAAAGGATCTGAATACATTTGAAGATACACAAATGACCAATAAACACATAAAAATGCTTGACATCATTAGCCATCAGGGAAGTTAATCAAAATCACAATGAAGTACTGCTTAGCATCCACTAGGATGGCTATAATCCAAAACACAGATAATAACAAGTATTGGCAAGGATGTGGAGAAATCAGAACCCTCATACATTGCTGGTGAGAATATGAAATGGTACAGTCACTTTGGAAAACAGTTTGGCAATTCCTCAAAATATTAAACATAGAATTACCAGATGACCCAGCAATTCTACTCCTAGGTATATACCCAAGAGAAATGAAAATATATGGCAACACAAAAGCTTGTACATGACTATATTCATAGCATTATTCGTAATAGCCCAAAGTGGAAACAACCCAAATGTCCATCTACTGGTGAATAGATAAATAAAATGTGGTAAGTCCATACAATGGAATACTATTTGGCAACAAAAAGATACATGTTACCACATGGATGAACCTTGAAAACATTATAAAGTTACATTTTTAATTTTAAACATTTAGATATTAGAGTATATCTACATATAGAAAAAAACACTGAAAAGAAGTATAACAAAAATATAAGTAAAGGCCAGGCACGGTGGCTCACGCCTGTAATCCTAGCACTCTGGGAGGCCAAGGCAGGCAGATCCTTTGAGCTCAGGAGTTCGAGACCACCCTGAGCAAATGCGAGACCCTCGTCTCTACTAAAAAAATGGAAAGAAATTATCTGGACAACTAAAAATATATAGAAAAAATTAGCCAGGCATGGTGGTACATGCCTGTAGTCCCAGCTACTAGGGAGGCTGAGGCAGAAGGATCGCTTTAGCCCAGGAGTTTGAGGTTGCTGTGAGGTAGGTTGATGCCACGGCACTCTAGCCCGGGCAACAGAGTGAGACTCTGTCTCAAAAAAAAAAAAAAAAAATATATATATATATATATATATAAGTAAAGACAAAGATTTTTACACGGGTAACCTCCTTCTCTATCCAGCCTAGACACTTACTTCAACCTCTCTTTTGCCAATGTTCTTATCTCACTAACTCTGTTGCCACCCTATCCAGTAAAATCTCAAATTCTAAATTCAATCCAAATGTCTGCCTTCTCTATTCCTGTACCCAGGCTGCTGAGAAATACTACAAAAATAATGCAATTGATTACAAATACTGATTACAACTGATTACAAATTTGTGATCTCCAGCCTCTACTGACCTGATATGTCTCCACTACTTACCTACTTACTTACTGGTGGTTCTTTTTTCCATTAACCACAGCTTTATACGTTCTTTCATATCACTCCTATCCCATATTATAATGAAAGTCCTAACATAAGCAATAAGGCTAGAAAAAGAAATAAAAGGCACTCCAATTAGAAAAAAAAATGAAATAAAACTATCCTTATTTGCAGATGACATTGTTACATATATGGATAACTCAAAGAATCTACAAAAACTCCTAGAACTAATAAGGGAGTTTAGCAAGTTCACAGCACACTAGATCAACACACAAACATCTATTGTATTTCTGTACACTAGCAATGCACATTTGGGAATCCAAACTTAAAAACACAATACCATCTATAACTGCAAAAAAATTAAATAGCTGGGTATAAATCTAGCAAATCATATACAGGGTCTGAATGCTGAAACCTACAAAACACTGGTGAAAGAGACCAAAGAAGACCTAAATAAATGGAGAGACATACCATGTTCATGGGTCAGAAGACTCAATATAGTTAAGATATCAGTTCTCTTCAAGTTGATATATAGATTTAATGCAATCCCAATTAAAATTTCAGCAGGGTTTTTTGTAAAGAAACATAAGATGATTCTAAGATTTATATAGAAAAGAAAAGGAACTAGAATAGCCAAAACAATTCTGAAAAAATAAAACAAAGTTAAAGGACTCAAACTATCCAATTTTTAAGACATACTATAAAGCTATAGTAGTCAAGACAGTGTGATATTGGCAGGAAGATGGTCCCATAAACCAATGAAAGAAGATAAAATACAAAATACAGACAATAAAATTCAGAAATAGACCTACATAAAAATTATCAACTGATATTTCCACAAAAGTGTAATGGCAATTCAATGAAAGAAATAGTTTTTTTAACAAATGGTACTGGAATAACTGGACATCCTCACCATATACACCTTACAACATATACAAAAATTAACTCAAAAAAGGCCGCGGGTGGTGGCTCATGCCTGTAATCCTAGCACTCTGGGAGGCCGAGGCGGGTGGATCGCTCGAGGTCAGGAGTTCGAGACCAGCCTGAGCAAGAGTGAGACCCCGTCTCTACTAAAAATAGTAAAAACAAGCCGAGTGTGGTGGCACATGCCTGTAGTCCCAGCTACTATGAAGGCTGTGGCAAGAGGATTGCTTCAGCCCAGGAGTTTGAGGTTGCTGTGAGCTAGGCTGACGCCACGGCACTCTAGCCCAGGCGACAGAGTAAGGGTGAGCATCTACCCAGAAGAACAAAAGTCATTCTATAAAAAAGACACCTGCACCCGAATGTTTATAGCAGCACAATTCACAATTGCAAAGATGTGGAAACAACCCAAATGCCCATCAATTCACGAATGGATTAGTAAACTGTGGTATATGTATACCATGGAGTATTACTCAGCTATAAGAAATAACGGTGATACGACATCTCTTTGGTTCTCCTGGAGAGAGTTGGAACCCATTATATTAAGTGAAGTATCCCAAGAATGGAAAAACAAGCATCACATGTACGCACCAGAAAATTGGTTTCCCTGATCATCACCTAAATGCATATTGGGGAATGATACTAACTGGATATCAGACTGAGGCGGGGGTTGGGGGGAGGGGATGGGTGTGTGCCTACATGATGAGTGCGTTGCGCACCGTCTGGGGAATGGTCATGCTTGAAGGTGCTGACTCGGGGAGGGGGGGTGTGGGGGGAGGGGATGGAGGTATGACTACATGGTGAGTGCCAGGCGCACTGTCTGGGGAATGGACATGCTTGAGGCTCTGACTCAGGGGGATGGGCAGGACATGGGCAATATATATAACCTGAGCTTTTGTACCCCCATAATAAGCTGAAATAAAAAATAAATAAATAAATAAATAAAATCAAAAAATATATATATACATAAAAGAAAAAAATTACAAATTAGACTTCAACAAAATTAAAAATGTTTGCTCGGCAAAGAACACTGTTAAGAGATTAACCAGGCGGGGCGAGGTGGTTCATGCCTGTAATCCTAGCACTCTGGGAGGCCGAGGCAGGAGGATCTCTCGAGATCAGGAGTTTGAGACCAGCCTGAGCAAGAGCGAGACCCCGTCTCTACTAAAAATAGCAAGAAATGATCTGGACAGCTAAAATATATATATAGAAAAAAATTAGCCAGGCATGGTGGCGCATGCCTGTAGTCCCAGCTACTCGGGAGGCTGAGGCAGAAGGATTGCTTAAGCTCAGGAGTTTGAGGTTGCTGAGAGCTTGACACCACGGCACTCTAGCCGGGGCAACAGAGTGAAACTCTGTCTCAAAAAACAAACAAACCAAAAAAAAAAAAAAGAGGTTAACCAGCTACTGATCTGGAGAGAATATTTGCAAAACACATATCTGATGAAGGACTTATAGCCATAATATGTAAAGTGCTATAAAAGCTCAAAAATAAGGGAAGAAAATCAACATGATAAAAAATGAGCAAAGGATTTGAATGCACACCTCATTAAAGAAGATATACAAATTCATGGCAAATAAGCACAAGAAGAGATGCTTAACATCACTAGCCATTAGGAAAATGCAAATTAAAACCACAAGAGATTCCATTACACCAATACTGGAATGGATAAAATTTTTTTAAAATATTGTGACAATACTAAGTGCTGACAAGAATGTGGAACAATCCAAACTCTCATACATTTCTGTTGTGAATGCGAAATAGTAAAGCCACCCTGAAAAACAGTTTGGCAGTTCCTTATAAAGTTTCTTATAAAGTTAAACAAACACTTACCATTTGACCCAATAATCCCAACACTGAATATTTCCCTTAGAGAAATGAAAACCTGTGTTCACATAAAAATTTGTATATGAATGTTTATAGCAGCTCTATTTGGAATAGCCCCAAACTGGAATACAAAACAAATATCCTTCAATATGTGAATGGATAAACAAACTATACTATTCAGCAATAAAAAAGAATGAACTATTGATACTTTCAACAACATAGATGAATCTTGAATGCATTATGGTAAGTGAAAAAACCCAGTCTCAAAAAGCTACATACTGTAAGATTCCATTTGTATGACATTTTGGAAAAGGCAAAATTATGGGGAGCAAAACACATCAGTGGTTGCCAGGGTTAGGAGTGAGGGGAGGTTCCACATTCTATCCATGATGATAGTTACAAGATTCTATGCATTTGTAAAAGCTCACAGAACTACATACCAAGCAAAAGTTAATTTTACTGTATTTAAATTTTAAAAATTAAAGCAAAAAGGAAAACCTTCTCTTACTTTCTCTCAAACTTCTTACACTCTCCTTCCCTCCCCTCTACCACTGGAAGCCTCCTTAGAATAGTGTCTTCCCAAACTTTGCTGGGTTTTCTTCTGACCATCACCCTACTTATTTTTTAGGGAATTTATCCGTTCTTTGGCTAAAGGCCATATATATAGACTGTTAACTACTGAATATGTGTCTCCAGCCCAGAACTCTTTCCTGAGCTCCAGACCTGAGTAACCAAGTGCCTTTCAACTTCACTCCAACCAAAAAAAAAAAAAAAGATCCATTTCCTGTTTTGCTCTCGCTGCTTTTCCCTCACCCCCACCTAATTAATCACCAAGGTATGTTGATTATAATTCTTTTCTAGCTCTGGAAGCTGTGCACTTTTCTCTGTTCTAATTACTATGACCTCTAGATCATGTGTCATCTTTATCACTGAAATAGCCTCTTAACTGGTCTCCCTGCCTTCAATATTGTCCCTCTTCCAGTCCATTCTTCATATTACAACTAGAATGATGAAAATTTCAAATTTGTTCATGGCTCTTCCATTGGCCTCAGCATAGTCTGAAACTCCTTACCATGATTTACAAACCCTTTCATGATCTGGCCCCTACTTGTCTCTCCAGGCTCATCTCACAATTCTCAACTCTGAAGCTTCCTCTCCACCGGTCCTATCCCCACACTCTATGCTCTACTTCTTTCAGTCCCTCAAACATGCCCCTGACTGGGAGGCTTCCTCAGCAACCTCTCACCTCCTCCACCCCTCAGCTAGCTGGATAATATTTATCCTCCAGGTTCCAGCTTCCACATCACTTATTTAGGGTATCACTGACCGACCCCACAGCTGAGCTATATGTCTCTTCCTGGTGCTACCATAATACTGTTACAAGAGACTTTTGTTCAGTGCTATAATATTTACTTGTCTGCTTCCCACACAAGATTGTAAGCTCCTTGGGGGTAGTGACTATGTCTTGTTCACATTTTAGTACCTGCCTCTAGCACAGTGCCTGGCACATGGTAAGTATTCAGTAAATATTTCTTGAATGAATGAATGAATGAATGAGGAGGAAGGATGGAAAACAGTCTCTGAAAACAGACCTCTGATTATAGGTCATTATTTTTCTTTATTCTTTTCTATATTTTCCAAGTATTCTATGATGAACATGCATTGCTCTTATAATCAGAAAATAATAATACATATTAGAATTAATTTTAAAAGTATATTACCTGGGTGTGGTGGCATGTGCCTGTAGGCATGTAGCTGAGGCAGAAGGATCGTGTGAGCCCAGGAGTTCACGGCCAGACTGGGCAACATAGTGAGACCCCATCTCTAAACAAAAGTATATTAAGCATACTCAGAATAGAAAAGAGAAAAATCTATGAAGAAAATTAAAATCACTCATAATCTTGCCACCTAAAGATAACTCTCATTAACATTTTATTGTATCTTTCCAGTATTTTCTATGAATATATTTTTTAAAAATTAAGATCTATGTTCTCTTTTTATTTCTGCTTTTTTCACTAATGCCAAAAATAATTTCTCATTATTTCAAGGTACTGTTTATTTAACCATTCTATGCTATCCAACATTAAGATTTTATCCAATTTTCCACTATTATGAATAATGTGAATAATATCATTGAACATAAGTTTTTCTGCTCATTTGTAATCATTTCCATGAAAAGGAATCCTAGAAGCAAAATTACTGGCATGAATTTTTTAAAGGCCCAATGTATATGGCCAAATTGTTTTCCAGAAAGCTTATACTAATAAAAGCTACTTGCGGGCCTACTATATGCCAGATATTGCTTTAGGTAGACTTTATCATGCCTGTTTTGCAGATATGAAAACTAAGATCCATTGACATTATTTGCCCAAGAGGCAAAGCTATAATAGAATTCAAATTGAGAATTGCCCAATTTCAAAGCTCATGTAATTTCTGTGTGGATTTTAAAAATAAATTATTTTTAAGTTATCAAATTACACATTTATTAAAGAAAATATGGAAAATACAAGTAGAAAGTAGAGAAAATGAAAATAAATTACCCATGAATCCACCACTTTCAACAGTTTAGTGCATTTTCTCAGTCTTTTGTTCCAGATGACAATTTTCAGGTTAAAAATACCGATAGCGTTTTGCATCCTTCCTTTTTCACTTAACATTTTTCAATGCTAATCTATGCTTTTCATAGTGGTTACATATTCTTGTCAAATGGGTGTTAACGTGTGAATATTTACAGCTGTTCAGCTCACCTGTGAATTTCTTCTCTTCATTCCCAGGATCCACCATCTCCCACGAGGCTTATAGAGTTCATTGTTGGGAACCATTCTAATCTTCAAAATAAGTCACCATGTTGGATTGAAACCTTCACAATTTGAAAGCATTCCATCAAATACTTGCTGTGCAAATGTTTCAGGACTTTACATTATTTAATTTACTGACTGAACTCCAATTTGGTAGCAGTTAATTCAAGCCAGTTTTCCTTTCTTTCTTCATTTCCCCTCCCCCAATCTGTGAATGCCTAAATGTAAAATATATATTTTTTCATTCATTTTATCAGGTAAGAGGGAATTCAGAAGACTTCTTTGGAGTCTTTAATTCCCATAGAAAGACTATGAATTATATCTATAGGGTCTTTTTGATGTTGAGGGGAATCAGACTATATTTGCTGCTGTGTGCATGTGCATTTATAGACATGTGTATGTGCAGCATATCTATACAAAATTCTGCTATCGTGTTGTGAAAATTAAGGTTAAAAAATCTGAGGCATTTATTTAATCATGCTTTGTCTCTAAATAACAGTTTAAATATTTGCTGAGCTTTAAACCATCCTTACATTAGGTATCTAAAATTTGAGAGGGTAATTCAATACACTGTGACCAAGGTCTTCAAACTGGGAATCGAACAACAATGTAAAACCTGTTCTCTGTCACAGAGATTCCTGAAAGTACCACAGCTAATTGAGAAGATAAAATCAGATCAGGTCAGGACTTCTACTTTATTAAACATAACAATTAGTGTTTTAAAGACCTTTAATGCCAGGCTGTGGTGAAATTCTCCAATTACTTTTATTCATTTATGTGCTACCTAGCTTTATTTTAGCCTTTATGAATTACTTTTATGATAAAGAAAAACTACAAGCCTAAATTATAGACCATATGTTTTGTTAAGGGTTTTTCAGGGTCATTTTCAGGTTTAATGACAATACTATTCATAAGGGTAAAGTTTCACAGCTGACATTAGCCTGAGGAGTAGCACTAAAAATCTGTTTTCACAGCAAGGGTTAATGTACAGATAGTGATAACCAAATATGCCAATCCTTCCTTCCTTCCTTCCTTCCCCCCTCCCTTCCTTCCTTGCTTTCTTTTTTCTAGCTTCAGTGGTAGTTTAGCCATTAAAATAGTTTACGTCCATTTCCCCATTTATTTATAATCAGCCTTTTTTTCAGTCCTAGTGCCTGAATCAATGAGTATGAACACTAATGCTGCTTCTTTATAATAATAATACCTAAGAGTAATGATGTTTTTCATTTTTCAACCAGCACTCCTGTGCCCACCTGCTGACAATAAAAGCTCACAACTCTTAAAGAGATCAGTGGGAGTTAGAGGCATTTTACAGATATCAAGGAATTGAGCTTCTAGAGGGATTGTTAGGTTTACTAAATTATCCCCCCAAAAAATCTTCTTGAGTAAAAGAGAGTTAGTTACCTGCCACAAACAATTCGGTGTTGGGGCTCCAGTGGAGCTGAGAAGGTGGGCAGTCTGGCTTTTTAAAGCAACAACAAAACCTGTTCATTTGGACTCCCTAGGTCATTTTAACCAAGGTGAGTTTTTTTTTTTTTTTTTTTGAGACAGGGTCTCACTCTGTCACCCCAGCTAGAGTGCAGTGGTGTCATCGTAACTCACTGAAACCTCAAACTCCTGGGCTCAAGCAGTCCTCCTGCCTCAGCCTCCCAAGTAGCTGGGACCACATGTGTGCGCCACTAAGTCCGGCTAATTTTTCTATTTTTTATAGAGACCGGGGCGGGGGGGTCTCACTCTTGCTCAGGCTGGTCTTGAACTCCTGACCTCAAGCAATCCTCCCGCCTCAGCCTCCCAGACCAAGGTGATATTTTAGCATAAATTAAATGAATGGGTCAGCATTTCATTTGAGAGATAGTAGACATGAGTAAATCTATTAGGGCCTGTTTCTCAAACTCAGAAGCCAGGAAGCAGCCTAGAAGACTATGTACACTGGGTTTCATGATGAAATCTTATATGTTCAGATGGAAAAAAGTTATCCCCCTTCTGCTCTTTCTCTAAAACACTCTCTTGTTTAGATTTCTCTTGAAAGGTTATTTGGTCATCCACATGGTCTTCTGACGGACAAGCCTTGCCTTCTATTCATATAGAAATGTACCGTTCTCTAAATGCAGGGCCATTACTTACTGCACAGACAGTAGGCCTCAAAGCAATCTTCCCCTTTCCCATCTATCATCTTCTGCCAAGAGTTTAGGCAGAGCAGCTGCTAACTATGATTCAAAGTCAGAAAGGCACCAAGAACTTCTTTGATGCATAGAGTATATCAGCAGTCAGCTCCCACAGAAATAAGGTCATAAAATAAAGTGTCAGTAAACTACAGGGAAGCACTGGGAGGGTAAAACTCTAGAGAGCTATAATGCAAAGCTGATTGTCTAATGTCTTGCAGATCTGCACTGTCTTCAAAAAGCCAAATAGATTAGGGTTTGGAGGGAAACGCGAAGCTGATTGTCAAATGTCTTACAGATTTACACTATCTTCAAAAGGCCAAATAGATCAGGGTTTTGAGGGGGATTTTTTTTTTTTGGTAGATACACGGTCTTACTCAACTGGTCTCAAACTCCTGGCCTCAAGCGATCCTCCTGCCTCAGCCTCCCAAAGTGCTGGGATTACAGGTGTAAACCACCGTGCCCACCCTAAATCAGGGTTTTACCTGGGGCTTGGAGAAAAAAGAAACCCTATCCTTATTTTAGCACCTTGATCCCATTAGTATATAGACTCTGATGATATCCCTATCCATGGATCATTTGAGTACTGACCAATGTACGTAGGCATCCAACTGGTTGGTTACTGATCCCGAAGACATCGGTTTGTTTAATAATTAGCATACCCTGATCTGCCTTCTTTGCTTGCATTTCCTTGGATCCCTATCCAGTAACCCCTATGGGATCTCATTCCTCAATCTTTGGTACTCATCTTCCCCATTTGCAAAATGAAGATACTTGTTGTTAGAATCCTACAGCTGAAAGGTGCTATGTTAACTCCCTAGTGCTCTTATATGTCTTTAATTTCAGGACTAGAATGAAAAGTTTAATCATAATAGTATTTCTAAGCAAAAGAGTGTCCTTCATCCTTTCTTCCATGCTCATTGCTGATTTGTTCTTACAGAGCTTAGAGCACTTTGTTAATGTTTTCCCATTTGTTCCAACAATGTCCTTGGAAAGTGAATTAAAATTATTTTCCCCGTGGTATAGCTGGAAAAATTAAGGGGAAAAGAGATGAAGTGCCCTCTAAAAGCACATAGCTGTCTTGGGCAGAGCCCACAGTTACCATGTCCAGTATACTGTTGACTTGGCTTCCTAGTATTGGAATTACCATGGAACAACTTAGAACATTAAGAGCAATTAGGACAGGATCACATTCCAAAAGAGTTCCACTTTGTCAAAAATCTTAAAGTGTGCAATTTATACAATTCTTATTTTCTGTGTGATAGAAATGCAATATGTGCCTGTTTCCCCCACTTGCCCTGTGTGACACATATCTTTCACCAGTGCCATTATCTCCTGTGGCACCCAGGAGCCCAATCTCAGGCTGTCTTTGCCAGAAAAAACAATGTGCTTTCCCGTGTTTATGCCAAATTGCACAATGTGTAGACATCGAGGTTAATGGAGATTTAAGCACAATCTTAGCAGGTATGTTTTAAGAGTATTGAATATACATTATTGTAACATGCATCTAAAATTTAACAAGGCCCAAATTCACAGGAATATAAGTCATTCAGAGCCCTTTTTGCCTCTTGTCACACGTATCTACATATACATGTGCCCATGCACACACACACACACACACACGCACACACACACACTTTCCCCAAAGCAGGCTGCCTGGTCATCAAAAGCAAATATTTTAAAACAATGATTCTCTGTCCTCTCCTTTTAGAAAAAAAGTCTAACAATCAAAGCAGGTGAAGAACATTCCATTTATATATTCCAGAGCCTGTGCTCTCAGAGTGGCTGAGAGACTGAGTTGGTACAAAAGACAGGTTCTGTGCAGAGGCATAGAGGACATCTAACAAGATCATCAGGCTCTTCCACAAGTCCCATGTTCTTAGAAAACTCATGAATTCCATCCAGTTAGTAGGAAATGGTTGATTAGGTATGGTACATCTGCATTTCTTCAACCATAGCTGTAGTGTACCATATTAAAGTGTAGCCTTTTGCATGTGGGATATAATGTAATAATAAATGGGTGGCTCCTAACAGCATGCAACACATAAGTGTTTACTTCCCCAAAAGGGCTAGGGCTGTGTCCTGCACAGTGTCCAAAACCATTAAATGTGTTATTTGGAGCAGCCTGTACATGGCCATCAGCAGAATGAATTAAAATAGACAATGAATTCAATATATCAGGAGATAGATTCTTAGTAGGGAATGGTGTTAAAGGAAAAAAACAGTAAGATGCATTCAAGGAATAATTGCTTTCACCCTGCTGGCTAAATCTGCAAAGGAACATAGCGGGAAAGCTGGGACTGGGTCTTGGTAATAATACATGAACTGTATCGGAGAGCCAGAAAAAGAAAGGCACTGGGGACCTCAGCAGTTAAGCTCAAGTTGCCAATTTGCCACAAATCCTTTTTTCCACCAATCTGCTAAAAGTGATTGTATATAGTATTCTTAAAACCATGTGTCTTGCTGCAGAAATACTGACAATGCTGGCCAGCTTTATCTTCCTATGTCCTTTATTAAAAGTATATACATAAAATTGTTGTTTCTTTTCTGTATTATGGTTTTGTTAAACAATATCAGCAAAGCCTAAAGTTTCAGACCACTCTAATGGAAATGTCTCTACATCTCATTTCATGGGGGTATAGTGGAGTTTATTCACTCCTAGATTGATTGGTATGTGTTGTATGTAGACTCCTCAGTAACATCTCATCTTCTGAATACCCTCCTATCCTATGTGTTCAGTATTTCTTTCTTACGTTCCTACATGAATATGAGTTAGGAAATAAGTAACGATGACTTTGAGATAGAAAGCTGACGAGTCTAATGGCACTTAATCATGTTCAGCCTTACTCAGCCTCACACACTTCTGCCTTTCACTCTAGCACTGTGATAAGTAAAAGAAAAAAGAAAGAACTTGTCATGTGTGCCTAAGGGAGATGTGAATTCTGGTTTGCTTTTTCTTACATTTTAGACTATGTTTATTATTCTCCAAATGCATGTCACCTGTAAAAAAGAATATAATGGTCCTGAGAAAAGAACACAGTAGCCCACTTGCTCCTAAATCATACGTTACCCTCAGAAAAGTATTTGAAGAGACCCCTCATTAAGTAAGCCCCAAATAAATTTTCCCTCAATCAATGCACCATTTGCACAAAAAGTCCTTTTCATACAGAATGGAGAAAGCTCCCCAATTAGCCAACCAAGAAGGCAGAAGTCATTGAAAATGCAGAGCATTGAAAGCTGCAGTTTGGAACAGTCATTGCTGACTGTCTCACTAAATAATGGATAACTTGAATCACTTAGGAGAAGCCCAATCCATAGAGGTCAGACTTAACACAAAACCAGAAAGAAGTCTTTTATTCCAGCTAAGCTTATAAAAAAGTACTTACTTTGTCCTAGGTAAAGACCTCAAATATCTCTGCTGAAAAACCCCATTTCATTTATTTCAATGAATCAGCTACAAACAGCTTGAATTTGCATCACAAACACAATGTAAAAGAATTCATATCATATTAGAAACAAAGGACGACTAATTTCTTTCTAGATTAAAAAAAGCCATAAAAAAAAGAAACCTGTGTACAAGAATTTTGGGTAAATATTACCAAGTAAATTTAAGGCATAGACATTTAAAAGGAAATTTTAATTCATAGATATAAATATATATGTATAATGCTTTATATAGGAACATGTAAACATATTGACATGTTATAAATAATAAAATTTTTGAAATCTAATTTTGTCACTATATACAATGATATTGAAAAACTAGTCAGTTTCTCTTTGAATATTAAAATCATTATCGGCCGGGCGCGGTGGCTCACGCCTGTAATCCTAGCACTCTGGGAGGCCGAGGAGGGAGGATCGCTCAAGTTCAGGAGTTCGAGACCAGCCTGAGCAAGAGCGAGACCCCGTCTTTACTAAAAATAGAAATGATTTGGACAGCTAAAAAAATATATATATATATATATATATATATATATATATATATATATATATATATATATATAAAAATTAGCCGGGCATGGTGGCACATGCCTGTAGTCCCAGCTACTCGGGAGGCTGAGGCAGGAGGATCGCTTGAGCACGGGAGTTTGAGGTTGCTGTGAGCTGGGCTGACGCCACGGCACTCTAGCCCGGGCAACAGAGTGAGACTCTGTCTCAAAAAATAAATTAATTAATTAATTAATTAATTTAATATTCATTCTCACATAGTAGCATAATGTTTCAATGTTTAGACTTCCAACTCTAGAGGGGTGGGAAATTTATGTTAGCAAAAAGTACATTTTAAGCAAATGTTTTTTTTAAAAAAGTATTTGAATATGTTTATGGTATTGAAAGAAATTTTCCTCATAAACCTTAACTGAAGTACTCAAATCAATTTTGCAAAACAGTGCAGTCTCAGACGCAGATCTTGACAATGTTGGCAAACTCTAAAATAAATCTGGCATATAAAAATCTCAATGAAAATAAAACACAATTCACTGTACAGGGAAAGCAAAAGTTTTGCTATTGGAACATTAAAGAATGTAGGTTATGGGGGGGATGGGCGGGACATGGACAATGTGTATAACCTGAACTTATGTACCCCCATGATGAGCTGAAATAAAAAAAAAATGTAGGTTACAAATTAGTCAAAAATTCTCATTAAGTTATACTTAACAATCCACTGTCATGCCATACATAAATTATCCTAGACAATTAGAAAACACTTATTAGAGTAACGTGGTTCTGACGGACCCAATACAAATGCAAATCTGAAGTTACCTCTGAATCACAGAGAGTCTGTGTGTGGCAGGACTACCAGGTTCTGAGAGTTGAGGGTGCTGTGAGATATAAAAAATCAAGGAGAATAGTGGGGAAATAAGCCAAGATAAGACAGGAAACATTAAAAATTTTAACCGTTTCTTCACTTGATTGTCATTTCCCCTAAACTTTGAGGCTTTCTGTTTTCTACCTACATATTTTCGATCTATAAAAACTAGTTTTCTTGAGAGTAAAATTAATTTGACTCTTTTATGTCTATCTGATTAGCTGAGTGATCCAGAGATAACTTCAGACTTGCATTTCTATCATTACCTTGGTCTGATTATCTTAACAGAACCACCTGAAGCACCTAATTCTTTTTGTTTTTCAAAGTCCTTTTATATTAATTCTTACAGATGTGCCTTATTCTTCTAATGCTACTTACTCTCTTGTGGTATGAATATACAATAATTCACCATTTCCCCTATAAACTGTTCTAATGTTTTTCTTTTATTAATGGTATAAAGAACATCTTTGTACATGTGTATTTAGGATTTGTGTATTTCTGTAAGACGGAGTCCTAGAAGTGAAATGTTGGATCATATGAGATGTGCATTTTTAAGTGATCATTGGTTTGTCAGGTCCAGTCACCCTAAACCAAATTCTTGAGCTGCAAGAAGAATTAGAGGGCTTGTGACCCAGTGTGCTTTATAACAAGAGAGGAAAATTTGGAACAACAATGCTCCGGTGGCAACTAGAGATAAAAATGGAAGTAGAACAAGAGGACGGGACTGAAGATGCTGACCTTACTCCCTCAGGGGTGCTGGTGTGGGCTGTGAATCTTCTAAGAGTACGCAGATCTAGAGGAAGAGCCACCCTCAAGGATTGGGAAGGGGAAGAGGAGCACTTGAGGGAATGAAGAGAACCAGGGCAGAGAGAGTATCCAGCATAGCATGGTGCCATCAGCAAAGCCAGGGGCTGGAAAAATGAAGGAGAATTTGGAACACCTATTTCTAAACTTTATTTTTAAATACTTTAGTCATAAACTTATGAAGTTTTCTACCGTTTATGCACCAAAAGTTTTGAACAACCTCAGCTCAGCCAAAGTCATCAGAAACAACTTTGCATTCATATGACTGTTTTCAAAAGGTATAGACACTACAGTCCTTGTTGATAAAAATGTATATATTATATGGAGTTTTTCTAGTGCTGCCCAACTAGCTTTTAAATCTACTTTTTCATGATAGTAATTCTCACTGCCATAAGCTATTGTAGGGGCCAAGGGAAAGCCTTTCCTTCACCCTCTGAAGGCTCACTGAAAAACCAACTGACAAAAGGCAGATTAATTGGAGAAAAGACATACATTTATTAAAGTGCACACGGGGAGAACCACAGAGTGACTACCCCAACCTTCCCAATGAGGTTCAGAAGGTTATATACCATCCTGAGGTTACAGAAAGAATGGGGGCTTGGATCTTGGCAAAACAAGTCATGGGAGGGGGAGAAGAGAAGACCTGCCTAGCAAAAGTGGTCTTGTTTTATAGATGAAATCTCACAGGTAGCAGCCCTCACAGAGAATAGATGGTAAAAGTTTCTTTAAAAGTGTCAGACTCTCAGTTAATCTTTCCTATATATGGACCAGGGAAAGCCTGCGAAAACTTGGCTACATCAATGCAAATTTTCTCTACAGCTGCAAATCTCCCCCACAAAAGGCAGCTTTGCAGGGCTACTTCTGTTTGTAGGCCCTCTGAACAGCCATCTCAAAATATGTCAAAGAAGTATAGTTTGAGGTGAAATATTTTGATTTCCTACACTATATCATCTCTGTGAACACTGTTGACACGAATGAAAGGGGGAATAGTAGGAAGGGAGAAAGAGAGGGACAGTGTTTGAACTCATTTGAGGTTGCCTTAAACCTCATTTTGGTCATGCACCCCTTTCAGAATCAGGAAAAAAACTATGGAAACTCTTCACATAAAAATATATACACACATAATTTTACAATTTCAGAGAGATTTAAGAAGCTCTGAAATATATTCACATACCCTAGTTAAGAATTCCTACCTTAAATTGTGTCCTGTCTTTATAGTGTGAACTAAAATAAAATTTTAAGGCTCACCCCCTTCCCCACTGGCTGACTGAATGGACCCCCTCGTGGCCAAAGGAATATCCTAAAACTAAATTCCCAGACAGGAGAAAACAGGTCAGACATGCCTCATCATGCCCCCCCTCCCTTGGGGACATCCTTTATAACCCATTAACAGGACTAAGGGTATGGGAGACAAACCTACAGGCCCTCAATTTACACAACAAATCTATGTCTGGTAGCTTATCTCTGATAAACAGCAACTATGTTAACACATTCCAAGCCTTTAGACAAAGCTTCATGTCTTTAACCAATTACAAGCCAAAAAATCTTTAAACGCACCTATTACCTGTAAGCCCCCCCCACCCCCCTTTGAGATGTCCCACCTTTTTGGGCCAAACCAATGTATGCCTCCCACATATTGATTTATGACTTTACCTGTAACCCCTGTCTCCCTGAAACATATAAAACCAAACTGTAACCCAGCCACAGCGAGTCCACTTGCTCAAGGCATCTTGGGCATGGCTCCGGGTCATGGTCCTCAAATTTCACTCAGAATAAATCTCTTTAAAATTATTTTACAGAGTTTGGCTTTTTTTCCATTGACAATAGACTCATCAAATCTAATAAGTGCATTTGTATGAGACCCTGTGCTACATTATCAAACTGGGCTACAAGTCACCAATTATTGCAGTCTATTACTGAGTTTATTATATTTTCAGAATTTGCTATTTCCATAATCCTCCACCCCATTACCTGAAGCTTTGGAGCAGTTGGATGAGCAGCAATATGGCCGTTGCTAAGGATATCAGAGACATGGGCTGTGTACACAGCAGGTACTATATAAAGTCTTCTCTTCAGACAACAGGGGACCAAATGTTTCTCATCAAATTAAAGGAGTCTTAAGATGACAGCTGTTGGAATATTTAGCTCATGTCAGTGTTATTTTTAGTGACATTGACATTGGTTTTTAAATGTCAGAAATGGATTTTTAAGGAGAATTTTCTATTATAAGCATTATGCTCATTTTTACTCTCAAACCCTCTGTCACTTATTGGATCTTAGAAATTGCATGCCTAAAGTTTTAATAGCTCTTTTAATTGTGTATGAATTAATACTACATGGAAGTTATTCTTAGAGTGGGGACCCTAAAGAACCACCCAAAAGAATCAGGGGAAACAATCTCTAGATCTCATACATGGCCACAAACAGTTCATTTTACCTTCAGTCAGTGTGGAAAAAAATCTGGTACTACATGGACGATAGGCTAGAATACGCAAAAGAGTTTTATGTAGTGCGTAGTAGGGAAACATGCCTAGACTAAAGGGTGCTCTGGACCTGCCCAGAAAAGCTTAAAAACAAACCTTATAAGGATCAAATTATTCACAATTAACTTCACTGCATCCTAGAACAAAACTCAAGAATATTAATGGCAACAAAAATATCTAGCACCGAACATGGTGAAATTCACAATATCTGGTGTCAACGGAAAAAAAGCCAAATTCTGTAAAATAATTTTAAAGAGATTTATCTGAGCCAAATTTGAGGACCATGACCCGGAGCCATGCCTAAGAGGCTTTGAGCAAGTGGACTCGCTATGGCTGGGTTACAGTTTGGTTTTATACATTTCAGGGAGACAGGGGTTACAGGTAAAGTCATAAATCAATATGTGGGAGGCATACATTGGTTTGGCCCAGAAAGGTGGGCCATCTGGAAGCAGGGGCTTGCAGGTTATAGGTGTGTTTAAAGATTCTTTGGCTTGTAATTGGTTAAAGACATGAAGCTTTGTCTAAAGGCTTGGAATGTTTTAACATAGTTTCTGTTGAGGACTGAACTCTGATTTTTTCCTTTTGCTCAAATTCCTTCCTAAGGAGGCCAGATGAGTCAGGCTCACAAATGGTAAAATCCCATGAAGCAGGTTTTTGTTAACCAAATATAGTGTGGTTTACTTCCCAACCTGATTCTGGTATAGCATTAACATCACCTAAAAGATAGAAAGCCCCCATCTTAACTCAAGCATCCCAGCAGATCCTTATCTTAACTTGAGAGATTCTCCTGTCTGGACCTCCTCGAGTGCTTGCACCTTTATCTTAAATTTAGCATTTCCTTTCTGGTCTTTTAGATAAAGCCTACCTCTCTCAGCCAAAGAATCTTCAAACCCACCTGTAAGCCTCCCTCTTCGAGATGTCCCACCTTTTTGGGCCAAACCAATGTGTAATTCCCAGGTATTGATTTATGACTTTACCTGTAACCCCTGTCTCCCTGAAATGTATAAAACCAAACTGTAACCCAGCCACAGCGAGTCCACTTGCTCAAGGCCTCTTGGGCGTGGCTCCGGGTCATGGTCCTCAAATTTGGCTCAGAATAAACTTCTTTCAAATATTTCGGAGTTTGGATTTTTCTGTCCACACTGTTTATCAGAGATAAGCCACCAGACATACATTTGTTGTGTAAATTGAGGACCAGTAGGTTTGTCTTGCCTAGCCTTAGGCCTGTTTTTTTTTTTTTTCTTTTTTTTTTAGACAGAGTCTCACTCTGTTGCCCAGGCTAGAGTGAGTGCCATGGCGTCAGCCTCGCTCACAGCAACCTCAAACTCCTGGGCTCAAACAATCCTCCTGCCTCAGCCTCCCGAGTAGCTGGGACTACAGGCATGCGCCACCATGCCCAGCTAATTTTATATATATATATGGTTTTAGCTGTCCGTATAATTTCTTTTCTATTTTTAGTAGAGATGGGGTCTTGCTCTTGCTCAGGCTGGTCTCGAACTCCTGAGCTCAAATAATCCGCCCACCTCGGCCTCCCAGAGTGCTAGGATTACAGGTGTGAGCCACCTTGCCTGGCCCCTTAGGCCTGTTAATGGGTTACAAAGGATATCCCCAAGAAGGGAGGGGGGAATGATGAGGCATGTCTGACCTCTTTTCTACTAGCAGGCAATTTAGTTTTAGGATATTCCTTGGCCACGAGGGGATCCATTCAGTCAGCCAGTCGGGGGCAGGGGTGAGCCTTAAGATTTTATTTTAGTTCACACTGACATCCAGTAAAAAATTCCCATGCATTCAAAGGAGCAGTAAAATACAACCAATCAAGAAAAATCAATCAGTAAAATCACACCCAGAAGCAACAGAGATAATAGAATTTGAAGAAAATAATTAAAACAGTTATTATATCTACATTCTATATCTTCAAAAATGTAGAAGAAAATATAAACATATTAAAGAGAAACATGAAAAATAATAAAATGAACTTCTAGAGTTAAAAAAAATGACAGAGATTCAAAAATATGCTGGATGGTATTAACAGATAATTAGACACTGCAGAAAAATGATTGGTGAATTTGATTGTTACAGCAAGTGTTACAGCAGGTGGTCCAGAGGACAAACCGAGCGGCACAAGGAGAGTCGGAGAATCAAGGTTTATTCGCTGGCAGGTTCAGAGGGGCCTCACTGTTATGGTACAGAGCGTGAGAAAATGACCACTTGAAAGCGGAATTGAGTCAAATTAGGAGTCTTTATTAGCTGGCCAGCGACTACCCCAGTGCTGTAGAGAGACAGACACAGAGAGCAGCCTGGAGCCGAGAAAGCAAGGAGGTTTTATACTAATTTGAGTTAGGACTACGTGACTTCTAACACAAGGGTTGGGATAGCATTACATCATATTTTCCATTGTTGTGAGGGCCAGGGATCAGCCTTGGACCACCTGTTTCAATAACAATCTTTAAGCAAGCAAGTTTACAGAAGCAGAAAGCATTAGTCTTAGTCAAAGTACATTCTTTCGTAGATTGTGCAACCTAAATGGTCCTAGTAAAATTTAACTACATCTACACAATATGGTTATACAGATTGAAGCGATTAAAACAATCAGTTAAAGGTTACCCAACGATTTTTCTATTGTCTCAAGGAACACACAGGTGAAGGGCAAGCTGAATGTTAAATTTTCCCTGGGGGTCCTTTACATCACCACCAAATTCTGAGCCCCATCTTCCCGATTTTTCCCACTTTAATTAAGCTGGGGTGGTCCGAGGGGTGGGGGGGTCTCAGGTGGCTAACGAGCCAGGTAATAGGTTAGTATTATGCTGATGCGGGTCTTCTGTGAGGGGTGGGGGGGTCTCAGGTGGCTGATGCACCAAGTAATAATATAACAGACGGGGTTTTCCTTATCAGATCACATAGCAAGTTTAGATAGTTTAGAAACTACCTAAAATTAAGCAGAAAAAAAAGAGAAATCAAAAAAACAGACAATCAATGAGTTTTGGGACATCCTCAAGCCGCTTTATATAAGTGTAATTGTAGTCCTCAAGGGGAGGGGGCATAAAAACATTTTGGAGAAATAATGGCCAAAGGAGACTAATTCCAGAATGGCAGTGAGAGGAACTCCATAGATACTCTCTCCAGAAAAAGAACCATAACTGGTGAAAATTATTTTTAGTACAACAATTTCAAGTCTCTGGGAATTGTCCTAAGAGCATATAGCAAATAAAGAAACAATGATTCAAGAAAATCTACCAAATCTTACTATGAACAGTGAAAATCCATAGCATTTAAAATGCACCCTGCTCCCTCCATTTGCCCTGCCCCTACCAGCTCAGAAAGATTCATGCTCTACCCCAATTGGACACAGGGGTCCCTCTTACCCCCAGTTACAAATGAAGGCTTTGATGTCCACCCTGGTGTGGCAAGCCACCAACATTTCTCCCTCTCCCCCTCCAGTTCCATGTGGCAGAAACTCAATCCAAGGCAAGAGTGACTCAGAACTTTGGGATTCTTCATTCACCAATTCACAACCATGGGGCAGAATTCTACCCCAGGCAAGGCAATCTGAGAATACAAGTGCCCCAACACCTTTCATGATAAAACACTCAGAACATTAGGAATGGAAAGGAATTTCCTCAACATAATAAAGGGGATTTATGAAAAACCCACAATATCATACTCCAAGGTGAAAGAGTAAAAGTTTTCCACCTAGGATCAGATACAAAATGAGTATTCCCACTTTCACTACTGCTATACAACATTATACTAGTCTAGGGAGCAAAGGCTTTTGCCCCCCTAACGTTTGCTGAAAAATCACTGACATGAGGCGGATTGATTAATAGGAGGAAGAAGATGCAAATTTATTTTAATGTGTATGCAAGGGAACCCTCAGAATGAAGATTCAACGCCTGAATAAGGTACAGAGGTTTTTAAAGAATGGGGGCTTGAAAGCAGAAAAACAGGTTTGGGAGGGAGGGAGGAAGAGGCTTGACTAGCTAGCAATTCTGGTCTTGATAGGTAAATGAAACCTTACAGGTAACAGCCCCCAGGGAGAATAAATAGTAAAAGTTTTCTTGTTTCAGATGCAAAGTTACAGAGTACAGGAAATTAAGAGAGCAATTCCATTTATAACAGCATCTAAAAGAATACAATACCTAGGAATAAATTTAACCAAATAGGTGAAGACTTACACACTGAAAACTACAAAATGTTGTTGAAAGAAATTAAAGAAAACCTAAATAAATGGAGAGACATCTTTGCTCATGAATAGAAATGCTTAATATTGTCAGGATATCAATGAAACTGCCCTTTACAAATCAATAAAGGGGTACAAGGTGAGAACTATGGTAAGGGCCTAAAACTCTTCAAAGGCACAGGCCTAGCTAAAAATATTGATGATAATAATCAGCCACTGTCCCCTTGTTTGCTTCTCTGTAATTGCTACTCTGGAGTCACATGGCTGGTGGTCATAAAGATTCTTAACTTTCTCCATAGATAACATCACCTCTTCAAAATAAAAAGGTAGTTTCTGAGGTATCTTTCAGGTCCCACATTCCAGTGGATTGGTTGACCCACCCAGACTGGTGGCCAAAACAAAGAAACTAACTCAAAACACAAGAAGATAATTTCTACACCCCTATAATTTTGCCCCAAACCTAACCAATTAGCAAATTGCCTAATCCTTTGCCCACTAAACTATCTTTAAAAACCCAGTCTCCCAAATTCTCAGGGAGGCAGATTTGAGGAATTCCTCCCATCTCCCCACCTAGCACTCTGTGGAATTAAACCCTTTCTCCATGGCAAACCTGACTGTCTCAGTGTATTAGCTCTTCTCTGTGCTGTGGCAATACAACCTGGTTGCATGGCAACAAATTGGGGGCTCCTCTGGGATTGCCCATGTGGATGTTTGCCTGCAGTTCGGTGACTTCTAACCGGTGGCATGGATTTAGAGGTGCACCCTAGTGGCCACTCAGTGAACTGAGGGCCATCCCTGGCACTGTCCCTACCAGAGGGATGTTGTCAACCCACAGTGCTTGGAGCTGTTTGGGGTGGAGAAATGGTTTTTGGAACTAGAAGATGTCCTGGTATTTGAAGTGCGCACAGCAAGCCCTTCCTTCTCTGGATTGCTTGGCCTCTCTGGAGGCATTGCGGCTCTTTTGTGGGTCTTGGTTGGCTTTCCCTATATTATAGGAAGAGTGGAGTCTTGTAGAGATTTTTCCCTAATTTGACAGAGAATAGGGAGTCTGTCTAGAAGAATACTCTTGAATTTTTGCTTTGACTTGTTTTGGAAGGATTTTTGCTTTGATATTCTCGTTTGGTATTTGTGTTGCATTAAAGTACATCATTAAAAAGTAATGGCCAAAACTGGATGCTTTAAAGGCTCCTCAATTTAAAAAAAATAGATTTTTAGAAATCTCTTATTCTAAACAATTACCTTATTTGTATTTATGAAAACATCAGAACTGAAAGAAGAACATGTTTCATGGTTAGTCCTAAAAATTCTCTTGACAAAATTGAAGAGCAAATATCTGACATAAAACAAAGATAAAAATCCTTTGAACACTACCCATGCGAGAATAATGGCAGAGGCCAATTTACCTCATAGCCTAATGATTACAGTTCTATACTTTTTCCTTGGCAGTCTATGTTCAATTCTTGGACAGGGAATGAGCCTGTTCTGGTTTGGTATTTGTGTAACTTGTATCATTTGTTGATTCCTTTCCCTTCAGTGCACAGCTTTTGATTTCGTGTACTCTGTGGGGACATATGAGGCTTTTAGACATTTCTGTATACATGTTCAGCTGAGAAGCTGAGACCCTAGAAAATAAGGCCAGACAGAAGTGTGGGGCACATCTGGTTTATACCTACTGAAATTTTCCATTCTTTGAGCCATTTTTGTGACCTTTTTTTGATCTCATAAAAACTGTTTTCCACCTCTTTGGAGACACCTCTTGCTTCCTTAAGTTATAACCTGGGTTAAGACTTACTGGTTTCACTTAGAAGGGTATGTTTAGTTAAAATGTTCGAAAGCAAAATTTCAGCTGTTTGTCTTGCCTAGAGTTGGCTCCATTTACTTTCACTCCTCCCTACTCCTTCCTCTTTGCTGATCACCAAGTCTTGGGCAAGCAAAGGCAGCCAATTGTTCAAGCTGTTTAAGGCAAATGCTGAACTGTACTGTCTGTGACTCTTTAACCACATGGCAGTACTGGAGTCTCTCTGGACTTCTGGTTTGGCTGCCTGATTCGTGAATTGTTCTTTGCTCAATTAAACTCTGTTAAATTTAATTTGTCAGAAGAGGGTTCTGAAATAGAGCTCCCAGAGACCGCCTGCCAGGAGCAACAAGTGGACAAGCAAGGTACCCACCCAGTCATGTCCATTACTCTCTCAACACAGCTGGGGCTCGTGGATAAGTTCTTTCTTGGATCCTGAAGCTCCACAGATTTGTGTTTTGAGCTATCTGAGTATGTTTGAGCAAATTTTTGATCCTAACTGGTTTGAAAGTTGCAAGGGAAACTGCACTGGGTCTGCGATCAGATTGGATCTGATTATTAACTCGCTTAGCGATCCTCCTGCCTCAGCCTCCCAGGTGGCTGGGACTATAGGTGTACACCACCATGCCCAGATGATTTTTCTATGTTTTTGTGGAGACAGGGGTCTCACTTTGTTCCTCTGATTGGTCTCGAAGTCGTGGCCTCAGATGGTGCTCTCACCTTGGCCTCCCAAAATGCTGGGATTACAGGTGTGAGCCACTGTTCTTGGCCCTTAATCAGGTATCTTTAAACCTTTTCATTAAAAAAAGTCTATGAAAACGGAAATTTTTGTTAATAAGAGTGTCTTAGAGGGAGGACTGAGTCACTCTTGCCATTGTTCTAAAATTACATGATACGTCTTACCTATTTTTAAGGTACTTTTCCTGTCCATCTTGTCTTAACTGGGAGTTTACATACAACTTTTTTCCTTGGTATGAGCAAATGATGGTACAATATTTAGGCCTAAAGTCATAGCTCTGGGCTTTTGAAATATAAATTTTCTGCCTTGTTTCACCTAGGAGTCATCTTTTTAAAAGGCAAATTGTTACCTAGCTAATGATTGCTTAGGGCAATAAAACAGGTAATTAAAAGATTGATAGTCTGACTATATATATTATATATATTTATTTAAAAGCCAGCAAATAAAAATTCTTTATAAAAGCTACAAGATCTGCTTCTGTCTGTATGTCTGTGTGTCTATATATGTCATGTGTATGTGATATTTCACTACCAATATATATAAAAGAGCTCTAATTAATTTGCTTAAAAAAATTAAGCACTTAAATCAAATATTTTATCAGGAAAATATGAAATAACTCAAATGCCTTTTAGTCCACATGACTTTGGTAATCTTTGGTAAATACAACTAGTTTTAAAATTGTTATCAAAGTTTGGATATTTTAAGGTCCTAAAACTGCTGCTTCTGTAATTTATTTTTAAAGGTTAATGGATTTGACTATGAACTTATGTTTTTGGTTTTTTGTTTTTTTTTTTTTGAGACAGAGTCTCACTCTGTTGCCTGGGCTAGAGTGTATGTGGTGTCAGCCTAGCTCACAGCAACCTCAAACTCCTGGGCTCCAACGATCCTCCTGCCTCAGCCACCCGAGTAGCTGGGACCACAGGCATGCGCCACCATGCCTGGCTATTTTTTCTATATAGATTTTAGCTGTCTGTATAATTTCTTTCTATTTTTAGTAGAGACGGGGTCTCGTTCTTGCTCAGGTTGGTCTCGAACTCCTGAGCTCAAACAACCCGCCCGCCTTGGCCTCCCAGAGTGCTAGGATTACAGGCGTGAGCCCCTGCTCCTGGCCTGTTTTTGGTTTTGAGCCTCTGGATTCCGGGATCTGGATAGGTGGCCATGGTGAGGCCGGGGGACATATCCTCAGTATCTAGACCAGCAGCTACAGGGCACAATCTAGCCCAATATGGCCCCTTCTTCCCTGCTCCAGCTTTGCCTCCTGGCTATTCTGGAAGGATTTTGATCCTCCAGGCATCCTGTTTTCTGTCGTGAACTCTGCGCTTGGTATATAAATTGACGACACAGATAGGCCCTGTCCTTCATAGCCACCTTTGATGCCACATGGCTACATGAGACCTAGGAAAACTGGGAAAGACATTAGGGATGGTACTTACGTTGTGGTTTTAAAATTCTTTTCAGTAACTTAAACCCTTAAAGTTTATGTTATGTTAATTTTTTATGTTAAAGAGGATAATCATAAAATATCAGTCATGTATTAATATAAAATAAAATACTAAAACATTAATTATTAACCATCAGTTTAAGTTTATATACCTTGACATCTTATTTTTATATGATATAGAAAACTAATATATTTAGGTGTGCTAATAAATAATAAAAATTGGGGACTGATAACAAAGTTACTTTAACTTCCTAGGTTTTTCTAAGAGTTGGGATTATGATTAATATATGTAATTAAAACTTCTAGACAGAAGGGAAATAACTATATGAAAGATATTTTTATAACAAAGGTTTTAAGACAAAGAGATACAGCATTTGTTTTTAATAAGATAATCTTGTCTATTTTATAGCTTTTAAAAACTATTTTAAATAAATAAATGATAATTAAAACTAAATGGATATAAAAGTTTAAAAAATGAAGGTTATGGCCGGGTGCGGTGGCTCACGCCTGTAATCCTAGCACTCTGGGAGGCCAAGGCAGGAGGATCACTCAAGGTCAGGAGTTCGAGACCAGCCTGAGCAAGAGTGAGACCCCGTCTCTACTAAAAATAGAAAGAAATTATATGGACAACTAAAAATATATATATAAAAAATTAGCTGGGCATGGTGGCACATGCCTGTAGTCCCAGCTACTCGGGAGGCTGAGGCAGGAGGATCACTTGAGCCCAGGAGTTTGAGGTTGCTGTGAGCTAGGCTGACGCCACGGCACTCACTCTAGCCCCGGCAACAGAGCCAGACTCTGTCTCAAAAAAAAAAAAAATGAAGGTTATAAATGGTTTATAAAAATCTTAACTTATGGTCAAATTGATTAAAGTTAGATGGATTTGTTTATAAGATTTTATTAAAATTAGCTTTACCATTAATGCACTAATGCAAAGGTAAAATTTGGTTTTCTCTTTTGAATAAGATGTTCATATGATATTAATAGGAATAACAGAAGATTTTTGTTTATCTTTTGAATAAACTGCAAAAAAAGGAGTGGGGAGAGGAGAGAGAAAGAGAAAAAGATTCAGTTTGCCTTCTTATTAACTTGTATTTCAGTTTGTCTATATTAGGTCTTATGATTGTTGAAGAAACTGAGTTTCCTCTCTATCAAAGAGTAACATTTTTTGCTTTTTAAAATCTTTGAATTGTCAGTTTGGCTAAATGAATTTATAGTAACCTGTGATCTTGTTTTGTGACAACAAGTATTTTATGACAGACAATTAATGACTTCCTGCTTCTTAAGTTATCACTAAAATTTAAAGTTACAAAAAATAAGAATTCTAGTCAGTACATGTGATTTTATATATAAACGGCATAAGAGAATAAGATATGTTTTTAATAAGAAAAATTGTACACCTGCCTGGGCCTCCCAGCGTGCTGGGATTACAGGCCTGAGCCACCACGCCCGGCCCTCAGTAGGTTTTAAAGAGCCCCCAGCTCCCTTCTCCCCTTTCTACCCTGTGTCCTGCCTGCCAGTGTTGCAGGGAGACCCTCACCCAGGCCCTGGGACCATGAGATAATGTGAAATACCGACTGTGGACCAAAAGCAATAAAAACCTCTCTTTTTAGGAAAAAAAAAAAAGAAAGAAAAATTGTAAAAGAGGTGTAAAATGTGTTCTTATTAAAAATATACATGCAATCTTGTCTAATTCACAGGTTATTTAAAGGTTGATTCAAAATATAGATTTAAGAAATAAAAACAAGATAGAAAGTATTTAGTGAAATAAAAGAAAGATGTAAAACAGGTATGAATATAGAAATATATTTTTGGTAAGAAAGGTTAAACAGAAAGGAGGATAATATTGTATAAGAAAGAATCTTGTATGGTAAATATTTGTCCTAAAAGAAAATAACTGGTTATTTAAGAAAAGGGAAAGTTAGGACATACAGAAAGTTTTAAGTATGTTGTAGATGGTCTGTGCAAGTCAGGATAAAGTTTATGAAGGAATTTTGTATGGGATACAGTTGGCTATAATTAAAAAGAAAAATTTTGGTCTAAATAAGGTTTTCTTAAAATATTAATTTGCTATCAATGGAATTACAAAATGTATTAATTTTAATTCTATAACCTGTTTCCTTTTTTAATTTAAAAAAAAACACACACTACAGAAGGTTTTTCTTTACCTTTTCCGTAACTGGCCTAAAGGAAACAAAGGTTATATACTTTATCAAGGTGATCCCTGTGTTGTCTTTATTAGGTTTTTGACTAACTAGAAAAACTAAACTTTAAAAGGGTTAAGGTTTTCACCCATATAACTTCCTAAGTCACCTTTAGAGTCTTTTGATGACTATCACTCTTGATTAAATAAATGACCATTATTTTATAGTGACTTATGATTGTATTTGAACAAATGTTTTAAGCCTTTGATATCTGACAAACTTTCCAAAATCCAAATTCTAAATCTAGTCTTTTTGACCTCAAATTAGCTTTTTAAGTATTAGGGCAACTGAAAGTCTAAGAGAGACATATTAGCCTTATTTGGTATGTTAAAACTGTACAGGAAGCATTGTCAAATATGAAATTCTGTTTAACTTTCTTTGGATTATATTTGTATAAACATGTTATTAATATGTTCCAATATTGTAAAATATTGATATGTCTTGGTGTATGTTATCAGTAATCATTATAGTTATTATGTTAAATTGCTCTATGCCACAAAATTAACCAACTTTGTCAATTGTCTCTCTACCCATAGCTATTCTAAGACTTTTGTCATTCATAGACAATTATTATTTTACTTTGATTCATCTCAGAAAGTGTTTATTTCAAAATATTATGGGGTTACAAACATTTTGGTTACATATAATGACTGCCTCACCCATGCCAGGGCTAGAAGCATGCCCCTCCCCCATACAGTGCACTCTGTCTCCATTAGTGGTGAGTTTACCCATCCCCACCCCCGACATGACCAGCACCCAATGAGTATTACTACCATGTAAGCACCTTAGTGTTGATCAGTTAGTACCAATTTGATGGCGAGTACATGTGGTGCTTGTTTTTCCATTCTTGTGATACCTCACTTCGAAGGATGGGCTCAAGCTCTGTCTATCCAGGATAATATAAGAGGTGCTAGATCACCATTGTTTTTTGTAGTTGAGTAGTATTCCATGGTATACATATACCATATTTTATTAATCCACTCATGTATTGATGGGCACTTGGGTTGTTTCCACATCTTTGCAATTGTGAACTGTGCTGCCATAAACACTTGAGTGCAGAAGTCTTTATTACAGAATGTCTTTTTTCCTTTGGGTAGATGCCTAGTAGTGGGATTGTTGGATCAAATGGTATTTCTATTTTTAGTTCTTTGAGGTATCTCCCAATTCTTTTCCACAGAAGTTGCACTAATTTGCAGTCCCACCAACAGTATAAGAGTGCTCCTATCTCTCCACATCCACACCACTATTTGTCGTTTTGGGACTTTTTGATAAAGTCAATTCTCACTGGAGTTAGGTGATATCTCATTGTGGTTTTGATTTGCATTTCCCTAATGATTAGAGATGTTGAGCACTTTTTAATATGTTTGCTGGCCATTATTCTGTCTTCTTTTGAAAAGTTTCTGTTAATGTCCTTTGCCCATTTATTGATGGGTTGTTTGATTTTTTTCTTGTTGATTTTCTTAAGTTCTATATAGATTCTTGTTATCAGCCCTTTATCAGATGTGTAGAAAGCAAATATTTTCTCCCATTCTGTAGGTTGTCTATTGCTCTAATCATAGTTTCCTTGGTTGTGAAGAAGCTTTTTAATTTGATCAGGTCCCATTTATTTATTTTTGTTCCTGCTGTGATGGCCTTTGGGGTCTTCTTCATAAATTCTTTGTCTAGGCCAATGTCTATAAGAGTTTTTCCAACATTTTCTTCTAGAATTCTTAAGGTCTCACGCCTTAGGTTTAAGTCTGTTATCCACTGTGAGTTGATTTTTGTAAGAGGTGAGAGGTGGGGATCCAGTTTCAATCTTCTGCATGTAGCTATCCAGTTTTCCCAGCACCTCTATTCAAGAAAATGGTTTTTTTAAACTGGCTTAGTCCAAAGTTTACTTCTTCAAGGAAAGTCATGGGAAGTACTCACAAGTTCTCTTGAATACAGGTTTCTGATAACTTAAGAGATGATATACCATTGGACTAAAACAAACAAACTTCCAGGACTTTAATTAAAAAGCTGAGATGCCCATGAGTATTGCTAACTTAACCTCAAACAGAACACAAATTAATTACATGGGACTGAACTAATATTATTATAACTTTTTGTATGAAACATTGCTGATTCTTTTTGTGTTTTGTTTTTCAGAAGTCAAGAAAACTTTTTTCCTTTTTTTGAGCTATTTACAGCGTACAACAAAGCATATATTTGTAAGCAAAATTTGAAGCATTTTTCTCTGCACTTAATTTCTCCACAATTTGAAAATTATTTGTGAGTATTCTTAATTTATGGCAATATTGTTATTTGCATAAGTTCAATAGGAAATCTGTTTTCTTCTGTAATAGGACACAATGAAAGACACTGGTTATTTTAGCAAGGCGTTGACTGGATGGCTTATTTTCAGAGGTGCCCAGACTGCTTAAGGAAGTAAGGTTGACTTTTTAAGGCCGATAAAAAGCTCTTTGGAAAAGCTGGCCAGGTAACTCATCAATAACATTTCCTGATCTCTGGTGAGTAAAGAATGTCACTTTCTGGCAGGTCCAGGACCCCAAGTTACTTTGGGACCTCGAAGGCTATATATCTATAAATTAACTGCAGCCTTGAAGTAATCTCCTGGTGGGGGTCTGGATTGTTTCAAGACTCAGTCTCTGGAATTTCTAAATGAGAACATAATTAGACAGGGGAAACTTGTGCAAGGGAGTGCCTGGTGGAAAGAAGGAGGGTAAAGTTCAGTATTTTCTCATTAAGAGCATAACGAGAAATAGGGAAGAAAATTTCAAAACAGGGTACTGAAAAACAGGGCACTGTTTACACACATACAAAAGAATGAAGTTGGACCGCTACCTTACATGTACAAAGTTAACTAAAAATATATCAAAGACCTAAATATAAAGCTACAACCATAAAACTCTTAGAAGAAACCAGGGCGATATATTTATGACCTTGGCTTTAGCAATGGATTCTTCGATATATCAAAAGTACAAGCAACAACAACAAAAAAACATAAATCGGACTTCAAATTTAAAAGCTTTGTCCATAAAAGACATTAACAAGAAAGTGAAAAGATAATCTACAGGATGGGAGAAAATATTTGCAAATCATACAACTGATAAGCGTGTAATATTCAGAATATATAAAGAACTACAACTACAAACAACCCAGTTTAAAAATGAGCAGGGGACTAGGATAAACATTTCTTCAAAGAAGATATACAAATGGACAATAAGTACATGAAAAATGCTTAAAATCATTTGTCATTAGGGAAATGTAAATCAAAACCACAATAAGATACTACTGCTAACCTACCAGAAAGGTTATAATATACATATAAAATTAAAAACCTAGAAAATTACAAGTGTAAGGAGTGTGGAGGAATTGGAACCCTTGCACATGGCTGTTGGGAATGTAAAATGGTGCAGCCGCTGTGGAAATAGTTTGGCAATTCCTCAAAAAGATAAACATAGGATTGTAATATTTCCCAGCAATTCTACCCTTACATATATACCCAAAAGAATTGAAAACAAGGACTTAGATACTTGTATGTCAATGCATATTGCAGCCTTGTTCAGTGTAGCCAAACTGTGGAAAGAACCCAAGTGTCCATCAATAGATGAATGGATAAACAAAATATGGCATATACATACAATGGAATATCATTTAACCATAGAGGAATGAAGTTCTGATATATGCTACAACATGGATGAGACTTGAAAACATTATGCTAAGTTAAATAAGCCAGACACAAAGGACATATATTGCATGATTCCACTTCTATGAAATATTCGGACTAGGTAAATTCATAGAGACAGAGAGTAGATAAGAAGTTACCAGGGCGTGGGGGAAAGAGAGTGGGGAATTATTGCTTAATGGGTACAGAGTTTCAGTTTGGGGTGGAAAAAGTTTTGGCAATAGATATAGTGATGGCTGCACAACATTGTAAATGTAATTAATGCCACTGAACTGTACAATTAAAAATGGTTAAAAATCACAAAACTGTATGTATATATATTTTATCACAATAATAAAACAGAAATAAAGACATTCCTAGACAAATAAAAATGAGAGAATATGTTGATAGTATACCTGCCTAATAAGAAATATGAAAGGAAGTTCTTTGATATGAAAAAAGTGACCCCAGACAGTAATACAAATCCACACACACAAAAAATGAAACACCACTAGTATGTTATTATGATTATATATAAATATATAATTATCATAAACATATATTATGTAATTTTAATTATATGTAATTACAATTATAATTTATAACATGATTATAAATGAACTTATAAATGCATATTTCTTTCCTTTCTTATCTTAACTGATTTAAAAAGCCATTGTACAAAACAATACATGTATGTATATAATGCATTGTTGGACCTATAAGATATAGAAATATAATACATTTGGCAATAACAGCACAAAGGAGGTGGGAGGGAGCAAAGCCATATCAGTCAATAAGGAAATGATGTAGAAATTACATAAAACAATGAAGAAAAAAACAGAAATGGTAAATAAGAAGGTTAATATAACAAATTCTGTGAATATATACTTGTTCTATTTTTTCATTTCTTAGATCTTTAAAAGATATAAAATTATATAAAGTAATAATAAAAGTATATTGCTGGGTATTTAACATATATAGATGTAATATGCATAATAATAGTGCAAATAGGAGGAAGAGGAAATAGAGCTATAAAGGAGTAATGTTTCCATGTCATTGGAAATAAGTATGAATCTGTGATATTGTGATATGCTGTACCTTGCCCTATGCATCTCTTTCATCTGGCTGTTCATCTGTATCCTTTATAATAAACCAGTAACCATAAGTATCTCCCTGAGTTCTGTGAGCCATCTAACAAATTAATTGAACCTGACGAGGGGGTCTTGGGAACCCCCAACTTATAGCTGGTCTATCAGAAACAAAGGTAAAACCGGTTGGTGCTTGTGACTAGTACTTGAAATGGGAGGCCATCTTGTTGGACTGATCGCTTAACCTGTGGGATCTGATATTATCTCCAGGTAGATAGTGTCATAACTGAATTGCATTAGGGGACACCCAGTTGGTGTCCACTGGAGACTGATTGCTTGGTGTGTGGGGAGAAATCCCCATACATCCAGTATCAGAAGTGTTGTGTTGAGCGTATGAGAGTAGGCAAAACATTTTTTCTATCATTTCCTATCTCTAACAGAATCTAAAGTAGATTCTGGTAAGTTGAGATGTATATGGCAAGCCCTAGCATCTAGAATAACCAATAAGAAAATAACTCAAAACATATAGTAAAAAATAAAATAATTAAAGTGCAATATTGTAAAATAATCACTTGATGCCAAAGAAAGTAGGGAAGGGGGAACAGAGGAATAAGAAATATATGAGATATACAGAAAAGAAAAAGTAAAATGGTAGACATAAATCCAACTATAGCAATGATAATATTAAATGTGAATGAATTAAGCAATTGAATCAAAAGTCAGAGGTTGTAAGAATAAAGTAATATCCAACTGCATCCTGTCTACAGGACAGACACTTTAAATTCAAAGATGAAAATAGATTGAAAGTAAAAGGATGGAAAAAGACATATTGTACAAAGAGCAACCATAAGAAAACTGGAGAGACTAGACTATTATCAGCCAAATCAGACTTTAAACAAAATATGTTAATAGAGATGAAGAGATATGTTTTATAATGATAATGGTGAAAGTCTAGAATTGTTTTCCCTAAGATCAGCTAAGACTGGTAGCAAGACAAGGATGTCTGTTTTAACCACTTTTATTATGCATGATAATGGAAGTTCTAGCTATAGCAATTAGGCAAAAAAGAAATAAAAAGCATCCAAGTTGGAAAGGAAGAAGTAAAACTATGTCTATATGATAATGACATGATCTTACATATGGAAAATCCTACAGAATACACACACAAACAAAAAAAACTGTTAAAGCTAGTAAGCCAATTAAGCAAAGTTGCAGAATACAAGGTCAACACAAAAAATCACTGCTATATCTATCTATACACTAGTAATGAACGATCCAAAAGGAAATTAAGAAAACAATTTCATTTACAATAGCATCAAAAAGAGTAAAATATTTAGGGATAAATTTAACCAAGGAGGTACAATGCTTTTACACTGAAAACTACAAAATATTGTTTAAAGAAATTTAAAAAGACCTAAATAAATGAAAAGACATCCTATGTTCATGGATTGAAAGACAATATTAAGATGTCAATACTACCCAAAAGGACCTACAGATTGAATGCAATTCCAATGACCCATTTTGCAAAAAGGAAAAGGCTGATCCTAAAATTCATAAAAAATTGCAAGAGACCCCCAAATAGCCTAAACAATCTTGAAAAATAAAAAAACAGGAGGACTAATACTTCCTGATATCCAAACTTAATACACAGCTATGGCAGTCAAAACTGGCATTAGGATAGACACATAGAGCAATGAAATAGAATTGAGAGTCCAGAAATAAACCCTTACATTTACAGTCAATTGATTCTTGACAAGGGCATCAAGACAATTCAATGGGGAATGAATGGTCTTTTCAACAAAATATCCACATACAGAAGAATAAAATCAAATCCTTTCTTATACCATATGTGAAAAATTGACTGAAATGGATCAAGTATTGTATGATTCCATTTATATCAAATGTTCAGAATAGGCAAATGCATAGAGACAGAAAGTAGATTAGTGGTTGCCAGGGACTAGGAAGGAGGAGTGAAAAATGAGCATGGAGTTTCTTGTTGGGTTGATGAAAATGTTCTGGCATTATATTGTGGTGGTTGCTCAACTTCGTGTATATACTAAAAATCATTGAGCACTTTAAAAGGATTATTTTCATGGTATGTGCATTATATCTTAATAAAAAAATTGGCAGGAGACAAAGGCATGAAAGCTTACATACCTTTATGAAAATGTGCTCATACTCGACATGAGGGGGACCAAAGAAAGGTACCCAATAGATAGATTCTTCCACTTTTGTGGGGGATTTGGGGTAGCAGAGATGGGGAGGGTACTGTTACAACTATACAATTATTTCCCACATCACCTCAACTTTCTTTTTTCCTACCTGATACAGTGGTTTTGGAACCAAGGCTACCATTGTGTCTGCCAGAAGCAGTGATAATCCCTAAGCAAGAAACTATAATCACACCTTTAAACCCTTATGCCAGAATTTCTAAGGGCCTTTTGGTATGAATTATACTTTCACCCAATCTTGCAAAATTTGGATTACCAATGACTTCAGCTGTATTGCCTAGTGGCCAAGAGAGCCTACTATATACATACAGTAGGCTATATGTACATCTGTGTAACTCTACACAAGTAGAAATGAACTGAAGGGGAAGCACTTCCTAGACTCATATTGCTGCTGCCAGCAATCTGGGCCAGCACTGTCACTGAATCTTCCTTCCAAAGGTGAAAAGGTTTAAGTTAAAGTCAATGACAAATACAAAGAAAGAAAAATAGTAACTGAAGGTAAAAGACTGAATAAATGGATTGCACAATGAGGGAAATCCAACATTACATTGGTTCCTCAAGAGAGGCTCGGAGAAAAAGGATAATACTCTCTCTTAGCACAATCATGCCAGAAGCCCAAAAGGGTGAAGCTACACATTTACCCCGAACACCCCTACTTTTGGACCTTGACAAGGTTAAATGGAAGCCTGCAAACCTGAGTGGTATTATGCTGGGAGACATTCTGGTCATGTGGTATGATGATGGACAGGATCAACTGTGATAAATGAATGGAACCCTAGTAATTCACCAGTATCTTTTGATTCTTAAATTTCAAATTACATCTACTATGAAGGGTATCATTTGGGAAGAAACTTCCAAGAATTAGTCCCTGCTGAATCATCAAACCATGCACAACTGGAAAACTGGTCACTGGGTAGTGGTAAACTTTGATCACCAAATACTTAGAAAGCTTCTTGGCTATTAATGAACAGAATGTAGCAGCTGCATGCCTGTGATGCCAAGTGTGCTGTCTATAAATACAAATCACCCTTGTTTCTGTGGGTATAAAGCTATTAAATAAAATAGAAACAATGGGTTTCTGATGGGCATAAGGTAGTAGGTATCATGTAGTGGGCTCAAATTTTCATGGGAAAGGACTCCACTTTGAGACAAGGAAGGCTAGGGGAAACCTTTACTCTGTATGACTCAGTAAATTACATCTAAGTTTGACTACTACCCATGAAGTCTTAGTATGGGTACCAAACATTTTTAAGTACAAAACACCTATCCTAATTGCACTCAAGCAATTAGTACATGATGGCAACAACATGCTCAGTGGATTAAACATTAGCCCACACAACAAAAGAGAGCTGTAGAAGAGACAGGTGCCAGTTTGAGCATCAAATGACAAACTGAATTCTCTTTTAATAAGTGGCATTCAGAGGAAAAATATATGTTTGGTAGAATAGACCAATTAGAAGAGACTCTTCCAAAAAAAGGAAAAGGATGGGAACCAGCCTGGAAAGACAGTGAGGCTTTAGTAAACTGGGTCAGGCAGATTCAATGAATAATGCTGGAAAATTCTAGGACTTGGTGTGGCAAAGGGCTTATACCCTGACCCAACACAATCTCTTGACTATTTTAAAACAGATGGAGCCTTACATAGCAATGGAGCAATGACCCTTCAACACTTCTGGAAACCTTATAGACCTCCAAACTTATATGCTCTCTGGGGGCAAGAGTAATTTATATTGATGCCCTCTGCCTGTCCTCACCCCAAGAATGGATCAAAATAAATTGTACCCTGTAGTGAACTTAGCAGGAATAGGAACCATTCTGATTACATCCTTATACTTGCCATAAGAAAGAGATGGGCCCTGCTACATAACACCACACAATGGAAACAGTTTCAGTAAAACCATGTGAATTGACAAGATGACTAGCTTTTCCCGCATGTTATGGACTGAATTGTATCTCCCCCCCAATTCATATCTTGAAGCCCTAACTCCCAGTACCTCAGAATGTGACTGTATTTGGAGAAAAGTCCTTTTTTTTTTTTTTTTTGAGACAGAGTCTCGCTCTGTTGCCCGGGCTAGAGTGAGTGCCATGGCGTCAGCCTAGCTCACAGCAACCTCAGACTCCTGGGCTTAAGCAATCCTCCTGCCTCAGTCTCCCAAGTAGCTGGGACTACAGGCATGCGCCACCATGCCCAGCTAATTTTTTCTATATATATTTTTAGTTGGCCAGATAATTTCTTTCTATTTTTTTAGTAGAGACGGGGTCTCGCTCTTGCTCAGGCTGGTCTTGAACTCCTGACCTCGAGTGATCCACCCGCCTCGGCCTCCCAGAGTGCTAGGATTACAGGCGTGAGCCACCGCGCCCGGCCGAGAAAAGTCCTTTAAAGGGTGATTTAGTTAAAATGAGGCCTTTAGGGTGGGCCCCAATCCAATCTGACTGGTGTCCTTATAAGAGAAACTTTGGACATATAAAGAGACACCAGGTGCAAAGGAAAGACCATGCCCACACAGCTAGAGAGTGGGCATCTGCAAGCCAAAGAGAGAGGCCTCAAAAGAAACCAAGCCTGCCAACATCTTGATCTTGGACTTCTAGACTCCAGAACTGAGAAAAAAACAAATTTCTGTTGTTAAAGCCATCCAGTCTGTGGTACTTCATTATGACAGCCCTAGCAAACTAATACACCATCTGACTTGGAACCCGGAAAATATAACCGAATCTTAGTCACTTGTGAGAATACCTGTCCATAAGAACATCTAGTTTATGGTCAAGGGCCAATTATGTTGGGAAGGTATAATAAATAGCTAATTTTTACTGACTTGTGCAATGAAACAGAACTGTACTATAACCATTGTATGATATGGTATAATGTTAGCATTGCTGGTAAGATTCAATTACCTTATGTAAATAAGTCATATAATACAGATATTGGTAATTGTATGTATTGGGAAATATGATTAAAGCTTCCTCAGGATGTGATATCAATGAAAATATGAATGGCTTGAAGAGGAACTAGATCTAGTAAACCATCGGCTAATTAATATGCTAAAAGTTCTACATAAATTTATCATAAAGCATAAATAACAGTAGACCAAGGGAAGAAACAATCAAATTAATACAAAAATACAGAGATGTATATAGGATGGATTAATTATTTCTTCCAATCTATCCCTATCTTTCACTGGCTCCTCCAAGTGTTAGACATACTCATGCTAACATTATTACTATATCTATCATAAAATACAATTGTTTTCTTCTAAGAGAACCCCAGCCTAGGGCCAGGAAAGTAGACTGTGCAGGAAAGAGTTGATTCAGCAGGTCTGAGTTTCTCAAACCTTGTACATTCCCAGAAGGGTCTGTTTTCATGAATAGCCCTTATCCAGCTACTGGGAATTGAGGTTTTGGAATGTTCTGGTAAGACTGTTTTGCATACTTGGAGCTTTTAACCACACTGTACCAATTTGTCAGACAGTATGTGTAAACAAGGTGATTTATGGGGAACATCTGCTTTTCTTGTGGTGGTCTATTTTGGTAACTGCAATCAACTATGCAGTTACCATGTGCCTATGTGACCAAATGCCACTAAAAAGTTGAGAATTTTAGGCTCAAGTGAGCTCTCGGGTAGAGCACACTTCACACATGTTGCTACAATTTATAGATAGAGGAATTAAGTGAATCCTGTGTAATTCCACTGGAAAAGGAATCTTGGAAGCTTGCACCTGTCTGGTTTCCTCCAGACTTTGCCACAAGTGCCTGTTTCCTTTGTTGATTTTACCTTGTATCTTTTTGCTGCAATATACTATACCCATGAATATAATGACTTTTGGGTCCTCTGAGTCCTGGAGGTGGTCTTGGGCATCCCCAACACAGGTACACTAGAAAACATCTAATTAACATAAAAGGCAGTAATGGTAATAAAAGGCATCAAAAACAAATACCAAAATGGCAGATGTAAATCTTGCCTTATCAGTAATTATATTAAATGTAAATGGAAGAATAACAGCAGACTTCTCATCAAAGAAATGCAAGAAAGACAGTGAAGCAATATTTTTAAAAGTACTGAGAGAAAAAAAAGCTGCCAACCTGAATTCTAAAACTGAAATGTCTTTCAAAAGAGTAAGTAAAATAAAGACTTTTTTAGATACATTAAGTTAAAATAAATTCATTACTGGGAGACTTACAGTACAAGAAATAGGAAGTCCTTCAAGTAGAAGGAAAATAATACCTGATTGGGAATCTGGATCTACACAAAGAAATGGAAAACACCAAAAATGGTAAATATACGAGTAAATAAAAACAAACTTTTTTTCTTAATGCTTTTTACATATCTTTAAAAGATCAGTGTTGAAAGCAAAAAAAAATAAGGATGTATTATGAGGGTTAACATGCAGAAGTAAAATGTATAATACTACCACAAAGGCTTGGTGGTGTGGGAAGGAAGTACATTAAGTTCTTACCTTATGCTTGGACTGTGGTAAGGTAAAACTGTATACTATAATATGAACCCTAAAAGAGCAAAGCACTGTATCTAATGTTATCAAAATGGAATCACAAATAATATTCAATCCAAAAGAAGGTAGAAAAAGAGGAAAAAGTGAATAAAGAACAAATAGAAGGCAAATAGCAAGGTGACAGATTTAAAACCAATCATATCAATAACTGCATTAAGTAAAATTGGTCTAAACATCCCAATTAAAAGGCAGAGACTGTCAAATTGGATAAAAAACTAAGACCCAACTCTAGGCTGTCTATAATAAACCTAGATTAAATACAAAAACACAAATAGGTTAAAAGCCAAAGATATGCCATATTAATACTATTCAAAAGAAAGCTGGAATATTTATATTAACATCAGCCAAAGTATATCTCAGAACAAAGACAAATAACAGGGATAGAAGGGGACATTTCTTAATGATAAAGGGTCAATCTATCAAGAGAATATAACAATCCTCAAAGTTTATATACCTAACAACAGAGTATCAAGACACATAAAGCAAAAACTGGTAGAGCTGAAAGGAGAAACAGACAAATCCAAAATTTTAGTCTGAGATTTCAACACTGTCCTTCCAATAACTGATAGAACAAGTAGACAGAAAATCAGTAAAGAAATAGAAGACTTGAACAATATTATAGTATCAACCAACTTAACCTAAGTGACATTTATAGAATGCCCAATCCAACAACAGCAGGATACACATACTTTTCTAGCACACATGGAAGATTTGCCATGAGAGATTATATTCTGGTCCATAAAACAAATCTCAATAAATTTAAAAGGATTCAAATAATACAAAGTTTATTCTCTGATCAACAATGGAATTAAATTAGGAAGCAATAACAGAAATAAATCTGGAAAATCCTATAAATATTTGGAAATTAAATGATATACACTCTAAATCAGGGGTTCCCAACCTATGGTGAGTTGTATAATTATTTCATTATATATTACAATGTAATAATAGTGACAGAAATAAAGTGTACAATAAATATAATACACTTGAATCATCCCAAAACTACCCTCCCCAGCCCCGTCTCCAATCCATGGAAAAATTGCCTTCCATGAAAACGGTCCCTGGTGCCAAAAAGGTTGGGGACCACTGCTCTAAATAATACTAGGTCAAAGAAGAAATGAAAAGGCAAATGAGAAAGTATTTTGAACTGAATGAAAATGAAAATATAGTATATCAAAATTTGTGAAGGACACGTAAATCAATATTTATAGGAAAATTTATATCATTAAATGCTTCTATTATAAAAGAAATGTCTAAAATCAAAATGTGGTCTGCAGAACAGCAACATTAGCATCACCTGGGAACTTGTTACAAATGCAAATTCTTAGTCCCTGTTCCTCTTGTGTCAAATTTAGAAAATTTACAAAACGTCCTACACCCAAAGAATCCTGCAAGTGATTAACCCTACAAATAATGCTTCATTTGCTAAAAAGACCCAAATTACAAAAGATGTAGGTACAGTTTTTCTTGAGATCTGCAGAAAGGTAGAGGACAAACATCAGTGGGGAATCTGACCCCACTGAATAATTTCCTTCTGTTTATGCTAGGCCCTCCATGTGAGAACCAATCATGTTCACTGATGAAAAGGAACAAAGACATGTTAAATCTAATTGGCTGATATAAAGATAATTTGCTGGAAATATAGTTTTATACCTACACTTGAATATGAATTTGTCTGATGTTGTGGAAAGTCACTTCAAACAAAATATTGAAGCCCTAACATAAGCACTAATTCAGAAGCACTAACTCCTATAGTGGTAGGCATCATCTTTCCAACTAATTCAATGCAACAATCTCAAGCAGATCTGGTCTCTATTGAAATTTGCAGGCTCACATTTTTCCTGCTAATCAAGATTAAACAAATTCCACATGGCATCAAAATAGTTAACTGACAAGTTATAGATGAGAATTTCAATAAGAACCTAAAAGCAACATTTGCCATGGAAGAAATATAATATGGGTAATCTATCCCGTTTAGTATATGACAGTCTCCAAAAATAAAGAGAAAAATATAGTGAAGTTCTTCCAGTATTCTAGGCTCCAGAGGAAAAATATAATCCATTCTACACCAGGTTTCCTTCCTCTCCTCCAATCTTTGCTGACTTTCATCAGCTTTGGTTCTTTCTAAGACACTGCCTTTTGCGCTTTTCTGTGCTTTTGAACAGAGGCCCACAACAGCTGCCTATGGGGCTATGAGAGTATAATTAATCAAGTAATCAGCCAGCCACCACTGTTAAAATGTTTTAATACCAATGCAAAATAAGATCGGGGTTTTACAAGCAGATTTTAGAATGCAAATATTGATTCCTAAAATGGTTTCTCTCCCTTTCAGAAGCTTAAAGATGAACACATACAAATCTCCAGGATATTTTTTAAAGCATGGTATGTTTTTTTTCCATTTTAATATATCTACAGTTGACAAACATGCAAAATAACTAATTTCCAAATCAAAGCCTCTAGTAGAAACATCAAAATTAAAATGAAGCATTTTAATTTATTTATTGGACATGAAATCCAGTGAGAAGCCTCCCTTTCCCCCACATCTCAGAAAAACCACCACCAATTCCTTTCTAGAGGATTGATAGCATTAACAGTACTTGGCTCTCCCTTGTCAGCATCCAGACATCCCTGGTTCAGGCTATGTGCATTAATATTACAGTTCCAGTTACTGAAAATGCCCTGCCATCTTCTTCACTGCATTTCAGCTTGGCAAGACACCTACAACAATGCACAGTCTGGAAAATGAGCCATGAAGAACATAACAGCCTGACTGAAGAATTAACCATACATCCTGCGTCTGCCAATTGAGTGAGGATATTAATGGAAATGTAAAATTCCAGGAGGAATTCTTTTTTCCTCCTCTCCAAGTTACTAGCACGTACATGCCAGGAAGTAAAAAGTAGAGGAAGGTGACAACAACTATATACATGAAACTTCCCTAGTGCTAAAAGCAAACTAAACAAAATGCATACTATAGTAGGACAAAGAACTGACTCTCATTTGTGTTTTATCTGTGGCTGCAAGCAACTTCCAAACTAAGAGGCTCATGAATTAGGGAATAATTTTAACACACTGAGGGTTCAGCAATTTGCATTAGGATATTATTAAAATTTCCATTTTTCTCCAAGAGTTGTATGTGCTTCATTGTTGAATTTGGTGCCAACAGTCAAGAAATAACCAAATAAGATAAACTTCAAATATACCCACTTCCAAAATTAAAAAGCATCTTTAATGCATTTTCTTTGCCATTCCTCAAGCAAATTAGTAAAACAAATAGAAACTCAAAACATAACTATAGTATTAAATAAGATAATTCATTTTCCTTCAATAACTTAGTCTGTTCCAAAGTATTTCTGTCCAAAATGTGTAGGTGCAGCAGGATGAACTTCAGTAGTTAAAATTGTGATCTCCGGAAACTCTTGAATGATTGATTTGGCACCTTCAAAAAATAAAGGAAAAATTATTTTTATGACAGGATATTTTTTTAACACCAGTCAGAATTCAGGGATTTTATAGTCATTGATCACTAGGTCTAACATTGACCAAGGGAAGAGAGTAATGACCTTTAGATATCTAGTCATACTTGGTTAATCTCTGTTCATATAATGTTTATATAATGTCTGATGTCTGAAAGGCTTTGATAGCAGTCAGACTATGTCCCCACCCTCTAGTACATTCTTAAAATCAGATTGTTTTATATCCAAGATTTGAAAAATACAGTTATTCTGTTGGGAGCGGTCTCTGATTACGGGTGAGCACATAGCCAATAGAATCATTGCTGGGAGCCTTGTCAGGGCCCTCTACCAATCACTTCCCGCCACGACTACCTGCAATGGTATATAAGCCCACGGTCCTTCCTGTTCGGGGTCTCTCGCCATGTAACTAGACTAGATGCCTCATTAAACTGCTGTTGGAAGAACTCCAGTTTGTTGCGTCGTCCTTGCAGGCGAGTGCGGCGCGACAAGTGGTGCCGAAACCCGGGAACTTCTCGCACCGGCGGAGACGACCTCTTTGGAGGTGAGTTCAGAACCACAGCAGCTGGGGCGGCTTTATTTTGGACCCCTGCCCTCTTCTGACGCCGGCACCGGGTGCTTGTGACCTACCCCATGGGGAACTCTCCTAGTTATCCCTGACCGTGTCCTGCGCCATTTTGTGCAGGACGTGGACCGGGTGGCCCCATGGTTTCTCCACTCGGGGTCTTTAACGATTCCGAGTTGGGATAAGCTAGAGCAGGACCTTCGCCGTGCCCGAGAGTCTGGTCCCCTTTGGGAGTGTGCTCTCCCTGTGTGGGCACTGGTGCGCTCCTGTTTAGAGGACGACCGTTGCAGCGGTCCGGTCCGGGAAGGTCAGCAAGTACTCAGTGATCATCAAGATAGTATGTCTGAGAGAGGCAAAGTGGGTCCGGCTCGGCCGGGGCGGCCGAGGAAAAGGCCGGAAAGGAAACGTAAGTCCGCGGGTAAACAGGAACGGCGGGGACGCCCGCCGCCTGAAAGGGACACGGAGGAGGTGGCTCTCAAAATGGCCTCCCTCCACATGTCGGCTTCCTCTTCTTCCTCTCGTCCTTCTTCCTGTTCTTCTTCATCGTCTCGCTCTTCTTCCCGTTCGCGTTCTCGCGAGGCGGAGGAGGGGCTGTCTCCGCAGGAGAAGGCGGAGCTGGAGGCGGCGGCGGCTAGATATGAGGCGGAGCGTAATCGCCCGCCCCCGTACGCTACTGCCCCTCCTTTTCCCGTTGCGGGATCCGCCCCTCTAAATATGGAGGGCGGAACCTCGTTTGTGCCTCCCCGAGCTAGAAAGAAGATACAGAGGGAGTTTGCTTTCCCCGTCTTTGAGGACGCTAATCAACATCGCTTTCACGAACACCTAGATTACCCTAAACATCCCCTTCTTCAGTTTGCACTTCGCAATCAGCTTATCTTTCCTCATCTGACTTCCCCTGAGCCTCTAATTGGGGCTACCATTGTTTATACTGACGGGTCATCCACAGGCACCGGTAGCTATGTAATCAATGATCAGGTGTTTACAGCCCGCTTCGCTTACTCTTCTCCCCAGCACGTTGAATGTGCTATCGTTGAATTGGTTCTCCGAACCGTGCCAGAGCCCCTTAATATAATCTCTGATTCTGCTTATGTTGTTCAGGCTGTCCGTCACTTGGAAACAGCCCATTCTCTTAACTCTCGCAGCACGGTGTTCTCCTTATTCTGTGCTATCCGTGCTGCCATCCATTCGCGCCGGTCCCCATTTTTTATAACGCACATTCGGGCCCATTCCCTTTTGCCGGGCCCCATGGCGCGCGGCAATGCCCTGGCGGATCATGCCACTCACGCTTATTGGGTTGGCTCTCCGTTGGAGGCAGCTCGCCAGTTTCATTCTCTATACCATACTCCTTCACTGACGTTACGTCTCAAATTTGGCCTCTCGCGGGCAGCCGCACGCGATATTGTGCTGCAGTGCGCGGCCTGTGCACCCTTTCGTCCAGCACCTCATGTAGGTGTCAATCCTCGTGGTCTTCGGCCACTCCACTTGTGGCAAATGGACGTCACTCATTACTCCTCCTTTGGCACTCTTTCTTATGTCCATGTTTCTGTTGATACCTGCTCTGGCATAATTCATGCCACTCCCTTGACAGGTGAAAAGGTAAGTCATGTCATCACCCACTGCTTAGAGGCTTGGGCTGCCTGGGGTAAACCTCAGGTTATCAAAACTGACAATGGCCCTGCCTATACCTCACAAGCTTTTCATCAATTCTGCACACGCCTAGGCGTGGAGCACCGCACGGGCCTTCCCTATAACCCCCAGGCCCAGGGTATCATAGAGCGTGCCCATGGCACCTTAAAGGCCTATCTCAAAAAACAAAAGGGGGAGACGGGGACGAGCCCTTTGGGCTTACGTACCCCTAAGCCTGTGCTCTCTCTCACCTTGTTCACTTTAAATTTTCTTTTGCTGGATGATCAGGGGCGCTCTGCTGCGGACCGCCACGCCAACCCCGGTTCCCCTTTATCAGAGCAGGTCTTGTGGAAGGATGTCCTGCTTAACAAATGGAAAGGCCCGGATCCGGTTGTGAGCCGGTCCAGGGGAGCTGTCTGTGTTTTCCCGCAGGACACTCCTGATCCAGTGTGGGTCCCGGCACGCTTAACGCGGCGAGTGCAGCGGTTGGCGGATGTGGAGGATGCAGATGATGGGGCATCCGCTGCCGGGGATGCTGCTGCTCCTGACCTTTCTGCTGCTGGCCGCATCGGTGACGACGGACCGGCGCTGGGCCATCCTGTCGGTGTTCCCGAGACCGATGCCGGTGACCCATGATGCCCAGATCTTCCCCCGGCTGTTCGCTACTAATGCCTCTTTGGGCCTTGCCAATCTTACATGGAACTCCTCCTCAACATTTGAGACGTCGGTCCACGCTATTCAGCAGCGTAATCTGTCTTTCCCCTCCACACCTGTTTGCCTCTGGCCCCCTTTTATCTGGATCACTGCTACTTCCTCTGGTCCTGGTGTTCTCAATTGCTCCACGGCAAACTGCTCCTATGCCCGTTGCTGGAATGCCTCCAGCCAGTCCATGGCAATTGTTGCCCGTATGCCTCGGCATATTCCTTGGCCGGTGGAGGCTCCTAGCTCCTTGACCCTTTTCCGACAGCGAAGAGATTTTGGCATTACTGCAGCTGTAATTTCCACATTGGCAGTGACTGCCGCACTGGCAGCCGCTACGGCTGCAGCGGTAGGCTCTGTTCAGACAGCACAGACGCTGAACAACCTATTGGCATCTGTGGCTACAGCTCTGGACACACAATCCGCCGTCAACGCGCACCTGAAGGGTGGTATCATGATACTGAACCAACGTGTGGACTTGGTCCAGGAGCAAATAGATGCCTTATGGCAGCTGGCACAGCTGGGCTGCGAATGGCGTTTCACAGGACTATGCATTACCTCAGTACCGTTTGATAATGCTTCCGCCGCGGCCAACAAGTCTCGTCAATTATCTGCTATGTTGACAGGACACTGGTCTAGTCAATTTACCGCCCTGACCCGGCAGTTGCAATTGGAGATCACCCACATTAACTCCACACGCCTGGACTTGACAGTGACCAATGGTCTCTTTCCTACGTTTCAGTCAATAGTCCGAGGACTTCGGGACTGGGCTGGCCTGGGGTCCCTAGGGTTCATGGGGATCCTGGGAGCAGGTTTCGTGATCTGGGGGTTCCTGCGCGTTCGTGCACAGCGCCGCAGGGACCGAGTGGTGGTTACCCAAGCCCTAGCCGCCCTCGAGTGTGGTCAATCCCCTGGCATCTGGCTACAAATGTTACGCTCCGAAGGTCAAGACCGCCTCCCCTCTCGCACAGCGTGACATGGCCCATGCACTCTGAGGGGTTTCCCCATTGCACCAGATTGTGGCGTGTCACCCCCTTACCAGCCGTTGCACCTCCCAGAGTCTCTGCTCATTGCACGGGAGACGGTGGCCTTTGCACCTGCTTCAGGGACTCCACCCCCTGGATCCGGACCTTGAGGTTGGAGTCCCCAAAGCTTGTGTTGCAAAACAAAAGGGGGAGCTGTTGGGAGCGGTCTCTGATTACGGGTGAGCACATAGCCAATAGAATCATTGCTGGGAGCCTTGTCAGGGCCCTCTACCAATCACTTCCCGCCACGACTACCTGCAATGGTATATAAGCCCACGGTACTTCCTGTTCGGGGTCTCTCGCCATGTAACTAGACTAGATGCCTCATTAAACTGCTGTTGGAAGAATTCCAGTTTGTTGCGTCGTCCTTGCAGGCGAGTGCGGCGCGACATTATTCAGTTACAAAAACTTTTCCCTTGAAAAGTCTTTTTTGTTTTCTTTTAAAGGCGGCTGAAATAAAGTGAATACAGGTCCTTTTTAAAATGAGGATCACACATAAAATGATGGTTTCCCAACAAGAGCACTGTGAAACAAGCACAGACTTCTTTGGTGTGTCAGAGCATGCTAGCTTTTTAGAAGTTAAGACTCTTTGGAGGAGGGAAACAGGCAGGGAAATGGAATTAAGACTAGCTGGCACCCCAGTCAAACTAAAAAGCCATAGCAAAGCTACCACAAGGTAAGATTTTTTCAGCTATAATGTCAAAGAATAGTATACTATTCTAATGTATACTATTAGAATTAAAGATATTATTTTTCTATTCCCAAAAGCAAAAATCTTAGTAATTAATTATTGGATTATCTCAATGTTTTCAGTGCCACCTGTATTATATATAAATGATGACCAAGAAAATCACCATTTGTCACCACCAACATTTGAACTACAGGTAATTTTTGGTTATGAAACAGCAAAGTAATCAAACAGGCCACAATTCCTATATAACAAAAGCTACTGAAAGCAGCCTTCCCAACTAGATGTCATGTAGCCTCTTCAGGGTTGGCTGAGACTTAGAAACTTTGGAGGTCAGAAAACACCTGACTAGAAAAGCCATATATTCCTTTCTTTTCAATTATGAAGGAAATACAAATTCATTGTAGAACATTTGAAAAAAATGCCAATAAAAAACTTAAAAATCAAATGAAAAACACTTAGACCTCCACAATCCTAAGACAACCTCTATTAATACTGTGTGCATTTTGAAACCAAAATTGAAATAGTTTTGCATAACTGTCTAGCCTCTCATGCTGAAGATTTATGAGGTTCCACGTCTGATTTTGGTAGTTAAAACAGTGGTAATTTGTATTATAGCCATTTCTAGGTTGGTGAGAACATTTTCCACTATTCTAACACTATTAATTTTTACACTGCTTTTTTACATTTCCCATGTACATTTTTTGATACCATTAAATATTTTCAAAAACATGATTTAACAGTTACATAATATTACATCCTTTAAAATATATATATATATACACATATACATACATATATATTATTTATTTAACCATTTCCTTACTGGGAGTCATTTATGTACTTTCAATTTTTTATTATATCAAATAACTCTACAATGAACATACTAGAAGCTAAATTCTTACATGTATCTATGATTATTTTCTTAGGACAATGTTCCCAATTGTCCTATACTATATGGCATTAAAGCCATGATCTTTAGTTAGGCACACCTCCCTCAGGAAATGGAGAACACAGGTTTCTCACCATGCCCTTTGAGCAGAAGTCTAACTTAAAAACCTGTCCTTTACTTCACACTGCAAAGCTCACTTCAGTAAGACCATAGGGCTAGCTAGAATCTTGAGTTTCCTGCTCTTTGGAAGCAGTTCTCAGGCTCAGGTGGGGAGCCAGAGGAAACAGGAATCTTTTAGCCATTTGTAGGTTCTACCCAAACAGGGCCACAGAGAAAATAATTGCAATTTTTTTCAATAGGTTAATTCATACTTCTCCATTTGAAATGAAACATTAGAATGGTGGAAAATGTTATCACTAAGCTTAGAGATGACAGACACAAGTTATGACTACCAAAATTAGATTTAGATTCAAACATGGAAGCAAATAAACTTTTCCGCAGGACAAATAGCTAGACAGGTACACAGTTATCCATCTCATGACCATCTGGAGCCTCAGTTACTCCCTCACGCTGAACTCACCATGAGGAGTGGAGAACAGACTGAGTACGATGATAACACTGGGTTGAACTCCATGTTCTATAAGAACCTTGACAGCTTCAATTACAGTATTTCCAGTGCCTGAAATCAAAAGACAACCAAATACATTAGCATTGTTAACATGTACTTCAAAATGTCTTTTAGTGTCTTTGAAGTAAGGTCAACATAGTAATCTAACATAAGATACCACTAGGTAAAGCTTCATTTGAAGGTGCTTGTTCTTTATCAATGTTATTTTCAATAATGGACATGACACATATACTTTTTAGTTATCAAACACACAACAAGCCCTAAATTCATTTAGTATTCGAGGTATTGTCTCTCCAGGAGACCATGCCATGTGTGATTTGAGTAAGCTTAGGAAAGAGGACAGAATAGCAGGAAAAAAAATATTACCTCCAGAGAGGATAAATTCTTGAGAAAATCACTGCTATACTCCTTAGGCTAGAGAGGGGTTATATTTTAATATATTTTCTGTGTTCTATATATTTTGCTTCATTAGATCCTATGCTTCAATGTGTTCATTTCTGGACATAAGGTCTTTGGAGCTAATAAAGTTTGACTAATGTATATTCTCTTATTACACAATAAAAATTCCCCAGTGAACTGCCCAGGGCAACTCCAAATCCAGCTGAGAAAAACACATTTAGAAGCTGTTTTTGCCTTTTATATAAGGGTACCTAGGAGGCAGGCACTAAGTTGAATTTATTTTATTTTTATTTTTTTTGAGACAGAGTGTCACTTTGTTGCCCGGGCTAGAGTGAGTGCCGTGGCATCAGCCTCGCTCACAGCAACCTCAAACTCCTGGGCTTAAGCGATCCTCCTGCCTCAGCCTCCCGATTAGCTGGGACTACAGGCATGTGCCACCATGCCCGGCCAATTTTTTTCTATATATATTTTTAGTTGTCCAGATAGTTTTTATTTCTATTTTTAGTAGAGACGGGGTCTCGCTCAGGCTGGTCTCGAACTCCTGACCTTGAGCGATCCACCCACCTCGGCCTCCCAGAGGGCTAGGATTACAGGCGTGAGCCACCGCGCCCGGCCTCTAAGTTGAATTTAAAGCCTAACCAAAAGTTACAAATTAAACTCAAGCCACTCACTGAGAATTGGATACATCAGAAGGACTTTTCTCCGGTAAATGTCTGGGGGAAACTTGGCATAATATACTTTGGCTCTTTGTGTGTCCTCATCACTCTGAATCAGGATCTTTCCAATTCGTATAGATCGACAGCAATCTCGTAAACCTTGTTCCATTGCCTCACCTTGAAGAATAAAAAAAAAAAAAAAAAGGAAAAAGGGTTGGGAGACAGACAGAATAGGTCCAAGAGTGGGCCAAAGCCGAGTTTGTGACTGTTAGTAATATAAAAAGGACACTGTCAAGAAGGAAACAATTCTTCTGAAGCTAATAGCTTTTATTTCTGATATGCTCATATTTCATACTTAGTGCAGGTCAATGAAACCAGGTTAAGGGCTGGTCAATGAAACTAGGAAAAGCTAGTTTTATTGCTGGCTTACAAGTTTTAGAGCTGTCATGTTTCCATGATTACAGAAAATAAAGTGTTTTATTCAGCTGCTCCCTGAGTTTTTTCAATGTCAGGAACATTTTTATTCCAATTATTTTAAAGAAGCCTTTAACCCACCTAAATTTGTCACTTTTATCTGAAAAAATACAAAAGATTTATGGAAGGATAAAGGCTGTAGACCAAAAGATCTCCTTTTAGATTGAGGTGGCATAAGGAGACATCACTTAGCTCAGCAATGACTTCACTGGCAAAGGTTTTGCTGTAAACAGTGAAAGAGCAGTATATTGTTCCCCTTCCTTCAGAGAACCACAGCCACCACCACCACCCCTTGGTTTCTGAACACAGAACTATTTTTGAGTCTGAATTTCTTTAAGGAAATCATTCTCAGGCTATCTTCAAGATTTTAGGCCATGTCAGAATTCTACTGATACTGGTATTTACTTAATATTTGTCTTAATTTAACTGTTTTCATTTAAATTTATTTTTAAGAGGAAACCTGATTATCACTAGTGTTAACATGAAACCAGTTTCTTCCTAATACATATGAAAATCAACAAATGGCTGTTAAGGTTAAAAACAACTCTGTGCATCACCCCAAATCATCTGATATACACTAGTAGTGCAAGGACCATGCTGGTGCCTTTAGGGAAGGAGCTGAACTGAAACAGAAGAAACTGTGCCTTAAAAGTTCATTGTCTTCTCTAATTTTAAAAAGTTAACAACATTATTCTGTGAACACTATCATTGCTTAAGAGCTACCTTCTATAAAAAACAAACCTTAAAGCTTCTAATTTTACTTGAGGTATTCAATTGTTCACAAACAGAACTTTATAGCCATAAGAGAAAAGTACTGTTTATATGTTTAAAAAATTAATCCACATATTTCCAGTGCAACTGAGTGGGGCTTCTACCATATATGCAAAAAAATGTAAATATTGTGCAAAAAAATTAAGCTTAATGGCAACAATAATCTCTATGTAACAGGTATAGGTTCTAATCATAGGCATGTGACTTTACTGTACAAAAATTGGTTTAGAAGGGTAATCAGTTGGACTCAAACACAAAGACAACATTTATAAGACCAACATATGGAAATATACAGAGTCAATGACAGTTAAGTGCTTTTGCCTAGATGGTCACATACTCATCAAACATAAAATTAAAAATATTGAACGAGTCATTCAATCCATCTCCTAGCAGGGTAGGACTTTTCCCTACAACAGAAATACAACAAAAATAGCACGAATATTTTTTTCCATTCAGATATTCAAAGTTCTATGGGCCTGAATTTATGCCATATTCCCTCAGTCTTCAAACTGTCGTGTTCTCCCCAAGACAGCATCATCATGTCCTCCTATCCTCCCACCCTCCCCTGATTCTCCTTGAAAGCTGGCTTGCCCATGGGAGCAGGCCACTAGACTAAGGAAGATGCTATGCAGTTAAAATTAGCCAAACATGGCAGCACACAGGCCAAGACTCTGAGGCACCACGAGGACAGACAACACAGGTGGTGAGATTTAAGCAAAGGCAGGTTGTAATTATGACAGACAAGCCTGCCTCTCTCCTGGAAAACAGCAACCATTTCTATGCATGCAAAGAGACAAAATCACACACACGCGAACCTACCACTTCTCATTATGCTGACCCCACAATTTCCCTTCTCAAATTTCACTCCTTCATACTTGTACCCTGTTGGGAAATAAAACCAAAGAATTTATCTTTCATCTTTTATTGGAGCAACCTACTTATTTTATAAAGTCCCTATGGTTTAAAAGCAGATGGGTACAGAGCAACCCTTGTCCAGACACACTGTGTAATGGTGAGGTTCCCTATGAAAGTAATGAGATGAATCATGATTTTCCATACTTATTTCTTAATTCTTCATAAGAAACCTGTGGGGATAATGGGGAGAGACAGACTTCATCGAATGGGAATAGGACTTATTATAGCATGATATTCATATACATGTTCTTCAAATTGAATTCAAAGGAGAATCACTATACTCTGAGAATGCTATATACCCCATCAATTCAAACTAGGACCCCAATGTGAGCCACAGCAGAAAGCTTATGCATTCCATCCCTTTTTATGAGCCTCCATTGTGCCTTAACACATTAACTGCCAGGTGAGTTGTATTGTGGCAACAATACACGCTAGTTTTGAGCCCGGAGCCTCATGAAGCATATGTAACTCACACATCTCTTTACCTTGGGAGCTGTGTGAACTATTTTTCAAGTTGCATATAACTCACACACTGAAAACAATAAAAAATAACAAATTTTTCATTAAACTAGAAAGGATCATTTTGTTTTTAAAGTTTTTATTCTATTTTCATAATAAAACACTACGGCCCCATGGAAAATTTTTTTTGTACTGTGGCAGTCAATGTGTTAAAAGTAGAAGAAAGAGGCTAAAGTAGTTATCAAGACATGTTTGATGCTTGGTCTCATCCTGAATTTGTATCAATTATGATATGCAACAAGCTCAGGGCCCAATTTTCATAAAGTCAACCCTTCAAATAGAACAGTTTTCCATTACTTACTAAAACAATATCAGAATTTCAAATCTCTGTAACAGAGATCTTTGGCTACTTTCTATTAAAAAGAATAGAACAGGCCAGTGCAGTGGCTCACGCCTGTAATCCTAGCACTCTGGGAGGCCGAGGTGGGTGGATCACTCGAGCCCAGGAGTTTGAGGTTGCTGTGAGCTAGGCTGATGCCATGGCACTCTAGCCCAGGCAACAGAGTGAGACTCTGTCTCAAAAAAAAAAGAAAAAGAAAAAAAAGAATAGAACAAAGTACCTTCTCCAATTCTCATCATTTTTAGTTTTCTTTTTCTTTTTTATTTCTCATCTTTTTTTTTAACCTGGAGTTTCACTGCCAAAGCAGCCTTGCCCATTTGTTAACACCAGCAGCTTCCCCACAGAGGTGAAGATAAGTTGCCAGCAATTCTTAACTCTAGTCCCAATGGGCCGTCATCAGAAGCAACACCTGCATGCTGAAGAATATTTATTAACCTTCAACTTGAATTGACAAGCAAGCCATTAACAAAAAGTCACCCACACAGATTTCTTTCCTAAATCTCTCAGACTTTTTAAAGATGTTTAAAAGAACAGCTCCACCTAGACTCTTCATTTTGCATATTGATTTTACTCAGACTGCCTTCCTTCCATCTTCTCCCATTCTGGCTCAGAATTTTTACAAGGAAAATTTGACAACAGCCCTGGTTACCTGTTGGAGTCGTCACCATGCATTCTTTATATGGCAGCTGATTCAATCCCTCTTCCACAACAAGTCTGATCTAGAGAGTCAAAGAAGAATAAGTTGAGAACCCTCTGAGAATCTCCTGCTAGCTGTTAGCCTCAGAAGCTGAACAGCAGGCAGAAAGTCAATAGCACACTAGGCAAGGGTTGAGCTTATAGAGGTAGGAAGGGGTCCTCTATCATGTGTTAGATACAGGGATAGCTCCAAATGCCAGGCTGCTTGCTGCTAGGTATCCAACCACAGTTTGGCACATGACTGCCACCAAAAGGCTCCAGTATGCCTTCTAATTCTCAATCAGTCCAGGCTATGAGGGATACAAAACTCCAGCAAGTGACAAGAGTCTTAGCAGGCACCCTTCCTTGGAAGTAATATACTTCTGATTACTCTGAAAATAGTGCCCACTGGGAATTTCTCTGCTTTGTTCAGTACCTTTAAATTGGTGAGTCAGATTATTTTTAACAAAGGTCCACCAGAATGTAAATACAGCCTGGAACTTCTTTTGAGAAAATAAATGAGTGCATGGATTGAACCAATTTACTGAGCTTGAAAGAAGATCCAGTAAAATGCATCAGGCCTCTCAGCTAAAAGAAAGGCTCATACCAATTGTAATATGTGGTATAAAGGAAAGAATCACTCAGAACTACTAGCAAAAACAAGATATGGCAATCCCATGAGCAATCAGGGCCTACTATAATAAAGGCAGTGCTGAGTCTGCAATGCACATTTTCTCCAATCAATATTACATTACTGATTAAGAATCAGGAACAGCAGGGAGAAGCACCAGGTCCCATGCTCCGTTATCACAACACAACACCCCGCTGCCATTAAAAGATCAATTCGAAATGAGCCAGGATTTTGTCAGCCTGCAGCTTCAGACAGAGGGCCCAGGAACCTCATGAATACTGCACATGCATGCATACTCACCTCTAGCCACCACCTTCTGTGGAGATTTATGCTTTTTATGAACAAATTACAAGAGTAGAAGAGGATTTTTTTTCTTTGAAGAGCCTAGATCTCCTCCTCCTAGTAACACTCCTCTAAAGAGTAACTCCTGCCCCATCCCCTGTTACCCTGGGATAGAAATTAGTATGTCCAAGTCTTACAGGAGAGCATAAACTAGAAGAGGGGCAACTAAAATATAAAGAACTCAAGGATCTGAGGGCCAGTGAAGCCAACCCTGACAAATCCAAGATAGAATTAATGTTCACTATGATGGGCCCCTTGTGCTAGAGGAGATAGTGTACTAGAAATCCTCAATAAGAGAAACATAAACAGCTCCAGTCTGTACCACAACCACAACCAACCCTCCCCCACCCTATAACAGGACCTTCAAAGCCAACCACAGAGAAAGAGAGGTCCAAAGTACCATCCCCTTAGTTCCTTATTTCATTTGGCTAATACATGCCTGCCCTTTAAGGGAAGCATCTTACGATAATCATGAACTTAACTCCTACTTTCTATAGGAAAAGAGCACAAGGAAAGCAAAAGAAAGAGGAACCACTTTCTTTTTTTTTCTTTTTTTCTTTTTTTTTGAGACAGAGTCTCACTCTGTTGCCCAGGCTAGAGTGCTGTGGCGTCAGCCTAGCTCACAGCAACCTCAGACTCCTGGGCTCAAGTGATCCTACTGCCTCAGCCTCCTGGGTAGCTGGGACTACAGGCATGCACCACCATGCCCGGCTAATTTATATATATATATATATTTTTTTTTTTTAGTTGTCCATATAATTTCTTTCTATTTTTAGTAGAGACAGAGTCTCGCTCTTGCTCAGGCTGGTCTCGAACTCCTGAGCTCAAACGACCCGCCCACCTCGCCCTCCCAGAGTGCTAGGATTACAGGCGTGAGCCACCGCGCCCGGCCCAGGAACCACTTTCTAACAGTGAACACCAAGACCTCTCTTCTCTCCACAGCAGCCATTAAGACGTAAGTTCCTTCAAACCTGTCTTTTGGTTTGATGAAAGCATAAAACACAGAATGACTTAACTATTGCCTCAGGAACATCAACCATATTTACCTTGGTACTATCTAAGGGTTATTACTGCCCCTGAAAGCTCAAGTAATTTTAAATAGAATTGGTCTCTGAACCAGGAATATTTAAAGCCAAAAGCAAAACAGAAGTTGTCTGCATTCTATTGGAATAAATCCTCCAGGGAAAATCTAAATGAAAAGTTTCATGCCTTTTTCCCTCACATTCCCTTTAATAATCTACCTACTACTATTTGATTATACATTTGGGGGTTAATAATCCACCTTTATTTCTTTTCCAAATGAAATACTGATAACAGTATTTAGATTGTAAATTCCATGAGATCAGAGACTATGTCTACCTTCTTCACTGTTTTATCTCCTCTCTCTCAACACACCCTAGCACAGTGTCTGACTCATATGAGTTCAGCCTATATTTCATGAATGGATGAATACTAATAACCACAGCAGAACATGTGTCAACCTCATTCCAAGCAATGAACACACTTAGATATTAACACAAGAAGGAAACAGTGCCTACCCTGAAAACAAACCAATTTGGCCTGAGATCCTCTCAGATCACAATAGCTAAACAGAATTGGACTTGGTCAATCAGTAATTAGGAGAAAGTGTAGACAGGCCAACTTAGTAATTTGCATGTGAGGATAGTACAGAAAGGAAGAGGCAAAATTAACATACTCTTCCCACGTAAAGTACAACAAATGTTATTAGTTTTTGTACACTAGCTGGATACCACAAGGGTAACTACTAGGTCTCTTTATATCTTAGGTTTTCTTTTAATGTACTTCACTTCCCTAAGATGGGGCACTTAAGAGTTGCTGAGAACCAGGTTCTCAATATCTACTTGAGAGGTAGTGATATCTCAGAACTACAGGGAATGAGTTCATGGGCAATGCTTGGAGGTGAAAGGAATAGAAGCAGAGCTTTAATGCAACAGTAGAAACAACACTTCAGAAGCCTAGCAAGATGGTGGTTACTTGGTACAATCTCTTTCACCCCCAGAATGCTCAAGAACAAAAACACCCCTTGGCCTACCCTGATCATATCACTAGGTATAACAATGAAATGAAAATGGAAAGCCTCCACTTACCAAACGATCCGCAGAAAACATGAAGTCCCCTCTACTGGCTGTCCTAAAAAATAGTACAAGTTTTAGTCTAAATTAGAGCTTTAAGGTAATATATTATTTAATACAAATTATTTAATACACTGATATTAAGATCTATTACATACCAAAAGCTTAAATGCTTACATGTACAGACTTACTGAGGCAAGATGCTTTTTACTAGGATACAGGCACCTAAATGGGATAACTTGATAAATATTATTGAATATGTTTATTTGATACCAACATTAGAAACTAGAACTGAAAAGATCATGCAGTCCTGCGCTGAGCTGCCCAAGTACATATTATTCAATCAGGAGATGAACAAAGTTACCCTTGGAGGGTGACAGCAAGCCCACAGCATAAGTTGAGAGAAAACTCTGTAGTAAGAAAAGCAGGTTCTCCCCATCCTTCCCCTCAATTCACCTTAATCTAAAACCCGTATTACCAAGATAAGTAACCCATCTACTTTCTAATCCTTTTTGGAATTAGAATGATACAAACAAATATTCCACTTTTGCCACTGCTTTAAAAAGCATGTAACCTAATTTCCAAGACCTCTTTCTCAAATGATTGACAATTTATTCCTTTTGCCTTTTTGTCAAACAAGTACTTTATTCCCTAGATCTTTCTGCCATTTTCCTGTACATTTCCTTCTGGTGAATACCTTCATATCCTAAAGTACCCAAGTAATAATAATCCAGGGTTGTGCCTACCCACAAGCTGTTAACCAGCCAAAAAGGGAGTGTTAAACACCTAATGTTTTTTTTCTGTACATAAATATCTAGCATTGTTCCTCCTCTTTCCATAAAAGTTAAACGTTCTGACTAAATGAACTAATTTCCAGCTTATGTACTTAAAAATTCCCATCTCCCTATCAATAGCATACTTAAAATACTCCCCAACACAGCATCAAAATGGCATATGCAAGCACATATTATCTCAGTATACCATTAATCATCAGTTTTTTTTCCCCTCAAGCTGCATTCACTTTCTCTGACATGGAAAAGCAATGAAATATCCCTGTCACAAATGATATTAGGTTTCTTGGAGTAACCACAGTTCTATCATATTACAGATATTAACTGTCTAAAATATGAAGTATAATCAAGCGATAGCAAGAATATAGGTCTCTATTCTTCATGTGTAAATATTCCCCAAACTCAGAAAACTCTGTCCACACATACCTAAACACAGAGAGCCCATCTGAACAGGCTGTTTCATGTACCGTGGTTTTTAAGTGGAACTGTATTATTACATCAGCACCTTTCATTTCTATAATTAATCTTCACAACGTGCTTGTCAAGGAAGTAAAAATCAATGAACCACAAAAAATACTAAAGCTTAATCCTGTTTTAGACTTCAGACCCATACTGTTCACTTTAAATCAACTTAGAAATTAAAGTAAATCTAGAATACAATAAGTTGACTGCATTTTTAAAAAATCCACAGTGGCCTTCAATATCACATTCAAATCCTTAACATTGTTAAGACTAGAGTTTTATAAAGCAGATATTTACTTATTGGATCAATAAAGCTGCATGTATTCTCTGAGCCCCGACTTTAGACCAACACTGGACTGAATTGTTAATAAAAATGTTTTAATATAAACCAAACCCCAGGTCTTATTCACTCCACACACTTTGTTTTAAATCATAACTCTATTCACTTTTGTCTTAAAACCATTAAAAACAAATCTCTCCTACTAGATAGAAACAAAGCTTTTAAAGACATATAAATCACCTTCTGATAATAGACTCAAATAAAATCTAATGTAATCACAATGCAAAAAACACTCAAACGTCCCTGGAATATGCTAAAATATAGCTAAATAATCAAATATCAAACATTTAAACAGACAGTGATATCCAGGCACTCGTAATCCAAATCATAGAAATCTAATTAATGTTAAGATGAGCATCTTTTAAACTGTACAAACCCCAAACAGGTTTAACAATGCAGACCTAACCATATTTGAGAATATACTTTTCTTGACACCTCCTCACACACACAAATATATCACACACCTGTAGTAACAAGATGAAAACCAAAGGCAGCCATTTTAAAAAGTGATATTCACACTGAAGCAACAAAAGAATGAGATTCATACTGGAAGCCAAATCCTCATTTTAATGTGGACTTGGTAAGCCTGACTCTTTTCTACTTGTTAAGTAAGACTATCTATAAAGCACTTTAAAATTTCCAGAGAGGCTGCAGCAATTGTGTATGTTTAAAAATATGTATGTCTCATAGCAAATCCAAACCAAAATGAAACCTCTTAAGAGTCTCACTGATCTTTCTTTCAAAAAGCTAATATTAACAGATACTTATTTATCATCCATAAAATACAGAAATATGAAAGAGATGAATTTTTTATAATATTAAAAAATTAAGAGCAGAGATCTTCTACCCTCTTCTTACTAGGCCTTACTACTACTACTACTACTGGAGTGATTCTCTAGCATGACATCTTCCTTCGGGATAACTGCAACTTCAATTCTCACAGAAGAAATCACAGCAGTGATCATTCTCTGTTGTTTCTCTCTATTCAGAATAAACTTGGCAAACTCCTACCTTCGTTTTTTGTTTTACAAAAATCAATTTAACAGCTATATAGATACACGTGTGTGTGTGTGTGTGTGTGTGTGTGTGTGTGTATAAGCCCAAATTCACAAAGACTTATAGAACTTTTCTTAAAAAGGTCCATAAGATACCTAATGTTATACACACATTATTCCCTTCTTTTCCAGAGGCCACCATTTATCAAAAGCTTCCTTGGTGCCAAGTAGCAGCAAGCACTTTTACTTTTGGTGCATTATCTCATCTACCCCTCACACAGCCTTAAGAGGTAAATTCTATCATCACCACCACTTTAGTGATGAGAACAGTGAGGCTTACAGAGGTGAAGTATTTCAAGGTTCTTCCCTGAAGAGAGCCTGAAGCTCTGATTCCAAATCCCTGAGTAAAGCCATTATTTATATTTTGCTTTAATAAGGGCATGTTTACTGAAAGGTAGGCAATTTTTCGATGTATTTTAATGATATTTCTTTCCCTGTGAATCAGAATGAGATATATACGCAAGGCAAACAATAAAGCAATGAAATAGACTGGCAGGCAAATAAAACATCATTAAAATGTTCCTTGTGAAGAGGGAGTTTTTATAATATGACTTGTAAAAAGTATGTACTAAGGTTATCATATATAAGAATGTACCCTTTTCAACAATGATTAAAGGAAGATCTTCTGACTCATAACTTTAAAACAACTTAATTTAAATAAAATCCTAGAAGCACTGAATTAGTTGTCATTTCAAAAGTTTAAATACATCATTTTTTTTCTGCAGGAGGATTATACACAAGGATTGTTTGTAGCATTTGAGGCAGGAGGAAACTGGAGTTGAGCATAGGGTTGCTAGATTTAGCAAATAAAAATACAGGATGCCCAGTTAAATTTGTATTTCAGATATTCCATACGATATTTAGGATATACTTATATAAAAATTACTCATTGTTTATATGAATTCAAATTGAACTAGGCACCCTGTATTTTATCTGGCAACCTAAGTTGAGAAGGAAGAATTAAATGGACTCAAACTCAGCTCTAATATGTTTTTGTTTAGTTTTGTTTTTTGTTTTTAAGCAACAGGTTAAAGGAAAAGTGGAACAAAAAAGCTTTTCTGGCAGGTTCAAACCAAAGGAATGTTTCATTTAAAGTTAATGTTTAGTGAAAGCATTGAAAACATAATCTTGACATCTGTAACTACTTTATTATGTGATCACTAAAATAAAGAATAGTCCCAAAGTTTGCCATGGTATACAGATGATTTATAAACGATTTTCCTTCCTTCACCTTCACAAAACCTAACTCTCAGTGAAGTACTTGGAGCAAACCTAATGCAATGTGAAAAGTAAAAAGAAAAAATAGCTTTTAATACTTGCCAGGTGTTAAGTCATAAAGGCCACAGCTCTTTAGCACCTTCTTAATAAGCTCATAAAATAGTGTCATTAATTATTGCACCCCAAAGCAGAGTTCAATGTAAACATTCAAAATCAGACAGAAAAATAAGAAAAACTATCATTTTCTCTTATTATTATGATTGCTACATTAATGCCCCTATGTGCCAGGCATTGTGCCAGGCCAGACCCTCCTTGGAGCCCAGACTAGCTGGTAAAACATTATAAGGATATGTCCAATAAATATTATAACAGGGGTCTGTATAGCTTAAAGAGGTGACTTCCTCCCTCTGCACTAAAAGTCTGTTAGAAAATTCACCAGGGAAACACACAAAAAACAAAACCATGTGCATGTTTTAAACAATTTGCAGGTCAGTTTTTTTCTGTGGTGGGCATTTTGGTTTTGTACAAGTTGAAGGGAAAAATTGTGAGAGTCCTCCAGTCTTGGGGTGATACCAGTTTCTCTAGGCTGGTTTTGTCTAGTGTGTGGAATCCCTGGCTTACCCTATACCCCAAATCTGAAGCCTGGCAAATCACCACACAAGGGAGACTGGCCATTCTCACAGGGGCAGTGGCCCCGCCTGAGCACAACACAATCACCTGTTCTCTTTGTAAAGCTACAGATGATCAGGTTCCAATCAAGATTACACAAACAACCTCTAAGGTTGGTGGTCAGGAACTTGTATTAAAAAATCAAAAGAACTCCACATACAATTCTGATACACAGCTTTGGTTAAGAACATTACATTACTAAGTCACATGACTCCAATCACATTAGGCTGCACTCACATTAGGGTTGCACAGGATGTTCATCCATCCTGAGGTTAACTGTCTCCTCTCTAGGTGACTTTAAAAAAAAAGTCACAAGGCTGACTGTGCTCCTTCTTTAGTGTTATTTCTTGGACTGAAATACTCGAAGATTACTCAACTTTCATCCAAGCAGCCTGCTGAGGCAATGCCAAAGCCCCTCCTAGGATAAGCGTACAGGAAACATTCAACAGCTCACAAAACAGCTTTACTCTAATGTTTTAGGAGACCAAAAAAAAAAAAAAAACCAAAAAACTGGGCAGCAAGGATGATCTTTTAAATACACTGCATTGCCTTAAATATGAAGTCATGAACTATGTTCACAGAAAAAGTGAATTACACTCAGATTTTGCTGGGTTTAGTATATAAAGGGAGTGAGAAGGGAAGGATGTGTAGTTTAATCCATTCCAACAGCAAAACAAACAAACAAAAAAAGAAACCACATAAGTGAAGGAGTCATTTATTTTCCCAAGTTCACCACTGACACATGTATGGCTGAGTAAATTATCTGCTCAATTGTGTTTAGATTACTGCACTTTCAAAGAGGGAGAAATTCATTTCCTTGAAATTCAATTAATATAACCAGCATACTATGTTTCAAATAATATGCATTTCAAAAAAATTTTTAAATCAGTACAATGTTCTCAATCTTGCCTGCTATATATATTTTATATATATACACACACACAGACACATACACCTACATACACACAACATGTACATGCAGTACTGCTTGCTCAACCCCCATTTCCCCATGCCAAAGTCAATTCACAATGCAATCCCTTCACTAGATATATGCTAAGGACCAGGAATAATGAAAGAAAAAAATGTACTCCAGTGGCTTCTATTATTAGACAGTTCCATAGTACACATATTTGCTGTCACATCAAAACAGAGAACAGCATAAGCCTGGAGAGAACAGGGTGTAACTGATGGCACCTTCCAGAACTAGACCTATGTAAATATAGCTCCTTTTACCATAGGCATCCTATACCAGCCCCTTAGAAAGGCTAAAACCCAGTATTTCTTTTTAATCAATCTCTAGACAGAATTAGATCCTGGCTTAAAGCTGAAAATGTGAAATAAATTTATTGTGCTTTCTGTCCCATGTAAACAATCTGAAGTAGAAATTTTAAAATGATTTTACTTTTTTTTGCTGTCAACATTGTTACAATTTTTCTTAATAAAAGCAGATATAATATCAAAAAAAAACAGGTATTGTTTGTGTGAGGGGATGGCAATTTTTTCAAGATAAAGAAACAGAAGATAAAGCCTCTGTCAACTGATTTGATTAACAAAAGCAAAACTAAAAACACTGCCCTCAGCCTAAATAAGCATAAATTCATTATCAAAATTTATAATGGGCCTTTCTATACTATAACAAAGCAGGATAAAAATTATCTAGGATTTCTCAGTATTGATTTTCAAAATAAGAATGCGAGTTCCATGTACAGTTAAATTCTTTTTACTGTATTCTGAAAGCTCAAGAAGACTGCACTTATGGATGCAATCAGAAGCATGCACAAACCCAAACATGAAGGTTTGAAATGCCTTAAATGTGCACAGCTCTTCACAGTTTATAACATATGTTCACAGACAGTATCTTGCTTTAGCTCCCAGGAGCTCCATGAAATATTACCAACATCCTCATTTTACAAATGATAAATCTGAATGAAGCACAGAGATGCTAAACATCTTGCCTAAGATCACTCATCTGGATCCTGCTGTCTGCTTCCAAACTCAGAAAAAAAAAAAAAAAAGATTCCACTTACACCCAGGGTTACTATGAACATATAACCCAGGCTTTTCTGATGTGAATGCTGAAAGCCATGCCCTTTCCAAGCTCTATAGCAACAGGTTTTAACCTTTACATTATCATAACCCTTTGTAAAATCTAATGAAAGCTAAGGGATCTTCACCCCATAAAAAGGCACATATGTGAATGTTCACAGCAACATTATTCGTTACAGCCAAAGAGTGGAACCACCCAAATGTCCATCAACTGATGACTGGTTAAACAAATTGTGGTATATCCGTACAATGGAGTGTCATTCAGCCATAAAACAGAATAATATATTGATATAACAAGGATGAACCTTGAAAACATTATGCTAAATAAAACTAGTCACAAAAGGACCATGTATTGTATGATATGCAATGTTCAGAATAGGCAAATCAAAAGAGATTAGTGATTGACTAGGGCTAATTGGGTGGACTGAGGGGAAATGGGGAGTGACTGTTAATCAGTATGAGGTTTCTTGCTGGGGTGATGAAAATGTTCCAAAACATTATGGTGACGGTCACATAGCAGTGAGCATACTTAAAACCACTGAATTGTATGAACACTATTTGGGTGACAGGCACGCCTAAAGCCAGGACTCAAGTATTACAAAAATGATCCATGTAACCTAAAACATTTGTTCCCCCTTAAGATTTGGAAATAAAAAAAAATGCTTATATGGTATGTGAATTATATCTCAATAAAGATGCTATTTTTAAAAACCATTAAAATGCACATACAAATAAAATTTCCCAGATAATTTCTGAGGGTTGATTAAAGCCCTGAAATCCATCTAACAGGTGCAGTGGAGTCCAAGACCCAAGCTTAGTAACTCCTGTTCTACAGAAACAAGAATCATCATCACATTTTCTTTATTTTACAGAAAAGTTTTATTTTAGCTGCCCCACCACAGCTAACAAGCCCATGCTTCCCATTTTTCATCTGTTATATCACATGACCACAGTAGTTTTCAATATCAGTACATTAAAAACAGTTAAATAGTATAGTTTCATTAATATAATTTTAAGAGCCAGAAAAAAACCTTTAGCAATCGAGTGTCTACTATTTGGAAGGCATTGATGAAATTCAAAATGTAATTAATGTACATTAACAAGACTGTAATGTGTGGGTACATGTGGAAGAGAGAAAAACTGCAGGCGGGGAAACAAATTAGAAGCCTATTACAACAGTATGAAGGAAAAGTTACTCGAGTCTGATTTAGGGAGTGGCATCCTGTCATTCAGCAGCCATTTTTAAAAGATCAAGGCATGCCCCACCACTGAAAAAGGGATGTTGTGACATGCTGCAGCTAGTCATTTAAAGTGCTGTCAATAGGCTGGGCATGGTGGCTCACGCCTGTAATCCTAGCACTTTGGAAGACCAAGGGCAGATGGCTATGACGCCAGGAGTTGTTCCAAACCTTGGGCAACATAACGACCCCCGTTTCTGCAAAAAATAAAGTGTTGCCAATAAAGAAAACAGTTGTTTCTCATCACGGTATATATTTCCCTTGAGAATACCTATCTACAACGTGGGTTTAGAAATTTCAAAATAGCATTTTAACATAAAGTTCCAGTTACACTGGTTTGTGAGATTTTGAGGGGCCAAAGGCCCCTTTGGGCTCCCTTTGACTCACTAACTATGTTCTTTAAGTTTACAGTAAAACAATCTTGGTAAGAATTGGATGATAAGCTTTCATATGACAAAGTAAACCTGAACTCTGAGACTAAAAGACCTTAGACGAAATGACATTTGCAGCAGCAAACACTAAAGGGTCAAAGGAGCACAAGAGAATTTCCTTGAAATTGCTTCATTTCTATTTGTAAGCCTGAGGTGACTGGCGGTAGGGCATAACCTTGGGTGGTAACCATTTCTAGGTTATAGATTTACCACGTGGACAGGCACTGGGCAGATAGCACAGGGGCGTTTATCATCCTGGAATGGCCAAGGACTCGTGTCACTTAGAGAGACAAAGAGGCCTCGGGCTACCTAAAAGGTTTCCTCCCTACACAAAGGGATGTTAAACACAGGGACTAGGAAAAAGAGGGGTGGCGGCTTGAGTCATATGACACCCCCTCCCTCCACACACACACACCTCAAGGAAAAGGCCCTGCCCCAATCTCCAAAGACGAGTTTGCCAAGTCCAATGTTAGGGTGGGAACTGACACGCGGGTAGAGAAGAATTTTCAACACAAAGCTTAAGCTAGAACACTACTCCTTAGCCCTTTTATTTTCAGTCCCCGCCCACTCCACGCTCGAGAGACCCTCCACTTTCCTTTCTCCTTCCGCTGTCGGCTTACTTGTCCCGGATGATGGTCTGCAACTCCCGGATCTGATCATTCATAGGCAGCAGCTTAAGCTGCGCCCCGATCTGCCGGGAAAGTTCGCAGCCCGCTGGTGCTTCATAGTTGGTACTGTCACCACTACCATTGTTGCTCTCAGACTTGAGGCCGGCGCCGCCGCAGGCCTCAGGATCCCGCTCGGCCGGCACGCTAGCACTGGCGTGCCCCGTGTGGAGAGTCAACTTGGCCATGGAGGCGCTGTTTACCCCGGCATCGTCCGGGGCCGGGTCTCCGGGTCGCAGTGACTCCGGGCTTGGGGTTGAGGCAGAGTTTACTTGCTGGTCGTGACAGGGCATGGAGTCCAGACCCCAGAACTCCGTGGCCATACACTGGGCCCCGGAAAGTCCCCGCTGCTACCAAACCCTAAGGATAACGGGGGGCGGGGGCGGGGAACGGGGCAGATTCTCACGTGCTCTTCCAGTCGCCCCTGCCTCCTCAGAGCCCCCAACCCCGGCTGCCCTCTCACCCCTGGGCCGCCGTAGGTTCCTTTTAGCACCCTGTATCCCACGCCCGCCCATACCGGACGCACGGCCTGCCTAGACACCCTATTGGCTTCTTTCCCTGCCACTCTGCCGCGCGCTGCTGGTTAACCCTTTGAGTCACCTCGGCTGAGTGGATGTCCACACGAAGCCAGGCTTATGTGGCGAGGCAAGGAGTGCCTGGTAGCAGGGTCTTCGGGGGGACCCCTAGAGCTTCTACGTTCAGATCTGTGGGTGATTGGTAGAGCCAGAAGAACTTGGGGGTGGCGGCTGATAACATGATTACACACACAAGGCCCATGTTTTCAGACTTTGTAACTTTATGGAGAAATTATACCTCCGTAACGGCAAATTCAGTTAGCTAGTCTGTGTAATTGGAGGAGGAAGTAAAAATGCCTAGCAGGCTGCTAAAGAGCCTGTCCTCTACTAGACTATTCCACAAGCTGCAGCTTCCCAAGTGTGCTTGACCGCTAAACCTTTTCTTATCTTCATTGGTTGGGCCCTACAGGTTACCATGGGGATTCTGAAAGCATTGCAGATCCACTATCTGTTTCTTTCAAATACTTGAAAAAACGCCTTTTTTTCCTTTCTTTCCTTCTTTTCTTTTCTTTTCTTTCTTTCTTTCTTTCTTTTTCTTTCTTTCTTTCTTTTTTTTTTTTTAAGTGTGTGGACTCACTATAACAGCCTGAGGTAAGAGTGTCTAGAGCAGTACTTTTCAAACTGATATGTATCAGAAAATTGTAGAGCTTAAGATGCAGGCTCTCATAGCCCACTTTAAGATTCTGATTCAGTAGATCTGAGATGGGACCCAAGAGTCTTTATTTTTAACAAGCAACCCAGCAATTCTGATATTTTAAAATGGTACTCTTTGAGAAAAAGTGACTTACAGGCTCCTTTTGAAAAGGGCAGATGGGAGTGGGGGGGAGGGGATGGGTATATACACACATAATGACTGTGATGCGCACCCTCTGGGGGATGGACACGTTTGAAGCTCTGACTGGGGGTGGGGCAAGGGCAATTTATGTAACCTAAACATTTGTACCCCCATAATATGCTGAAATAAAAAAGAAAGAGCTATCACCTGAAAATCAGAGACCTGCTAATTCTGCTAAAAAAATTATTGAGCAATATTTGACAAGTCCCTTCACCTCTCTGGACTTGACTTTCCCCATATGTAAAGTGAGATGCCTTAAGTATTTAACCCCTAAACGTTCTTCCAATTTTGACATTCTGTAATTCTATTTTGCCTTTTGAAAAGCCAATTTTTAAAATTTCTTATTCCATACAGAAACATAACCTACACATGCAGAGATTCAGAGAAATATAAGTAGCAAATAACAGTAATATCCAGGCCTTTGGTGGAACTTGAATGAATCAGGCTTTCTGATTTCCATTTTTTATTTGTCTGTTGTTTTGGTATCGGTATTAGTGGTATTTTTCTCGCTTTGTTTCTCTGCTTGTACCTGATCCTCCAGGTCAGTACACTATTAATAGCTGTAATTATAATGTAGAGTTTAAATTCGATTGGATGATAAGAATTGTAACCTAGACTTGGAATTCCACTCACTTTTGAAAGCCTGTGTATCTTTTCACCTAGCACATAATGCCAATCAAAGAGTCTCTGAGCTGAAAAGCTGTATCTGCTAACTTGAAGTGGGCAGGAACAATGGAATGGCTACTTTGCCAATGAATACTCTAAGGGAAAACACTGAGATACAACATTTTATCGTTAGCAGTAATTTAAATGCAGTAATGAATTTAAAATGGTATTGTAAGATATCTCAGGACCAAAACTGCATTATAGTTTCATTCAGTGTCTTATCAGACAAGTGGCCTTATTCTCAATGCCACAGAATACAAATTAGAACATTACAATTGCCAGTGTGTCTTGTGTTTTCACTCTCACAGGAAATGCTCATGCATACACTTACCTATATTAACCAATAAGCATTACCATGTGTATTTATCCAGTTTAATTATTTAAGGCTCTATTAAAGCAAAACTCACTAATGATTAATCATAATAGCACCTTAAGTTTAGTGTTTTATAATTTACAGAGTTTCACGTACATTCTCTTATTTAATTCTCCAAAACAGCTTGAGGATTACCAATCCTCATTTACAGACAATATCTGTGTAATTCTTTTTCCTAAAGTGACTTGCTCAAGGTCACATATCCAAAAAGTAACAGAGTCAAGACAGGAACCCTAGTCTTTTTTTTCTTTTTCTTTTTTTTTAAGACAAGGTCTCGCTCTGTTTACCAGGCTAGAATGCAGCACTGGGCCTGGCTTAGGAAACTTCATCTTTTAACTCTAAATCCAGTCCTCTTTACACATGCCTACAGATTTATGAAATAATTTAGTTAACAAATATTGAGCCCTTATTATAATATTTGCCAGGCATGTTGCTAGGTGCTAGAACAGACACAAAGAACAATAAGTGAAGATCTTGAAATTCTCCATGGTTATAGAGGTTATGGAGGTGGTGGATAGCATGGTTCTTGAAAACCAAAGGATAATGTTAGGCAGCATGGAAACCTTCACCATAAATATTCACAGTTAGCAGAATTGGCAAATTTGAGTTTAGCCCTCTTGCTTCCCACATTTTGACAAAGGTACAAAGTCACATAAAGCATAGAGTTGGAAAAATTCTCCTGCAATAATTAAGATGACTGTAAACTTCATTTTAGGATTTCAGCTCTAAATGTGAAATAATCCCTAAAAATTATGGGAAACAGCAAACCAATTGCATGGACTAGTGGAATCCCTCACATTCATCTATGTAGTGCCTTTATAAAACACTTTTATATAGGTTATTTCATTTGATATTGTGGAGTAGTTAAGTCTGGTATTATTATTCTTGTTTTACAAGTGAGCAAATTGAGATTTAGGAGCCTAAGTCACATCATAAGTAGTAGAGTTGGGAGAAGATGAAAGAGAATTAATAGTAAAGCCTATTCTCCGTGCAATGTGCTTTATCTCATTTAAAGCTTCCAACAACCTTAGGAGATAGGCCCTATTATTATCCCCATTTTACAGATAAGAAAACTGAGAGCTAGTGAGATTAAGTAACTTGATAATGTCACACAGGCAGTAAGTGCAGGAGCAGACATTGAATTCAATTTCACTTTGATGATTCTTAAGCCACTGCAGTATAATTTTAAATTTCTTATGAACAAAAAGACATTAATTAAAAGGAAGCCAGGTACTGTGGCTCACGTCTATAGCTATTCGGGAGGATCACTTGAGCCCACGAGTTCAAGTCCAGCTTGGGCAACATAGTGTAGACCCCATCTGTTAAAAAAAAAAAAGATAACCAATGCTCTGAACAAATACTGTGATTCACTTTTCTTTCTAAATGCATATCTGTATCTGTATTACCTTTCAGATATATACCTTACCTTGCTTCTTATCTTGAATCTCAAAATGTCTATTTGGGTATCTTTACAAATATATATCTTCTTTACTATTTACTCTCCCTGCTTTCAAAAATACTGTTTGTTTGCTTGCTTATTTCCAGCTTTATTGAGGTAATTGATAAATAAAAATTTTATATATTTATATATTTAAGGTATATAATGTGATGATTTGATATACATTGATATACATTGTAATTTGATATACATTGAGACATGATTACCAAAATAAAGCTATAACACATCCATCATCTCACAGGTACTATTTTTTTGTGTGTATATGGTAAGAATTCTTAGTATCTACTCTCTTAGCAAATTTCAAGTGTACAATACAGTATTGTTATAGTCACCATATTGTACATTATATGCCCAGAACTTATTCATTTTATATCTGAAAGTTTGTATCTTGACCAACATCTGTTCCACCCCCTGTACCAGCCCCTGGCAACCACCATTCTACTCTCTGCTTCTATAAGTTTGACTTTTTTGGATTGCACATGTAAGTATAACATTCTCTAGATTAATCCATATTGTCATAAATTGCAGGATTTCAAAAAATTTTTTATCAGTTTCCAAATACATATTTCCAGCCTTATGAAGTTAGTTGTGAGTACAAAGCAGCCTTCTCTAAACAATCCCTGGCAAGGTGTGTGAGGCAGGACAAACACATTTTATATAAAAGAGTATCCCTCGTATAAAAGGCATAAAAGAGCACCTGTAAAATTTATATATTAAGAACCGAGGTGTTATGGTTTCCAGCTTACAGCTGCTGGTCAGTCCCTCTCACTTCTTCCTGCCTGCAGATCTTAATTATTAACAAAAGCCATATTGCAAAACCAAAAAAGAGAGCCCAATTCTGCTGAACCCTGTGACAGGGTTAATAGTGCAAAGAGTAAGGCAAGGTATGAGTGAAGAAAGCATTTGAAGATAGTGGTGTGGGGAATTAGGGGGGCGCCAAATCTAAAGGACAGAAAGTGTGGTGGGTACTCTGGTGTGCCACCCTCATCCTCCATGAAAGACTCAAACACTCATTTCTGTAGCTGCCTGAAATGTTGCCTGCCAAGGTTCACAACTAATTCCCTCCCCAGGCCAAGGGATCTGCTCTATTTAATGTTGTATGTCCTTCTCTTCTTCAGGGGCAGACTGCATCATTGACAGGTCCATGTGAGGATACAAAGACCCAGCGCTCTTGCTTCAATTTGAAACAACTCTGAATGACCATCCCAACCTCAGAACTCCTCATGAAGTTGGCTAAGTCGGTTGCAACTGCTCCTTCTACTCAATCCTGCTTCTTTTACTCCCTCTCAGGTGTTAGTCTCAAGAGCACTCCTCAATAAACTTCCTGCACGCAGTTCTCTACTAGAGTCTGTTTCCAGAGGCACCCAGCCTATAACAGAAAGAAACATAATTCCAAATCACCCCACTATCAAAGCACTTGTGTAAACTTGAAGCTTCTGTTAAAAGGAAAAAGGTAACACTGCAGTTGATTAAACTCCTACTTTGCAAATTGCAGTATCATACCTACTTATCAGTGAATTGGATTGACAAGATTAATTATATGTGTTCTGGCTTTGATTTGTTAAAATTAAGCTAGAAGACTGTGAACTAGCATGTACCTGCTTGCAAAGTCCCAACACATATCCCTTAATTATTGCTGAGATGAAATTCCCTGGGTAAGTATAGGCACCACATATTATATTGCATTTGGCTTCTGTTAAAATATTTCTGCTGATTTTAGGGGTTCTCATCAGTTGGGGTACCCCACAAGAAAGAAATCACTATCTCCTACTTGAAAAAGTATCAGACTAGGATGCATGAAGCAAGCATTTCAATTTCTTCCACTTGCTATATGTAGGAACTTTGGCAAGTTTCTTCCCCTCTGTGGGCCTCAGCTTCTTCATTCATTAAATGTAGAAATAGGGCTTCAGGGTCCCTTGCAGATCTCAGATTTTATTTTATTATTAAGATATTTGTAGACAATTTATGTAACCAAAGCGTCTGTACTCCTGTAATACTCTGAACATTAAAAAAAGAGATATTTGTACAATGGCATGTCTGTAGAAGATCTCTGAGTGGGATATTGAAGTTCTGAGCAAAATAATGATTGGGGGCTGAACTCTGGCTCTTACTCCAGGCCCACAGCAGTTATATTCCAAACACCATCCCCACCAACCTCATCCTCTTCCCCTTAATCTTATACATACATGCGTGCAAAGTCATGTGACTACAACAGTTGGTAGAACATGGAGGGAATTGGAAATCCACTAATTTGTTTAGAACTGGTGAGTAGGGGCCTATGCCCATGGCCATTGGAAAGCACTGTCATGCCCCAAGTCAAGTGCTTTACAGATTAAATACCTAATTACTTGACTGGATGATAGGGGGAAAATCAGTACTGGGCACTAAGGCACACCTGAGCCCATATACATGCCCAAAGCTGGTTTGTGCCCAATTTGTGATTAAAATAAAGAGGTCATAAGCCTTTTATTTCTATGCCCTATTCTCCCATCCCAGAAATGCCCTTATGCTCCCTCCCTTCATTGAAACCTATTCATTTCATTCATTCAACAAATATTTATCGAGAATCAACTTTGTGCCAAATACTCTTCTTAGATGTTGAGTGGTGAACAAAACAGAAAATCCTTGCCCTCATGGAGATTACAGTTAATTGGCAGGGAGATAGACAATATACGAAATAGATAAGTGAAACATATATTATGTTAATTGTTGGCAAGCAAGGAAGGGGATTAGAGAGTGATGGCAGAGAGGACATCGGTTTTGAATAGGGATGTCAGAAAAGCCCTCATTGAGAAGACACAAGAACAAAGACCTGTAGGAGGTAAGAATGCAATCTATGGAATAGCTGAGGGAAAAGTGTTCCTGTTTTAGTATACATGCTGCCAAAGCGAGCACGAAAAAAATATTCCTGGCAGAGGAAATAACACGTGCAAAGGTTCTGAGGCAAAAGCAAGATTGGTGTATTGAGGAACAGAGTGAATAGCATGGAGCAGAGTGAGTGAGGGGCAACGGTAATAGCAGATGAGGTCACAGAGTAAATGGGGCAGGGTGTGGGCAGATATTGTGGAGTCTTTTAGGCCATTTTAAGAGCATAAGCCTTTTCTGTGAGATGGGAAGACATCATATGGTTTTAAGCAGAGGAGTAACATGATATACTTTAGGTTTTTGACAAGATCACTCTGGTGTGTTAAGAGGTAGAAGGAAGGAGACCCATGTTGAAGGTAGGCACAAGAGGACCAGTTAGGAAGCTATTGTAATAATCCAGGGGAGAAATAATAGTGGCTTGGACCTGGCTTGAGGGGGTGAGAAGTGGTCAAATCTTGATATATTTGAAAGATAAAGCCTGTAAATTTTGCTGTCAGGTTGCCTGTGGGATAAGGGAGAAAAAAAAGTCAAGAATGATGCCAAAATTTCTAACCAGAGTAAGAAGGAGATAAAAATTTCTATTTACTGAGATAGACTATGGATAAAGCAGATTTTAGGATGAGGTTCAGATCAAGAGTTCAATTTAGGACAAGTTAAATCTGAGATGCCTATTAGATATCCAAGTGGGGATGTTAACTAAGAAATTGGATACACCATATGACTCAAGTTTAGGGAAATAAGTTCTTGCAGGAGATATAAATTCAAGAGACAAATAGTTGATATTTAAAGCCATGAGACTGGATGGAATCAAAGGAGTGGATATAGACAGAAAAGAAAGAAGAGGTTTAAAGACAGAGCTCTGAGGAATTGACTTCTGGCATGACAGTGTGAGTAGTTCTGCTAACTTGCTCCCTGGTAAAAACTGGTGAAATAACTGGTGAAATTATAAAACAAAACAAAACAAAAACAAAAACAAGACAAAACATTTAAAGCCTCTGGAAATGGTCCCAAGGACAAACAGCAAAGGAAGGACCAAGACTTCTCTCTCTCTTCCCCCTCTCAGTTCAGCAAAATAGGAACTTCACTCCAGACTACTGCACCCAAGAACATAGGACTCTCTCTCCCCCAGCTCCCAACTATAGGATGTTCTTCACAGGAGTATGACTTCTGCATTTCTCATCCTGCCCCAAGCTGCCTGTTGCTGAAGCTAAGTCCTGGGCAACTGTGGTCAAGAGGTAGGGGCTCGCTTCTTCTGCCCACTCCCCATTTGTGAAATGGAGGCTATAACTTGGGCATGGTACTCTGAGAACACTGGGGACCTAGTAGCCCTTTCCCTGACTTATGAGGCAGTGGTTTCATATCAGAGAGGTAAGGTGAGAAGACCACAGACTACTGCCACCCCTCCACTGAGTGCTCATCTCCTAGAGTGCATGTGTCACTCGGAGAGAAGCCTGCCCTTGTTCCTACCTCCAGCTTTAGAGCCCTGGCTTAGAGAATCTGCCTGAGTTTGGGGAGATTGTGGAGAAGAAGAGGTAGACTATAAAACAGACAGCTCCTAAAGGAAGTGAATTCATTTGTAACAGAGTATAGAGCCATTTAAAACTAAGAGCCCTCTCAAAAACCGTGGAGGTTGTGGTAGAGGGAATTGGGAAGAGATTCATGGATCTAATGAAAATACAGTGTAGAATATAGCCTAGCAAGTACACAGGAGAGAACCAGGAAATAAAACAACTGTGAGGAACCTGTCTGGATTCAGAACAAATTCAAACACTGACCTTAGAAGGAACCACAATTTGATTAGATTAGTTTGCAGTGGAATTTATGCTCCAAGGCATTGTTGTAAAGATAGGAGTTTAACAACTGTGTGTGGTCAGAGAAAAAGAGTGAAGGAACTCTACCAGTACCATTGTCATCCCAAGGAAACTATGGCATAATCAAAGCTGTGTCATCCTGAGGAGGAACATCACAGACTTAACAATATGGGGAGCAGGGAAGTGGGAAGGGCAATAGACTTCACTGAAATAGTTCAGCCAGTCTCTGAATAAATAAAGAAACAAATAATTATAAAGTCTAAGTATGGGGGTGAAGTACCCAGACTTGCTACAATATTCTATAATGTCCGGTTTCTCAAAAAAAAAATTGAGGCATGCAAAGAAACAGGAGAATATGACCCATGCACTGGGGAAAAAAAAAACAAGCATCAGAAACTGACTGTAAGAATGACTAGATAATGAATTTAACAGGGAAAGATTGCAAAGTAGCCATTCTAATATATTCACAGAAATAAAGTACAGCTTGGTTAGAGAAATAAAGGAAGATATAATGACAATGTTGCATCAAATAGAGATTTTCAATTGAGAGAAATTTTAAAAAAGAACCAAATGGAAATTCTGGGGTTGAAAAGTACAATCGCTGAAATGTACAAAAAAAAATCACCATAGGAGCTCAACAGTAGATTTGAACTGGCAGAAAAAATAATTAATGAGCTTGGAGAGATATTGATAGAGATTATGCATGCCAAACAACAGAGATAAAAAAGAATGAAGAAAAATAAACAGAGCCTCAGAGAAATGTGGGGCACCATTAATCACACAAACATACACACAATAGGACAAAAAAGAAAGGAGAAAACAAAATATTTGAAAAAATAATGGTTGAAAACCCCCCAAATTTGTTGAAAAACAATAACCTACACATCCAAGAAGCTCAATGAACTCCAAGTAGGATGAACGTAAAGAGACCTACAAACAAACACATCATAGTAAAAATGCTGAATGTCAAACACTAGAAAAAAATCTTGGACCAGCAAAAGAAAAATCACATGTCACTTATAAGGGAACTTCAGTAAGATTATTAGCTGATTTCACAGCAGAAACAATGGAGGACAGAGGACATTTTGAAAATGCATTCAAAGTCCTCAAAGAATAAATTCAACCAATAATTCTATCTCCAAAAAGGCTATTCATCAAAAATAAAGGGGGAAAACGTTTAAACTAGGTAAACAAAAACTGAGAGAATTTGTTGCTAACAGACCCAATACAAGAAATACTAAAGAAAGTTCTTTTTTTTTTTCTTTTTCTTTTTTTTTTTTTGAGACTGAGTCTCACTCTCTTGCCTGGGCTAGTGTGCCATGGCGTCAGCCTAGCTCACAGCAACCTCAAACACCTGGGCTTAAGCAATCCTCCTGCCTCAGCCTCCCGAGTAGCTGGGACTACAGGCATGCCCCACTATGCCTGGCTAATTTTTTCTATATATTTTTAGTTGTACAGCTAATTTCTTTCTATTTTTAGTAGAGACGGGGTCTCACTCTTGCTCAGGCTGATCTCGAACTCCTGAGCTCAAACGATCCACCCTCCTTGGCCTCCCAGAGTGGTAGGATTACAGGCGTAACCCACCTCGCCCGGCCTAAAGGAAGTTCTTAAGGTGGAAAGCAAGTGACCCCAGATGGTAATTTGAATCCATAAGAACAAACAAAAAGCACTAGCAGATAATATAATTTTAATATGTACTATTAATGTATTTTTCTCCTTTCTTCTCTTAACAAACTTAAAAACCAATTGTAAAAATTAATATAAGCAGTGTGTATTGTTGGACCTATAACATATAGAAATGTAATATAGGTGTATTATATTTGCCAGTAACAGCACCAAAGAAGTGGGAGGGTGATTTTTCACGTAAATCTTATGAGAATTCACCACAGCTACAAGGTAAAGAAATCAATAATCCTTTCCTGGTCTCTGCAGCTGATGAACTGGAGACATCTATTATTTAACCAACCAATAAAATACAGAAACATTCTGATAGTAGAGTACACTTTTGCTCATCTAAAAGAGGAAGAATGTCTTGAATGCCAGAGGTATTATGGTTTATTTATTTTTTTATTTATTATAGTTTTAAGTAAGTTATTTCATAATTCAGGGCCACAACAAAGAACCATTGATGAAATCCACTTATCATCTATCTGTTACTGAAACCAAACAAAAGAGTTTTGTTTTCCTCATTTAAGAAGGATAGTATCCGGACCCTTCCATATGTGGGCCTAGCTTCTGTTTATGCACTTGGCCTAATACAGTATAGAAGCCACACCTCTTTACTCTATTATATTTCACTCTGGAGAAACTTAAATATACAGCCTGTGTCTGTGTAATGATGTCTTCCCTCTAATTACTTCAGCTTCTCCAAGACACTTATTGGCTGCTTATTGATTATTAATTATATTGAACTCCATTCAGAGGCAATTGAAATGGGCTGTTAGGCAGAGGATTCAATTAGAAGGCAGAAAGGCCTCTCAAAATCTCTAAGGCCTTAACCTCTTGTGCCACAATATCCAGGGGTTTTATCATGAACTCCCTCTATTTTAGTAATAAAACTCTTCATGCTGTTCAATACTTTAACCAAAAGGTATCCTCCCTTTCAGAATTCCACTCACAGGTACAAAAATGTCCCTAAAATGCTCCACTGGCTCCTGAACCAAGTCCTCTCAGATCAACATCACCATATCCTAATTTTTTTTTAAATTGACTAGGCACATTACATGCCTGTAATCCCAGTGCTTTGGGAGGCTGAGACAGGAGGATTGCTTGAGGACAGGAGTTCAAGAGTCTCTTTATCTCTGGTAATATTCCTTGTTCTCAAACTTAATTTGTCTATTGTTATCATATCACTAAGTGCAGAAAAAATATTTGACAAAATTCAACATCCATGATAAAAAATCACAGCAAACTCAGAATAGAGGGGAACTTCCCCAGCTTGATAAGAATATCTACACAAAACATATAGCTAACATCATACTAACTAGTGTGAGACAAGAACCTTCCCCTTTAAAATTAGGAACAAGGCAGGTATGTCCCCTCTCACCACTCTTTTTCACCATCTTATGGATGTCCTACTAATGCAATAAGACAAGAAATGGAATATCTTCCTTTAGCATTTCTTTTAGAATAGGTCTGCTGTTGATGCTTTCTCTTAGTTATCATCTGAGAATTTCCTTATTTCACATTCATTCCTGAAGGATATTTTCTCTGGATATAGAATTCTCAACTGACAGTTCTTTTCTCTCAGCACTTTAAAATTGCTCTCTTGTGACCACCATAGTTTTTAATGAAAACCCCAATTATTCAAATCATTGTCCCACTGTATCTAATACATCCTTTTTTATTAGCTGCTTTCTAAAAAGTTTTTAAATATATGGTTTTACTGGTTTGATTATGACATGTTTAGACATGGTTTTCTCTGAATTTATCCTTTTTTGAAATTGCTGAACTTCTTGAATAGGTAAATTTATTCACCAAATTCAAGAAGTTTTCAGTGACTATTTCTTCATACTTTTTTCTCTGCTCTCTTACTCCTCACCTCTGAGACCCAGTGACATGACTATTAGAACTTTTTTTTTTAAATTTCAGCATATGATGGGAGTACAAAAGTTTAGGTTACGTATATTGCCATTGCCTCCCCTCCCCGCCCCCCAAATCAGAGCTTCAAGCCTGTCCATCCCCTAGACGGTGCCCATAGCACTCATTATGTATGTATACACCCATCCCCTCCCCCTCCACATCTGCCCGACACCCGAGTAATGTTATTCCTAAATGTGCTCTTAGGTGATGATCAGTGAAACCAATTTGATGGTGAGTACATGTGGTGCTTATTTTTCCATTCTTGGGATACTTCACTTAGTGGAATGGGTTCCAGCTCTATCCAGGAAAATACAAGAAGTGCTATATCACCATTATTCTTATAGCTGAGTAGTACTCCATGGTATACATATACCACATTTTATTAATCCACTCATGTATTGATGGGCACTTGGGTTGTTTCCACATCTTTGCAATTGTGAATTGTGCTGCTATAAACTTTTTATATTGTCTCACTGGTCCCTGAGACTTTTTCTCAATTTTCTTTTTCTTCAAGTTGGATAATTGCTTTTGATCTAGCTTCAAGTTCATTGACGCTTTCCTTAGTCATCTCCATTCTGCTAATGAGCCCATCTACTCAGGTGGGGTTTTTTCCAGATATTGTATTTTTCAGCTCTAAAATTTACATTTAGTTCTTATTTTATCATTTTCATTTCTCTGCTAAGAACTTCTCTCTTTCCATTAATTAAAAATGTACTTAACTTTATCTCATGGAGTATAGTTAAAACTGCTGATTTAAAATCTTTGTCTGATAATTTCAATGTTTTGGTCATCTCAGAATTGGCATGTATTGGATTGGATTGCATTATCTTTCCTTTTTTAAATTGGTCATGTTTTCCTGGTTCTTTTTATGTTGAATTTTTTTTGATTATATCCTTGTCCATCTATTTCATAGCATTCTTGGGAAAATAGCATGAGATACTATATGTGAAGGGATTATTATATATTAAACTTTCTTCTACTGACACTGTTCCCATTCAGTATGACTGCTAAGTAATACAAAAATCTGAAAATAATAAATTTTAAACTTTTTATTTGGAAATAATTTTAGACTTTTAGAAAAGTTGTAAATATGGTACCAGGAGCTCACATATATCCTTCTCTAGTTTCTCCTAATGTTAATAACTTACATAACCAGGAGACAATGACCAAAACCAGGAAACTAACAGTTAATGTGGTTCTATTAGTCAAATTACAGATGTTGTTCCAATTTTACCAGTTTTTCTTTGAATATCCTTTTTCTGTTCTAGTGTCCAATTCAAAGTCCCACATTGCATTGGTTGTTGATACTCTTTTGTCTACTCCAGTCTGCAACAGTTGCTCAGTCTTTTGTCTTTAATGACCTTGACAATTTTGATGAGCACTTGTTAATTATTTTGTAGAATGTTTTTCAATTTGAATAGATCTGATATTTTCTCTTGATTAGATCAATGTTATGGATTTTTGGCAAGAATATCACAGAAGTGACGTTGTGCATCATATCACATCATATCTACATGAAGTTGGCATATTTTATTATTGGAGATGTTAACCTTGATCACTTTGTAAAGGTGGTGTCTACTGGATTTCTCCAATAAAAAGCTACTAATTTTCTCTTTGTGATTAATAAATATATTATAGCAGATACCTTGAGAATATGCAAATTTCCTATTTCTCCTCAAGTTTTCACCTGCTAATTTTAGCATGCATCATGTCTTTTCTATAATAATCATTTCTGCGGTGTTTGTCTAATTGTGATTTTCTATTTCTCTCATTCCTTCTACATTTATTAATTGAAATTATTCCCTAAAGATGAGCTTTATCTTCTTCCCATTTATTTATTCATTCATTATTCAATTATTTATTTATATCAGTATGGATTTGTGAATATTTATTTTATGGGTTATAATTCAATACTATCATTATTTATTTCGTTGCTCAAATGGTTCTAGTGTTGGCCACAAAAACGCCTTCGAGTTGGCTCCTTGTCCTTTCAATATGCCCCCATCCTATTTCAAACATTTCCCTATTTTCTGGCACCACAAAGTATGCCAAGCTAATCTTATACTTTTCCTGCTTCAATATTAGAATCAACTACTTCTCTAAGGAGCCTTGTTCCCTTGTTGGATGTTATTGCAATTTTACTAGTTTTTCTTCAAATGTCCCACATTGCATTAGTTGTTGGTATTTGGAAGCCAAGATGTTAGCTCTAGGTGTGCTTGTTGCTATTAGAATTTTATTGATTCTAGGCCCTTCAAATGGACAGAGCTAGGAAATAAATGTATGTATACTAACACACACACTCACACATTCCTATATTTATTCCTACATTTGTCTGTTTATCTATGTATATGTATACTAACACACACTCACATATACTTATATTTATTTATATATTTGTCTATCAACTATCTATCTAATCTATCTTAAAAAACATGAATTCCAATTGATATCTCTGATTCCAATCCAACATATTTGGTTCATTATAGCCTTCTGTCTATCTATATTTGTAACTTGTTTCTCTGTAGGAAATCTAGCTATTACTATCTATGATTTGTGACTCTTTTAACACATTGACTGCCCCACCAGAAAAAAAATTTTCTTTGGGGCCATGGTGTTTTATTAGGAAAATAGAATAAAAACTTTGACAACAAAACAATCCTTTCTAATTTAATGAAAAAATGTTATTTTTATTGTTTTCTGTGTGTGAGTTATATGCAACTTGAAAAATAGTTCATGTGGCTCCCAAGGTGAAAGAGACATGAGTTACATATGCTTCACAAGGGCCTGGGCTCAAAACTAGCATGAGTTAAATACAACTCACAGGACAGTTAATGTGTTAATCCTAGTACACACATAAAATATTGTCAAAATTGATAACCCTTACCCCTGTGAGAAACAAGTTTACAAAATAGAGTACAGTATTTGTGTATAATTCTTTTTTTCTTTAGCCTTACAATGTCCAAACTATTAATAATGTTTTCCAAAATTAGTTTTTTAGGGCTGCTGCAACAAAGTACAAAAAACTGGATGGTCTCACAGTTATGGAGTCTAAAAGTCCAAACTCAAAATGTTGGCAAAGTTGGTTCTTTCTGAGCGCTGTGTGAAGTAGAATCTGTTCCATGTCTGTCTCCTATCTTCTGGTGGTTTACAGGCAATCTTTGACTTGTAGATGCATCACTCCAATCTCTGCCATCATCTTCACATTTTCCTTTTTCTCTGTCTCTTCACATCATCTGTCTTCTGTGCATGTCTGTCTCTGTGTTCAAATTTCCCCTTTTATGAGGACATAAGTCATAAGAGAGTAGGGCCCAACCTAAGGACCTCATTTTGACTTGATTATCCCTATTTCCAAATAAAGTCACATAAAGTGAGGGTTAGTGCTTCAACATATCTTTTTTGGGAGACACACTCCAACCCATAACACTCACATTGTTTTTTTATTCTTTACCTGCCTCCGTTATATTGTGGTTGTATTGGGCATTTTTAATGCAGTCATGTACATTTGTTACTGTTTGTATTCCATTTTGGGCCCTGCCCCTACCCTACCCCCATTATGTCTTATTTTAATTATTTATTTATCTTGGAAGTATGTGAAACATTACTATGATACTAAGAGTCAAAGTTATACAAAAAGGCATACTCAAACAAAGGTGACTCCTCTTTCACCCTTTACTACCTTATTCCCATCTTCCCATTCTGTCCATGCCTTTCACAACTACCCCATGTAGGTAACAAATCTCTTTAGTTTTTGATTCATCTTTCCTACATTTCTTTTGCACAAATGATCAGATACATGCTTGTTTTCTCAGATTTTCTTTTCTTTCGGGAAGGGTAACATACTATAGATATTCTTTTACACATTACTTTCTTCACTTAATAGTATGTCCTAAAAATCATGCCAAGTCATTCTTCTTCATTATTTTTTACAGCTACATAATGCTTGTGACAGACAGACTCTAAGATTTCTCCATGATCTCTGCCTCCTATTATTCACACCCTTGTGTAATGCCCTGCCCTTGAGTGTGGGAATGGCCTGTGACTTGCCTGGAACCAATATAATACAGCAAAAGTAATGGAATCTCACTTCCATAATTATGTTGCATAACATTGTTACTTCCATCTTGCTAGCAGACTGTCTAAATTGAATCTCTGATGAAGGAAGCCAACATACGGAGAGGTCCATGTGGCAAGGAACAATGGGAGGCCTCTAGTTACCATGAACAGATTCCAGCTGATAGTCAGCAAGTAACTGAGGCCCTCAGTGTAACAATTCTCAAAAAACTGGATCCAGCCAACAACCACACGAGCTTGGAAGTCAATCCTTCCCCAGCAGAGCCTCAGATGACCTGCAGCCTTGGCCAACACATTGATTGCAGTCTTTTAAGAGATCCTGAGGCAGAAGACCCAGTTAAAATGTGCCGGGATTCCTGATCCACAGGAACTTTGAAATAATAAATATGTGTTTTTTAAGTCACTAAGTTTGTGGTCCTTGCTACACAAAAATATGTAACTAATACACTACTTCACTGTTTGGATATGCCATGGTTTATCTGACCACTCTATGTGTAAGCATTTAGGTTTTTTAATATTTTATAATTGCAAACAATATTGTAATGAATAACCTGTGAATATGTATTTTCATATTGTTGGAGGTGTATCTTCAGAGTAGATTCCAAAAAGTAGGATTGCTGGGTCAAATGCAAATGAATGTGTAGTTTTGTTAGATATTGTCAGATTTCTCTCTAGATTTGTTCCAATTTAAATTCCCATCAGTAATATATCAGAGTACCTGTTTCCTCACAATATCACAGAACATATTGTCATATTTTTAAATTTGTGCCCGTTTGTTAGGTGAAGAATGTTTAAGTATTGTTTAAGTTGGAATTTAATTATGGGTGATTTTAACATTTTTTACAATGTTTGAGGGCCATTTTAATTCCTTTTTGGAGATGGATAAATAGTATGCTGGGAAATCTGAGAGCAAATTTATTGAATTTATCAGGATTTCCAGAGCTCAGGATAAGTTTCAGGAATTATATTCAAGGTACCAAGAGTTTTAAATAAGCTCATTGAGTGAAATGTCTATTTGAATGAGTTGGTTAGCTCCTTAACTCTGAGGACCCTGGTTGTTTTTCACATTAAAGTGGTATGAGAAGAATGTCTTCAGTGAAACATGTTGGCTGGAAGTAGCATAGTAGTAAAAGGAGCAAAGGTTTTGCACTTAATTAGATCTGAGTTTGAGTCCCAGATCTGCCCCTTCCTAGGAAAGTGAACTTGGTGAATTTACAGAACTTCTCTGAGACTTAGTTTTTTTCATTTGTAAAAACTAAAATAACAAAGTCCTTTTCTGGTGGTTGTGTAGGTTAAATATGATACTATATATATAGTTCTTAGCATACAGAAGACTTTTCATAAATATAAGTTTTGTTCCCTCCTTTCCTTTTAACCCCTCACTAATCAAGGAGAAAATAGCAAGAATAAAAATCACAGAAATAAGTAATAAAATAATTATCCATATTCTGGACTTTGGGAACCATCTGAAAAATTTACCCTAAAACTCAAAGTTAGACATAGAAATGAGGTTCTTGGTTGGAATACCTTCCCCCTTTTCACTGCTTGTCTAAACCTTCTTTTATTTAAATTTCTTCAACACTTACAACCTATGCCACAAACTCAAGCATTTAATCATTTTTACACACTTAATAAGAACTTAGTGAGCACCTACTATTTTACTGGGATCACTATTATAGTCACATCCTATACAATGTCACAACATGAGAAGATTTTAGATATGACTTGGTCCAACCTCATCACTTTACAAATTAAAGGAACTAATGCCAGAGGGAGTAAGTTATTTCTGTAGTAAGTATATTCCATAGCAAGTTAGTAGCAGAATCATGATTAGAATTCAGGTTTCTTGATGCTCAAGTCAATGCTAATCCCACAATTTGTAGTGGCTTTTCTGATTCTTTTTATACAGTCCATAAGTTAACCTGAGAAGAGCAAAACAACCTAAAATTAGTAAGTAGCTAACAGCAGGCTGGCTGCCCAGGGCAACATACTGCTGATGGATTTCAACAGATGGATCTCTCAATCCTTTTCCAAATTCCAGCTAGTTGATAAATGAATCACTCCTTTGTCACTATTCTGACAGGATTGCTGTTGTTTCCTCTGGCCTCCCTGAACTTAGACTAGGCTCATTTAGAGAAAAGAGGGAACACAGAGATGTGGGCCTGAAACTTGGCCTCTTAACTTGTCTGCATGTCAGAGGCCAATAGAACACATTCTGGTTAAGAACAGCTCTCTGATGTAAAGGTTTGTTTAAAACCAAACTGTATCCTGGGGCCTGTAGTTGTTCTGGGAAGAGGCAACTAAGGATGAATCCTGTTCAATCTCTGGTCACCAAATTTGATTTCATTCAATTCAAAAGAGTATCTTCACTTTTGTGCACGTATGAAAGTAAAACTCAAGGGAAATCAAGTAGGGGGAGGGGAAAAGGGGATGGGTAAATTCACACCTAATGGGTACAATGCACACTTACTGGGTGAAGAGCACCCTTATAACTTTGACTCAAACTATACAAAAACAAATTATGTAACCAAAACGTGTGTACCCCTGTAAAATTCTGAAATTAAAAAAAGAAGAGTATCTTTGATGTTTTAGGTACTATTAAACCTCCAAGGATATAGCAATCAACACAACACTATTTCTGTCTTCAAGGAACTTATAGTCTAGTTAAGTTTACTGTCATGAACACAAATCATTATGATGTAAGGAAGTTTGAAATAGGTGCTATAAAAGAAGCTGAAGTAGTCTGCTGTGGGAGCAGAAAGGGAGGAAAAAGTTAATTGCCAGTAAAGCAAATAGGGTTGGCTTCATGAAAAAGCTGGTATTTTAGTTGGGCTCCAAAAGATAAGGATTTTAGTGACTAGAGAAAAGTGACAAGACATTTCAGGCTTAAGAATTGCAGGAGACAAAGGCCAGAAGGTGTGAAACAGACTGACCTAGCTCCAAACAGGAATTACAGAAGTGGAAGATAAGTGGCGGGATCTTGTAAAAGATGACTCTGGCAAGGCCAGATCATGGAAAATGTGAAAAGACATATTAAGTGTTAAGGCTTAAATCTATAGGCAGATTTTTGAAAAGAAATTGATGTGACTCAAACTCTGTTTTGAAAGAATAATTCTAACTGCAGTATGGAGCTTGCAGCACAGGATAACAAGACTAGAAGCAGAAAGTAGTTTTTGCAAGAGTTCCCAACCATTATTTTGTTGGAATTTGTCTCCCTCTTTACATCTAATAATATTTGCTTTATATATCTGGGTGCTCTAATGTTGGGTGCATATATTAATATATTTAGAATTGTTATATCCTCTTGCTGGATTAATAGCTTTATCATTACATAATGACCTTCTTTGTTTCATTTTATTGTTTTTGACTTAATGTCTGTTTTAGCTGTTATAAGTATAGCTACTCCTGCTCACTTTTGGTTTCCATTTTCAGGAAATATCTTTTTCCATCTCTTTACTTTTAGTCTATATATGTCTTTACAGGTGAAGTGCATTTCTTGTAGGCCTCATATAGTAGGGTCATTTTTCTTTTTATCTATTCAGCCAGTCTATATATTTAAGTGGAAATTTTAATCTGTTTACATTCATGGTTATTATTGATATGTAAAGACTTATTCATGTCATTTTATTAATTGACTTCTGGTTGTTTTTTATATCCTTTGTACCTTTCTTTCTCTCTTATTGCTTATCATTACAGTTTGGTGGTTTTCTGCAGTGGTAACATTTGAGTCCGTTCTCTTCCTCAATTCTGTGTTTGCTCTACCATTGAGTTTTATACTTTCGTGTGTTTTAATGATGATAGATAGCATCCTTCCACTTCCAGGTGTTGGACTCCCTTAAGCATTTCTTGTGGGGCCAATTTAGTGGTAATGAATTCCCTCAGGTTTTGCTTGTCTGGGAAAGACTTCATTTGTCCTCCATTATGAAAGATAACTTTGCTGGGTATAGTATCTTTGACTAACAGTTCTTTTTTTTTCTTTTAGCACTTTGAATATGTCATCCCATTCTCTTCTGGCTTGTAAGGTTTCTTTGGAGAAATCCACTGTTAGTGTGATGGAAGCTCCCTTATAGGAGAGTACTTGTTCTTCTTTTGCTGTTTTTAAAATTCTACTTTTTATTTTCAGAGACAGGGTCTTGCTCTGTCATCTAGGCTGGAGTGCAGTGGGTGCAATCAGAGCTCACTGCAGCCTCAAACTCCTGGGTTCAGGTGCTTTTCCTGCCTCAGCCTCCCGAGTTGCTGGCATTACAGGCATGTGCCACCATGCATGGCCAATTTTTTCTTTTATTTTTAGAGACAGGTTCTCACTATGTTGCTCATGCTGATCTCAAAATCCTGGCCTCAAGCAATCCTCCTGCCTCAGTTTCCCCAGTCACTGGGATTGCAGGTGTGAGCCACCATGCCTGGCTGTCTTTGACTTTTGACAGTTTAACTGTAATATGCTATGGTAAAGCCCATTTGCATGGTATCTGTTTGGGGTTATCTGAGCTTCTTGTATCTGGATGTCTCATTCTCTTGCTAGACTTGGGAAGTTTTCAGCTATTATTTCATTAAATGGGCCTTATGCCTTTGGGCATCTCTTCACCTTCTGAAACACCCAAAATTCCAGTTTGTTCATTTTATGGTGTCCCATATATCATGTAGGCTGTTTTCATTGTTTTTTATTCCTTTTCATTTTCCTTTTTTTTTTTTACCTGACTGGATTATTTCAAAAGACCTCTCTTCAAGTTCTGAAACTCTTTATTTTGCTTGATGTGGTCTATTGTTGAAGCTCTTGAATTAATTTCGTACTTTATTCATTGAATTCTTTAGTTAGGTTCTTTTTTATATGTATCTCTTTGGTGAATTTCTCATTTATATCCTTAATTGTTTTTCTGAAATCTTTGTATTGTTTATCTGTGTTCTCTTGTATGTCACTGAGCTTCTTTATTATCATTATTTTGAATTATTTTGGGGACATTTCATAAATTTCTTTTTCATTTTAATCTGTTGCTAGAGTATTATTATGTTCCTTTGGGGATCTCATATTTTCTTGGTTTTTCATGTTTCTGTGTTTTTATATTGATATATGCCTATCTGGTGTAATAGTCACTTCTAATTTTTTGGATTGGCTTTTGGAGGGAAAAACTTTTTTCCTCAAGTTGTGTGTATTCAGTTGGTTGTGTAGGGCACTTTAGGTTTGACTCTGGGTACGTGCAGTAGCATAGTCTCCATATGATTTCTTTGGCTGTAAACAGTGTCAGTAGTGTCTGATATTTCCTCAGTGGCTTAAGGTGCAGTTGTTACTGTGATGGAATTTTGCCAGGGCCAGTCCTCGGCCCCCAGTGGTGGCAGCAGCAGGCTGAGCATGCCTGTCCTTGGGCTCCTGAGTGGTGTAAGTAGGCACCAGTGTTAGTTGGTCCAAGTGACTTGATTTTGGGGCCTCCAAGTAGCTTGTCTGGGTACCAGAATTGGCAGTGGTGTGTTGGGCAGGTGGGCAGGTCCTCAGTACTCTGGGCAGCATGCTTGGCACGGAAATGGCTGTAGTAGTGGCAGTACAACCCTCAAGCTTCCAGATGGCATGCACTTGTGTTAGTGGTGGCTGTCATGGGCTAGACAAGCTGGTCTCCAGGCCCCTAGGTGATGCTTGCCAGTGGATGCCAGCTGTGATGGTAGCCACAGGCTGGGCGGGCCTGTCTTCAGGTCCCCAGCAGGAGTGCACCGATACCAGGGGTTGTGCATGAAATGGGGGGATTCTCAGGCCCTCGGGTGGCATGCTTCGGCACTGGGGGAGGGGTATGCCTGTCCCCCAGCCCCTCTGGGGTGTGGTGGGCAGGGTGGGGTGATCCGCAGACCCCCTGATAGAGTGTTTGTGTGGTGGCAGCAGCAACAGCATTGAGCAGGGAGAGCTTATCCTCAGGATGCATGCAAGTGCACTGCAGCCCTGCTGCTGGGGGGTGGGGTTGCTGTTAGTAGCCCTAGCAGCAAGCAGGCAGCTCTCAGGCTCTGGGCAGCATATGCTTTGGCCCCTGCACTGGTGGCCATGGTGGCAGCAGTGGCAGTGGCAGCAGCAGGGAGAGTTCATCCTCAGAGTGCATGCAAGTGCACAGTGGTCCTGCTGCTGAGGGGGGAGCGTGGGTTGAGGGGCTCTCGAATGGCTAGTACTGCAGGAGTGGGAATGCTGACTGCTGGAGATCGCTGAGTTACCCTTTCCTACACTGGGGAGCCTCTCCAGGCTCCCAGCCAATCTTGGCCAAGCTGGCTGCCTCTCATTTTTCTCCTTCTGTACCTCTGGTGTTTCCTGTCACTTCTCTGTTGAATTCCAGTATTCTCTCTTAGATTATCTATTCAAAGTGTGATTATCTACTTGCTATTTTGGTTCTTCTTTGTGGAGGAGGCGAGTGCTGGATGCCTCTAGTCAGCCATCTTCCAGAGTGGTGCTAGTTTTCCATTTTAATTCAGTTTTCATATATATCCTTTTTCATGCTCTATGAAATTCCATCAGTTTGATGTGCTATAATTTACATAACTATTTCCCCACTGTGCCAAATACTATTTCAAAAATCATCAGTAAGAAGAACTTGACTGACACTTTCCTTCATTCTCTCCTAAGGACAGTGGTGAGAATGAGAGATAATGCAGTTCTGAATGATTTAGGCCTACTAGTCTGCAAATCTTTTTATAGCCTAAAAATCAAAATAGTCATGATTCCTGGAGAAAACTGTTTCCATTCAATTACTGCCTGTGAGATAAAATTCTTCCTTCTACAAGTTTCCACAGTTCAAGTATGAGGTCATGCCTTGAAGTTCCCACAATTTTATACTTTATTCAGGGCTTATAAACAGCCTCCCTCACTATGTTCTAAGATAAGACTTCAGATAAGCCCTTGATCCATATCATCCTGAATCAAAACTAGTATGCCTAACTCTGCCCTTAGCTTCTAAGGTGGGCCCCTGCACACTCCCAAAAACCTTTGCTCTCCACTCTTGCATATGTTTTAGTATCATCTCTAGTTTTAGCTCTTTATCTATTTTTCCCTCTGGTTTTCAATCCACTCCTTCCATTTATGGCCTATCTCTTCTCTCCTCCCCATTTCCTCTTCTCTCTTGACTTTAGTGATCCTCAGATTGACTCCTCAGTTTTGAACCTCTCTGTTTTGGTCTCAGGACCATCTCAAGGATGATCCTCAAGTCCTCTCTGGCAAGTAAGGCCCAGCATTCCTGATCCCTGCAGGATCAGGTAGTGACTTCCTTTTAATAAATCAACCACTGCTTTCGTTTGACTTTTACTCCTCTGCATTGTCCAACTCTGAAGAACAATTTATAATGTCAGAGTAACAATGGCTGCTTGTCCATAATTGCAGATTCATATCAAGTCTAATAGATAGCACATTCAGATTTCAGTAAAAGGTATAATATCTAAATGTGGATTATTATTGTAATAATAAATATATAATAACAAAATTGAATATATTAACAGTCATAAGCAAAGATGACAAAAGGTCTAGGATGATATAATATGACCACCCTTGTGAGTTCAGGCTACCTACAGGAATTGATTTATTTTTCCATTTAAAAATTAAAAAATTTTTTTTTTTTTAGAGATGGGGTCTCGCTACGTTGCCCAGGCTGGTCTTGAACTCCTGCCCTCAAATGATCCTCTCACCTTAGCCTCCCAAAGTGCTAGACTTACACGTGTGTAAGCCACCATGCCCAGCTTTCTTTTTTCATTTTAAAATTGACACCTCTTTTTGAAACTATATTTGATGGTATTTGGACTTGCCCAGTCATAAACCTTCTATGCCTCCCTAGTGACTATAAAATAAGTCCCAATTCTTTAGCATGACACTCTCGGCCTTCCATGACCCGTACTGAATCCTTTCCAGTCTTATGTATTGTTACTTGCCTTCATATACCTAATACCAGACCCCTGATTATTTTGCTCTTCTACCTGGAATGCCATTTGTTAATGAGTGACTTTTGGGGCATTTACCAGGTGCCAGGTTCTGGGCTGAGCATTTCACATGCATTATATCTCAAATAATCCTTGTAACACTCTGATGTGATAGATATCATTATTACCTATTCTCTACCCCTATCTTTCTAGATGAGGAAACTGTTGCTTATAGAGGTGAAATGGGATGTGGAGGGTTTGCACTTCAGATGCTACACTGCTGTCACCCATGTCCATCACCATATATGACAGTAATGATTTTATTCTGAGCTCACAAGATTCCAGAATGATGGTTCATCAAGGGTTTCCCTGGTTATCTACTTCTGACTTTTGAAAGCTTTAAAGAAATTAAGCCTGAGGGGTTCAGTGACTTGTCCAGGGACACCCAGGTTGTGACAGAGCCAGGAGGAAAGCACAGTGCAGTTCACTCTCACAGCACTCCATATTCCTTTTATTGGTCTTTCTGTGAATTTTCTCCTGTGAGAGGTGGTGCTGCCTCTGCAGGTCCTCCCCAGGCCTCCCCAGCTGAGCTATCACAGTTCTTACATTCTCTTAAGAGCTGCCAAAAATGAACACATCTCAGGCATCAATGTCATTCAAGAATGTTACAGTGGAGTTGACCCAGGAGGAGTGGTGGCAGATGAACTCTGCTTAGAGATCTGTACATGTGATGCTAGAGAACTATAGTCACCTAGTCTCAGTGGGTGAACAGACTTTATTATATCATATCCTGTAGAATGCAGTTCTGTTTCTCTTCTCTTTCTCTGCCCCCAACCCCTTTTTAAATTTTAAGTCACTTGTATTTAGATATAATTAACAAAACTAAAAGTAATTTTCAGTGTAAAAAAAGAGATGAAGTAACTTGGCAAAGGATACAAAGGTAGTTTGTAGTGACACTAGAATTTCAGCCCAATTTATTATAGTCTTACTCTGGAGTCTATATACTTAAAGAAATTGTTATTATATCTATCATCATCCTCTAAGGCCCAAATTAAGTGGGAATCTATTCTTTACAAAGGACCCAGTTTTTCTGTGAATCCTGTAATCAGTGGCCCAGGAGGTCAACTTCAGCTCCCTGCTTGAGGAGTATGGTTGTGGGAAACAGACTGTAACATTTGCTTTGTCCTTTCTTTCCTATCCTCCCTAACACTGTATGTGTTCATGTTTGATATACAAGCACTTGGAGAAGCTGCTAATTTCCGTCCATATACTTTGCCTCCAATTAGGACATGCTGTCATCAAGGAAATGATGGTAATTTCTTTGCAGTCATGTGGTCTCAATATCTACACATGATTAAGTGAGGGAAAGAAAGGAGTATGGTTTTTTCTCAAATATGCTTTTCTAAGAAAACAGAACCATCTCTAGTATACACGTAAAGAGGGATTCATTCTAAGAAATTTAAATAACTTCTTTGTACCTCAGTTGCCTCATCTTTAAAATGGGCTAATAATACTACCTATATCATAGAGCTATTGTCAGGATTAAATTTGTTAATACATGTAAAGTAACAAGAATATGGTAATGGTTAATAGTTCTTATTTTAAGATATAACATTTATACTATAAATATTGTATGACATATTTTGGGGCTATATTTAAAGAAATACAAATACCTAGGTATACTTGGATATATAACTCATGAATCCATATGATTTTTTCATCTATGGAGGCCAGGTTGGATCTTGCAGGGTGGCTCCAGACTGAGGAGAACCTTCCTCCTCAAGTCTTCAAGTTTCAGACAGATAGCTACAGAGAAATACTAGAACCTGTCCAGACTCTGCATTTATAGACAAGGGTTCCAGATAACCTTCTGGACATGATTGTATCAACAAATATTTACTGAATATTTGTTTTCAACTATTTACACTGTGATACTGCCTTTTATAATTCCTTGACCCATGAGCTCATATTCAGCTCTTTAGGGAATAAGAAGGTAAAAGAAAGCCCTTTTTTATGTTACTACAAAAGCAAGGTTGTAACAAGATTAAGACAGCATTAGTTTCTGTTTTCATTCTGCTGTTGTTTTTAAAGATATTTAGATTATTTATGTGTTTTGTGAAAATACACCCAAGGCACTTTTTTAAAATTCTGAAATTTTGAAACTTAACAAGTAAATGTATGCAATTGAAACTCAGGATTTTCTAGTATCTAAGATAAAGGAATAAAATGATGTTGCTTCTCTGGCTCATTGTGATCAAGGGAAACCACGTTATTATAGGGAACCAATCCAGAGATCGTTGAGAACATATCACTGTCATTGATGGGATATTGCTACACCTTCTCTAGTCACTGTTGAGCTTTGTAACATTTATGAAAGTCAAATATAAAAGCAAATCACTGAGCTACATGATTGACTTCCATATTTTTTATTTTACATTGAATGACATTTTGTGAATAGCACAACCCCAAGCAACCATAAAATTAAGCAAGATATTTTTTATCTGAACCTGAAAAGACAGTCACATCTTCTGTTCAGTAATAGCAGCAGAGACCGAAGAAACAAATTTGCATCCTTTTACATGGAGCAAAATGAAATGTTGCATGTCCTTTGACTGTCTGCCAGAGTCACAAATGTTGGAGGCACTTGAAGTATAAGAAATCCTCAGAAGCAGCAGTCAGCATCAAATTGTTTTTTACTGTATACTTCCTCATTTTAAGGCAGAAGGAAAAAATCAGCTACCATTTGCCATTAACTACAAGTCTGCAATCATGTGCGTTGTTCCATGTAGTCATCTGCTATAATAATCATTGCCCTGTAATTCTGAGTGCATTAAGACAGACAAAATTTGGAAAGATATGACAGACAAAATTCTCTCTGCAGACATAAGAGTCATAGCGTCTTCATGTAAGTAAGGCTGAAGGCAGAAGTTGGACTTCTGCAGTTCTTACCTTTACCAATGCCTAGTTACGTACAGAATGAAAAGCATATCATCCCACCATCAAAATCTATGAACTTACCACACAAATCAATCAGTGAGTAATTTTTTTTTGAGATGAGGTTTTGGTCTGTTGCCCAGGCTGGAGTGCAGTGGCATGGTTAAAGCTCACTGCAGCCTTGAACTCCTGAGTTCAAGCAATCCACTTACCTCAGTCTCCTGAGTAGCTAGGACTACAGGTGCATGCCACCATGCCTGGCTCTTTTTTTTACATTTTTTTTTGTAGAGATGGGGTTTCACTATGTTTCCTAGGCTAGCCTTGAACTCCTATCCTCAAGCAATCCTCCCACCTTGGCCTCCCAAAGTGCTGGGATTACAGGCGTGAGCCACTGTGTCTGGCCCAGTTAAGTAATTATTATTATTAGTAGTAGTATTTATTTATTTATTTATTTATTTATTTATGTTTGAAACAGAGTCTCGTTCTGTTGCCTGAGCTAGAGTGCTATGGTATCAGCCTATCTCACAGCAACCTCAAATTCCTGGGCTCAAGCAATCCTCCTGTCTCAGCCTCCCTAGTAGCTGGGACCACCAGTGCACGCCACCACTCCCAGCTAATTTTTTCTATTTTTAGTAGAGACAGGGTCTCACTCTTGCTCAGGCTGGTCTCAAACTCCTAACGTCAAGTGATCCTCCTGCCTCGGCCTCCCAGAGTGCTAGAATTACAGGTGTGAGCCACCACCTCTGGCCATTCACCAGTTAAGAAATTATTAAACATAAAATATATGCTCAGTTTGTGCTAAGCTCTGTGTGTGGGAGATGCAGAGAAAATAAAATATAATTCTTGCCATAAAATATTTACATTATTGGACATACAAGTCACATGCATGGAATAAGAGCAAATAACAAAAGATAAAGGATTAAACTGTGTGATGTAGATTTGTGTTGACCAATACTAGTCCAAAGACCAGAGAGATTGCTGAAATCTTGAACTGGACTGGATAAGACCTTAGGGCCAGTAGAGGAGAGAACATCCTAGACAAGGAAAGTGGGATGCATGGACATAAGAAGAAAGAATGGATTAACAGGATTGATAAAAAGCAAAAAGACTGAAAACTAAGTCAAATTGAGAGACAATCTAGGGCAGTGGTTCTTAAAGAGTGGGCCCTAGACCAGCAGCATCAGCATCACCTGGGAACTTGTTATAAATGCATATATTGAGCCCTATCCAGACTTACTGAATCAGAAAATTTACAGGTGGGGGCCAGCAACCTTTGTTTTAACAAACCCTCCAAATGATTCTGACCCATGTTTAAGTTTGAGAACCTCTGACATAGAGGAATGGAGAGAGAATCACTGATGTAGAAAAAGAAGGTTGTAAGGTAGGGTAGAGGCCCCGAAAGCCAGGCAGAGGGTGTTTCACTTGATGTAGTAGGAAATAAGTTGCCAGGGGTTTTGGAGAAAGGGTGTGAAAATGATCACTGTGGCAATAAAGGACCAAAGAGGTGAAAGTCAGAAGGAGGCTATTACAGTAATTCAGACATAAAGTGATAAGGGCCTATCCTTATCCAGAGGCATCAGAAATGAAGAGAACTTGTGTGGCAGGCATTATGCTGAGCCCTTTACACATGCTAACTTATTTAAACTTCACAAAAATCTTATGAGACTAATACTATTATAATTCATATTTTGCAGATGAGACAAACAGGAAGCAGAGAGATTCTGGGTCTGAGGGAAAAGAGACAGTGATTAGACTCTAAGACAGGGCTTCAGATTTGAGCCTGGGAACTTTTCTGATCTCTTTCTTGTCCTCAACTCTTCACCACATTTTCCTCCTGTTTTTCTGAACGCACATGCCTCTTCCTACCAGCGCCACCTCAATTTCAGAGTTCTGGGGAAATATAGATGACCAATAAACATAAGATTGTCAATCTCATTAGTAAACAGGGACATGGAAATTTAAAACAAAATACCTTGGAAAGCTTTCTAAAACATGAGAAATGTTGATCAGAAATCTTTCTAATTCAGTTCGCTGTTGTTTGAGTCAAGATTTTAATGCAGCTATAATTATCTCAATCATGGGTACATAATAGATGGGTACATCTCAATATATAAATGAATCAGAGTTTATGTTTTTTTAACTAACAAACATACCAGAATTTCATAATATAAAAATAGTGCAAGGTGTAGGGGGTCTCATAACCACCTCCAGGTTCAGTGATTAGCTAGGACTCACAAGACTCAAAATATAGTCATACTTATGACTGAGATTTATTATAGCAGAATGATACAAAGCAAAATGAACAAAGGGAAAAAGTGAATGGGGTGAAATCTGGAGAAAACCAGGCACAAGCTAAAATAATCCTTTCCGGGTGGAGTCACACAGCATATGCTTGATTCCTCCAGCATTGAATTGTGAGGTGTTGATCAAGCTCACTAGACACCCAGTGCCAAAGGTTTCTCTTAGGGGCTGGTCACCTAGGTACCCACTGCCTAGCATGTGCCAAGATTCCAGATCTCAAGAAGAAAGGCAGGTGTTCAGCCCTTTGTTTGTACAGTTTCAGCACTGTAAACCACCCTTATGAGGTAAAAATTGTGGAAACCCTCCTGAACTTCAGGTTTCCAGACACAAACAAAGGTCCAGCCTTGCAAGCAGACTCTTCTAAAGATAGCAGTCTCAGGCCTGCAGTGTTAACTCTCTCCCGCACATGTGCTATGCTGGAATAACAGAGTATCAAAAACTAGTATTGCAATTACTATCTCATATTTAGTCTGTTTGCTTTTAAAGTCTTATAGACCTGAGTGACTGCAAGCATTTAGTGGATAAAAGAACTAAGATGTGAATGGTAACTCCATGATGCTACAGAAATAAGTTCATAATTGCCTTCTACCCTGCTTAACAATTTGTCTGGCACATGAGAACATTAATTATGGTCATTCTCTTTCTCATCCATACTATAAAGAAACTAACTTGCTCTGAAATAAAAATCCAGATTTGTCCATTTGTGATATTCTATTATGTTTATATAGCATGATTTCTCTGTAAATTTGATTATGGAATGTGCAGTGAGGTTTGAAGACAAAGGAAAATAATTTTTGGAACCTTTAACATTAAATAACACATTTGCCCTAGTGAATATGTATTATAGTGATGGATGCTATAGAGCTTCTGATAAATGGCACGTATGGATAAAGTAATCTATAATCAATTTCTTTCCACCTAGCCCATCATATCAATCTTTGGGAGACATTAAGTGTTAGGAAGATTGCCAACACTACCTGCTGTCACCAAAGCCATCTAAGGAAACTCTAAATGCATATTAATATCTGTGTTATCCAATAACTAAAATCATTGTAGCTCACATTTATAGCACATTACTTGACAATATGCATTTAGTGCATTCCCACTGTATACGAATCAAAGTAAGGCAAGTTACCTGAGGTATCTTGGAGACATTTCTATTCTTCCAGGCTGCTGATTCCAAAGTGCAACACAAACACCATAGAAATAGGAAAATGATATCATCATAAGTTAAAGATTATTATTATAAATGAAGCAATAGTGTCTCAGAGAGGTGAAACAATTGGTCCAAGGATATACAGAGCTGGGATTTCAACCCAATTCTTTAGTTTCCTAATTGGGCACCCAGTCTACTATCCTATGCTGCTGCCACCCACATTAGGCATATGTTAAGGAAATGAGGAGAAAGACATTATGCCAAGAGGCAATTTAGTAATGACTCAGGAAAAAGCATCACCTGTTTAATCACCAGCGTCATCACTTGATTCTTCTTTGGTCATTTCTGTTTATATTCTGATTATGTTGTATGTGATAGGTTCTGATGTCAGATATCCAAATACGACTATTTCTCCTAAAATCACAGTATAATATCCTCTCAATATCTGAGAATAAAAGATCCTTGTGGACAAAAAGGCGTTATTATAAAAACCCTAATTGTATTAAAATGATGCCAAACACTCAAAAGACACTTTAAATAATACCTGCTGATGAAATTAATTGGCAATTATTCTTACCAAATGATCTAATACAAAGTTTCATATCTGCATCAGGAATGAAATAGTGACTAAATAAATGTGACTTTTGGATATTTTCTGCACATGGACATTTGGTATAGAACACCTCTATTCAAAGAATTTATTTAAAGCAAAGATGGAAATAATTTTTAAACAGAAACAAAGATAATGATATTTACTTTTCAAGCTAGTAAATAGTTTTAACTGGACTTAATTTATATTCACTTACATTGGTGGCTTAAGCTATTTGACTAAAAGACTCTGAATAAAATATCATTATCAGTTTATTTTTTCTTATTTACATTTTATTGTTTGCCTGACATATTGCTATTCTTTGAAGTATCAGACTCTAAAGAGATTATTTAAGATTTTGTGGGGTGTGCATCTGCCAATGCAACTGTAGAGTAAAAGTATATTTTTTGCATCTAAAGAAAAGAGATAATCACAGTTGCTAATTCTCATTGAGATCCCATGACCAGAAATGATGTCATGCATACTTTGAACACAGTTATTTGTTTGCTTTTTCATTTGATAAAATACTCCATGACTCAATTCACTCTCAAAAGACCATTCTACACTTTTACAACACTATGGCTAAAACTAATTAACAGTTTTATTTCACTAGACTCTCCTAATTACCTGAAGCATAGAAATGAAATGATTAAAAATTCATTTTGAGACCACTCAATAGGAAAATGCTTTCTCTCTTTTCATGCTCTGAATTGACCACAGTTTTGAGTATCCAGCTGATAATGCACATAATATTCATGATACTCTTGCTTTCACTGTAAAGCATGATGTTAACCTTCCAGGTTTGTGCATTTTTATGATCTTGTTATTTTATATGTAAATCTCTGGATTTCAGATTCACATATATTTCAAGTACTTCTCTATCACTGCACAAATCTCCTGTGAGCACACAGCTGATGAATTTTTACAGATATGATTTTATTCTACTTACTCTGCTAAGTCATTTCAGGTATCTGTTAGAACTGTCTAAAACATGAATATCTCAATGAAGGCCATGTTGGTAACCTGAGGAAATATAAAGAACTTGGAGGTTTAAGAAAAGAATGGGGGAAATCTTCTTTATCCTCCAGAAATGCAGTTTTTATTTCTCTTTATTCTAGGATTGAAATACTTAAAAGTGAACCTTAGACATTGATGAAAAGGTATGTTTCTTTGAGCTTTTTTAGGTGTAATGGTAGAAAATGCAGACAAAGAAAAAAAAACTCTGCAATTTTTAATCCTCTTCCATTCCAGACAAAAATGAGACTTTACCAGAAAAATTTTAAGCATATTAACAAATAGGAACTTGAATTTAAAAAAATTTTTTTGAAACAAAGTCTTGCTCTGTTACCCAGGCTGGAGCATTACAACCTCAGAATCCAGGCCTCAAGCAATCCTCCTGCCTCAGCCTCCCAGGTGGCGAGAGTACAGGCTCACAGCACCGCACCAGGCTAATTTCTTTTTATTTTTTGTAGAGATGGTGATCACCCTATGTTGCCCAGGCTGGTTTCGAACTCCTGGCCTCAAGCAATCCTCCCATCTTGGCCTCCCAAAGGTCTGGGATTACAGGCATGAGCCACCTCACCTGGCTCCAACTTTTTTTTTATTAAATACTGAATGTTTAATAGGATTTTAAAAATGAAATATATGTAAGAATAGAGAATGACATACCTCTCAAACATCCTCAGTCCCTCTACCCAGTTTAAGGCTCATGAATCCCTGCCAGATTCCATTCCTTTCCTTCCCTCCTCAGAGGTAACTAATAGCCTGAATTTTGTGTTTATCATTTCTTTGCTTTCATTTATGGTTATGCCACATACATTGTATCTTTAATCACCTATTGTTTGGTTTTGCATGTTCATAAACTTTATATAATTGGAACCATGCTATAGATATTTGAGGGGACCTGCTTTTTTCTCTTAACATCATGGTCCTAAGATTCATTCGTGTTGTTTCAGGTAACTATATTTCATTCATTTTTCACTATTGAAAAATATTCCATTTTATGAATATAATACATTTTTATATCCAGTCCTCTAGTGAACACTAGAGTTGTTTAAAAATTTTAGCTATTACAAATAGTGATGCTCCATTTCTATTGGTACCTGTGTGTGAGAGTTTCTCTAGGGAAGTAGATTTCAAACTTTTCTGTTGGCAGACAGACTCTAGGATAGATGCTATGATATCATGATATGTTGATGTTCAGACCTTGTGTAGTCTCCTATATTTAAGTGTAGGTGGGAACTGTAACTTGATTTTAACCAGTAGAATACAGCAAAGGTCATAGATATACGTTATTACCTACATAAAATTGTAGCACTTGTCTTGATGGAGTCACTCTCTCCTTTACTGGCTTTGAGGACACAAGTGGCCATGTTAGTGAACCCCATGTTCCTTGCCATTTTCATGACAAGGAACTGAGGGTGACCTTTAGAAGCTGAGGGTGGTCCCTGGACTGTAGTCATCAAGAAATGGAAGTCATCAGTCTTTCTGCAGAAAGGAGCTGAATTCTGATGATAACCTGCATGAGCTTGAAAGCAGATCCCTCCCCAGTCCAGCCTCAGAAGAGATTACAGCCCTAGTCCTAGTCAATGCCTTGATTGCAGACTTGTGAGACCCTAAGCATAGAACCTAGCTAAGTTCTGCCTGGATTCCTAGCCCACAGAAGCTAAGAAATAACAAATGTGTGTTGTTTTAAGCCACTAAGTTCATAGTATTGTTTACATAGTCATAGAACACTAACACACACACAAAAATATATATTATATACACACAGTATGTAACTGAATCATACATATATGTGTGTGTGTATACACACACACACACAGAATATACAACTGAATCAAAAGTTTCACTAAATCAACATTTTCTACCTATGGTGTACTCTATTTTCTACACTATTCACATTCATTTTGAAAAATTCTGCTTGTGACCCACAAATTGATTATGTGAGCCATTAATGGTTTGTGATCCATGGTTTGAGAACACACCTGTAGAATTTTAGCTAAATATAAAATTGTTGGGTCATAGTAAATGCACATTTTAAATTGTATTGTATAGTGCTCAATTGTTTTCTAAAATGATTGTGCCAATTTATACCTCCTTGAGCAGTATAAAAGTGTTCCAGTTGCTATACATCCCTATTTCTAACACTTGATATTGTCAGACTTCCCCATATTTTGACAATCTGCTAACTGTAATGTGGTATCTTATTATATTTTAACTTGCATTTCCATGATTACTAATATGATTGAGCATCTTTTCATGTTTATTGGTAACTTGTATTTCCTCTACTATTCAGCTCTTTCTTTCACCAATCTTTCTTATTGAGTTTTTAAAGTTGTTCATGTATTTTGGACACCTTCCGTGTCAGTTAATATGTGTTACATATTCCCAGCTTAGCTTCTGGGTTTTTTTTCTTTATTTTTTTTAATGAAGAGTGTATTTTCATTTTAATGTAACTACACTTTTTATTCTTTTAATTTATGGCTTGTGTTTTTAATGTCTGGTTGATGAAGTCTTCCCTACTCCAAAGTCATAAAAATTTTCTCTTGTACTGTCTTCTAAAAGTTGTATAATTTTGCCTTTTACAATTAGGTTTTAAAATCACCCAAAATTAATTTTTGTTTGTGGTAAGAGGTAGTTGGTCTAATTTTATTTGATTTCATAGAGATAACCACTAGTCCCAGCATCCTTTATTGAAAAGTTCATCTTTTCTGCACTGATCTGTAATGACAGCTCTATCATAAATTAAGCTCACATATGTATATAGGTCTGTTTCTCAACCCTCTATTTTATTACATGGGTAAATTTGTGTCTTTCTTGGGCTAGTACTACAATGTCTGAATTACTATAGCTTTGTAATTTTTGGTATAGGTTAAGGTAAGACTCTCCACCTTGTTTTGTTCAAGAATATCTTAGCTATTCTTGGTCCATTGCATGTTTATGTAAATTTTAGAAGCAGCTTGTCACCTTGTATAAAATCAACCCACTAGGATTTTCATTGAGATTTTAGTAACTCTACAGATCAATTTCTGGAGACTTGACATCTTTACAATATTGAGTCTTCCAATCCTTGAATGGGATATATCTATTTATTTATATATATTTTTAGTTCTTTCTATAAGGTCTTGTATTTTCTCCATAAAAGTTTTAAACTTCTGTTAAATATATGCATGATACTTGATGCATGTTGGTGCTATTATTAATTTTATCTTTTTATTGCAAACATTTTTTTTCACTGTTTTCTGCTGGTAAACATGAAAATGCAACTGATTTTATTATGTATCAGTTTTGTGTTTATAAACTTTGCTATATCCTCTAAGTAAGAATAAAATTTTTTTCTGTAAGTAATTTTGGGTTTTCTATGTAGTCAATTATATCATTTGAAAATAATGACCATTTTATTTCTTTCTTTCCAATTCTTCTGTTTTTCCCCCTTTTTCTGCTTTATGGCACTAGCTTGGTCCTCTAGGGCAATGTTGAATACAAGTGATAGTGAGTACCCTTGTCTATTCCCAATTTTAAGTGAAATGTTCTTAGTGTTTTACCATTAAGCAGAATGACCATTGTAAGCTTTCAGTAGTTACTTTTTATCAAGTTAAGTATTTTCTATGTCTATTTTGGCAAGAGTTTTTATCATAAACAAAAATCAAACATTTTTCTGCACCTATTAAGATGATGAAATGACTTTTTTCCTTTAATTTGTTCATGTAACAAATTATATTAGCTGGTTTTCTGATGTTAAATCAACCTTCCATTCCTAGGTTAAACCCAACTTAGACATATGATTTATTATTGTTTAATACATTGCTGGATTCAGTTTGCTAATTTTTTTCAGAATTTTTGCATCTAAGATTATGAGTAAAAGTGACCCATAATTTTTCATTTTTGCCCTGTTCTTTTTTAGGTTTCGAAGTTAAGGTTAGTGATATCCTTCAGAAATGACTTGGGGAGTGTACTCTTCTTTTTCTTGTCAAAATTTTATTTTTCTATAGAATAGTTAATAAAAGAGTAGAATTAGTTATTTCATGAATGTCTGATAGAGCTTATGAGAAAAACATGTGGGCCTAAGTTTTTCCTTCTGAGATTGTTTTAACTTCCATTTTAATTTTTATAATTAATTTAAAAGCATTCAGGTTTTTCTGCTTCCTTTTTTTTTAAGCTGGCAAAATAAGGAGGACCATTTTTTCTTGAGTCAATTTATTACCTAATATTTCTTTAGGAATTTGTCCATTTTTTCTGTTTTCAAACTTTTTGGCATAAAGTTATTCACAATAGCCTCTTTTTTCAATGTCTTCATTTTTTATGGTAATGTCTAATTTCTAATTCCTGATATTATTTATTTGTATTTTCTCTATTTGTATTGATAAATCTCACTAGAGAATTTTCAATATTATATGTCTTTTCAAAAACTTTTGGCTTTGTTTATCTTCTCAGTTGTATGTATATTTTCTGTACATTAGCTCCTATTCTTTTCTTTATTTGATTCCTTCTTTCTGTGGCTTATTCTGCTGTTCTTTTTCTACCTAATGTGCTTTACTGGACATCTACTTTGGTTACTTAGCTCATTAATTCTTCCTTTATAATATAAGCATTTGAAGCTGTAAATTTCTTTCTATGTAATCCTTTAGCTTTATCCAATAAATTCTAACATATGGTATTTCCATATCATTCAAATTCTAAATATTTCGATTTTTATTAATATTTTTCTTTGATCCATGATTTATTTTGAGTTATTTAGAAGTGTACTTTTTAGTTTACAAATATATTTTTTCTAGTTTTAAATTAATTGACTACCAGTTAGATATCATAATGCCAATCTTTTAAAATGTGGTAAGACTGGCTTTATGATTCAGTAAATGGTCAATTTTCATATAAGTCACATGTGTGATTGAAAAGAAAATGAATTTGACATCGACTGGGTGCATCATTGAGGTGCATATATGTGTATATATGTTTAGATATAGATTAGATAGATCAAACTTATTAAATGTGTTGTTTAAATCTTCTAAATACATTTTGCTCACTTAGTCTAAAAATGATTGAGAGTGATATATGAAAATTTACCACTATGATTATGGATTTATCTAGTTTATCTTTCAAATATATTTTGAAGCCATGCTATTCATTGTTATCAAGTTTAGAACTATTATGTCTCCCTGGTGAATTGAAGTTTTTATCATTATTTAGGAACCATCCTTATACCAGATTATACTTTTTAACATAAAGTTCTTTTTATCTGGTATTAATATATGCCTAGCCCAGATTTATTTTGGCTAGTATTTCCTAGTATATTTTTCATCCTTCATTTTTAACTTTTCTTTACCCATATTTTAAAAATAGGCTTCTTCTGAACATCAGAAGTGGACTTTATTTTCCAGTCTGACAATTTTTACCTGTAAATATGGAGTTTGATCTAGTCACATTTATTGTGAATACAAATATATTTGAATTTATTTCTACTACTTGGTTTTGGTTATTTCTTTTTGTCTTGTCTTTTTTCTTTTCTTTCTTTCCTTTCTTACTTTATTTTAGTTTATTTGGTTTTTTTTCTCATTTCATTTTCCCCCTCGACTCTATTCCTATGCTTTAAAGGGGACCCTTTGAAATTTTACCATGCTTATTAACCTTACAAAATCCAAAATTAAGTAGTAGCATAGTCATCCTCTCAAACAGTACATAAACCACAGGAATCTTTAACTCTAATCATTCAATCCTGACTTAACATACATACTATTGTTGTTTATTATTTTAGTTTTGGTTTTCATTTTTACCTCACAAATTTTATTATTGTTATTATGGTTTTTTATTAGCAATTTATCTGTTCACTATACCAGCTTATATCTCAGTCTGTTTCTCTAGGATCTTTATTTTTTCTTCTCTAGGTACATCCTCTAGAAGATATAGAGGTGGTAAACTCTTTTCACCTCTTTTCACCATGTTTTAAGATCTTATGGAAGCTCTATCGGTGATAAACTCTATTTTGTTTATATTAAAATGTTTTATTTAATCATCATTCTGGAAAGATTATTATGCTAGATAGACATTTATAGTTTAAAAATTATTTTCTCTCAACATTTTGAAGACATTATCCCAGTGGTTTCTGGCTTCATTATTGCTATTGACAAATTGATCACTCTGATTGTCTTCCCTTTTTAGTTAATCTATCTTTTCACTCTGGCTGCTTTTAAGCTTTTCATTTTGTGTTTGATGCTTTATAATTTCACTAGTATGTGTCTAGGCATGTATTTATTTTTATTTATTTTGCTTGGGATATATGGTTCCAAATCTGTGGATTTATGTCTTCTATTCCATTCTGGAAAAATCTCAGCCACTACCCCTTCAGATGTCACTCTCCTTCATTCTCTTTAGTCATTCCTTCCAGAACTTTGATTAGATATAAGTTGTCATTATATTATCCATATCTTTAATTCCTCTTCTGTATTTTACTTGTCTGTTTGTTCTGTGTTCTGTCCAATTACCTAGAGAAACTATTCTAGTAACTTCTTTTCTCTTCAGCTGTGTCTTACCGGTTTAACTCATCTATTTATTGTTTTTAAATTTTTAATTGTTAAATTTTTTTATTTCTATGAATTTTTTGTCTTTTAAATCTGCCTAGTCACTTCTCATACTCTCTTTTTGCTTCTTTATCTCATAATTCCACCTTGTGTTTTCTGAACATTTGTTACATAGCTATTATATATTCTACATGTGACAATTTATATTTCTGCAGTCCTTGGGGGTGTCAACCTGACTTTTGATGTTTCTAAAAAATCACTCATCGTGGCTTGCCTCCTTTTATATTGAATGATCTTTGACTGTGACCTCATTACTTTGTGTTAATCTGAGGAGAATTCTGTGATATAGTCTCAGGGGTGATTTTCTCCAGAGATACTGTTTACCTGATTCTGATGAATGCCAGGGGTGCTGCTGACCTAGGATTACGCCCCAAGATCAGCAACCTGACTTTAACACAAGCTCAAGTGTAAGTATCCCTTTTATGTGTGGTTACCAGCATCTGCCCTTAAAACAAGCTTGTTTTCGCATGTTACTCTGCTCACAGCTTCAGCTCATTTGAAGTGGTGTCCTTGCAAACCTCCCTACCTCTTGTTGGCCTAACAATAAGTCAAAAATGTTGCCTATCCAGAATCTGATTGTTCTGCAGCAGAAGATTCACTAAGACCACCTAATCCACAATATTTCAAGAAGCAGAGTCCTATTTTTGCCACTTTCTTTAAGCTTAATTTTTAGTAACATCTTGGAATTTCCATCTAGTAAAATTTTTCTTTTGCCTGAGGTATATCTGATAGAATTTCTTTTAGTAATGATCTTTTGGCAGCAAATTTTCCTCTTTTTTGATTTTAAAATGCCTTTATTTTGTCCTCTTTCTTGAAAGATATTGTTATCAGGCAGAAATTCTAAGTGGACAATTATTTTCTTTCACTATATTAAAATATACCAGTGGTTTACATTGTTGCTATTGAGAAGTCAGTTGTCATTTTAATTGTCACTGTTTTTCCCCATATATGTGTATTAGTCACAGTTCTCCAGAGAAACAGAACCACTAGGATAGATACATATAGATATAAGTATAGATTTAGATATAAACATACAATGAGGACTTGGATTACAGGACTATAAAGGCTGAGAAGTCCCACAATCAGCCATCTGAGAGCTGAAGACCCAAGAAAGCTGGTGGTATCATTCAGTTCAAGTTTCAAAGCCTGAGAACCAGGGGAGCTGATGATATAAATCCCAGTTTGAGGCCAGGAGAAGATGAGATGAGATGTCCTATGTTGAGCAGTGAGGCAAGAAAAAAGTGGTAAATTTCCCTTTCTCTGCCTTTTGTTCGATTCAGGCCCTCAACAGATTGAATGATGTCTAGCCACATTGGGGAGGGCAATCTACTGAATCCACTAATTCAAATGCTAATCTCGTCCAAAAAAACTCTCAGACACACTCCAAAACAATGTTTAATCTGGGTACCCCATGTCCCATTCAAGTTGACACAAATTAACCATCACAATAAGCTTTTAAAATCTTTGTTTTGGCTGGTACCGTGGCTCACGCCTATAGTCCGTGGCTGAAGCAGGAGGATCTCTCGAACCCAGGATTTCAAGGTTATGGCGAGCTGTTTTGGGGCCACTGCACTCCAGCCTGGGAAACAGAGCAAGACTCTGTCTCTTAAAAAAATCTTTGCTTTTTATTTTGGTATTCTGATGTTCCACTACTTTTTTTTCATTATTTGATGCCTAGGTATAGATTTCTATCACTTTCTTTCCTTTCCTCTTTCCTTTCTTTCCCTGCTTGGGATTCATTTAGACTTCTGTCTTTCATCAATTATGGAAAATTATCAGCTATTATTTCTGCAAATATCACCCCTGGATCATCCTTTCTCTTCTATATTTCTGGAACTCCAATTGAAACCCCTGGATCATCCTTTCTCTTCTATATTTCTGGAACTCCAATTGAAAGTATGTGATATTTTCTCACTCTATATTCTGTGTCTTTTAAGATCTTTTTTATTTTTCCATTCATTTATTTCTACATTCTGTATTTTTATCATTTCTTCAGATTTGTCTTCTAGTTTACCATTTTTTTCTATCAAAACTGCTGTTATAGCAGTTCCAATGAATTTTTAAAGCTTTTTATTATGAAAAATTTCAAACATACACAAAGTAAACAGAATAGTAAAATGGATACCCGTATACCTATCACCTAGCTACAACAACTTTCAAACTTCTGCCATTTTTATTTCATCTATACTTGCCTGACTCACTGCCCCACCTGCAACTTAATTATTTTTATAGGTATTTTTAAAATTTATTTTTATTACGGTAAAATATACATATATAATTTACCATCTTTACCATTTTTAAGTGTACAGTTCAGTGGTAATATATACATTCCTATTCTTTTTTTTCCTAATCTCCCTCATTCCACTCCCCTTCCTGGTTCATAGGCATTTTTAAGTAAAATTTATCTACATTGAAATGTGCTAATCTTAACTGTATAGTTTTGGCAAATGGATACACCATGCAACTTGTGCCCCTGTCAAGTTATTGGACATTTCATTTCCATAATCCCAGAAAACTTCCTCATGCCATCTCCCGATCTCCTACTGGTATCATGTAGTATGTACACTTTTGTGTCTAGCTTCTTTCATTCAGCATAATATCTGGGAGATGCAGCCATGTTGTTTTAAGTACCAGTAATTCATTCCCTTCTACAGCTGAGTAATATTTTATTATATGAATATACCAAAATTTTTTAATGCAGTATATACATTCTTCTGTTGAGGCACATTTGATGTGTTTCCACTTTTTGGCCATTATGAATGAAGCTGCTATAAGAAATCTTCTAAAACTTTTAGTGGACATATATTTTTATTTCTTTTGGAAAAATACCTAGGAGTAGAATTGCTGGATCAAAGTAGGCATATGCTTTCCTTTATAAGAAACTGCCAAAATTTGTTTCAAATTTGTTGAACTATCTTACATTTGCATTAGTAATGTATGTGAGTACTAGTGGCTCCATGTCCTTTCCAATACTTGGTATTTTTATTCTTTTTAATTTTAGCCATTCTGGTGTACATGTACTAGTATCTCATTGTGGCTTTAATTTATTTTTCCCTGAAGACTAATGATGTTGATCACTTTTTCATGTGCTTATTTGGCTTTTCTAAGGTGTCTCTTAAGTTTCTTGCTCATTTATTATTGGACATTATTTTTGTCCATTTATTATTTAGCTTTAGGAGTTTTTATATATTCTGGATACAAATCTCATGTCAGATACATGTTTTGCGTAGTCACTTCTTAATGGCTTACTGAATTTTTAAACTTTTTATTTCAATTATTACAGTTTTTATATCTAAAAGTTTGTTGGATTATTTTTCAAAAACAGTTTGGACATGCCTTATAGTCCCTAGATTCTTATTCATATTTTGATTCTTTTATTTCTTTAAACATTATAAATATTATTTTAAATTCTATGACTGGTAATTTTAATATTCAACGTTTTCATGGGTCTGATTCTGTTGCCTGTATTTTCAGCTCTCATTCATGCTGCCTTGTGTCCTTAAATGTTTTATAACTTTTCACTGTGAATTCACCATTTTGGGGACTTAATATGTATTGATTCCTTGTGTCATAGGATGAAAGTTTTTTTCTCCAGAGAAATTTGTGTTTGCTACTGCAGACCAACAGTTTTGGTTTGAGGTATTTCAAATCACTAAGTAGTGTAAATTTGGGTGTGGTTACTGGCTTTTGCTTAAGAAGTTTCAGAGGAGTATTTTCTTTTCTTTTTACTGTGTGCTAGTGTTTGAGAAAATGTCCCCTATTCAGTGAGTGGGGAGGGAGACAGGTATATTTCTAATTCACTGTTCCTTAAAAGTACAGCCAGTCAGATCTCAACTTTACAATGGGTCTTCTTTTCACTTCCATTTGAGATGAACACTTGACTTTTTCTCCCGTCTCCCCACATCCCACCAGATTGTGAAAACTAAAGGCCAATTTAACTAGGGGCAGTAAATGCCTTCATTGTGAAAGCTAGATTCAGTGTTTCACTTTCCTCTCTTAGTTTCTCCCATCACTCATTTTTCTTCTTTTTTCTTAATATATTTTGAACCCATTTATGCATCTATCCAATATTAGCAGTTTTCAGCAGGAAGGTTGGTCAAGATACCTAATCTGCTAGACCAGGGATCCAGCACTTGACCTTTGAATCAGTAATTCACCTCTGACTTCTTGCTTGTATTCCTCAGATAATTAAATTTACTAATTTAACAAAACACATTAAAAATCTGTAATGTGTTTAAAAAGTTAAAAGTCAGAATTAAATAAATTCTAAATAAATGAAAAGACATCTCATGTTCATGCGTCGGAAGTCTTTTTTTTTTTTTATGGGACAGGGTGTCGGTCTGTCACCTGGGCTACAATGCAGTGGGATCATCATAGCTCACAGCAACCTCAAACTCCTGGGCTCAAACGATCCTCCTGCCTCAGCCTTCCAAGTAGCCAGGACTACAGGCATGTGCCACCACACCATGCCTGGCTACTTTTTCTATTTTTTGTGGAGAAAGGGTCTTACTCTTGCTCAGGCTGGTCTTGAACTCCCGGCCTCAAGGAATCTTCCTGCCTCAGCCTCCCAAAGTGCTAGGATTACAGGCATGAGCCACTGTGCCCAGCCAGACTGGAAGTCTTAATATTGTTAAGATGATAATATTTCACAGATTGATCTACAGATTCAATACAATTCCTATCAAAATTCCAACTGCCTTTTCTCAGTATAGAAACGCTGATCCTAAAATTCATATGGAATTACAAGGGACACAGAATAGCCAAAACAATCTTGAAAAAAGAACAAAGTTGGAGGACTCATACATTCTAATTTTAAAACTTGACACAAGTCTACAGTAATCAAGACAGTGAGGTACTAGCGTAAGGATAGACATACAGACCAATGGGATAGAGTTGAGGGATCAGAAATAAATGCATTTCTGGTTAATTAATTTTTGACAAGGGTGCCAAGGCCATTCAATGGGGAAAGAATAATCTTTTCAATAAATGATCCTGGAAAACTAAATATTCAGATGAAAAAGAATGAATTTGGACTTCTACCTCATACCATATACAAAAATTAACTCAAAATGGATCAAAGATCTAAATGTAAGAGCTAAAACTTTAAAACTCTTAGAAGGAAACATAGGTGAAAATCTGTATGACCTTGGATTAGGCAACATTTTTTAGATATGACACCAAAATCACAAGCAATCAAAGAAAAAAATAGATAAATTAGACTTCATCAAAATTAAAAACTTTTGTATTTCATATGACACTATGAAGTAAGTGAAAAGACAACCCACAGAACAGGGGCAAATATTTTCAAACCATATATCTGATAAGGATCTACTATTCATAATAAATAAAGAACTCCTGCAAATCAACAATAAAAAGACAAATACAATGAAAAATAGTCAAAGAATTTGAATAGATATTTCCCCAAAAAAGACATACAAATGGTCAATAATCATATGAAAATATGCTCAACATCACTAGTCATGGGTAAAATGCAAATCAAAACCACAATGAGATACCAATTCACATCCACTAGTATGTCTATGATAACAATAATGAATGATAACAAGTGTTGGCTAGGATGTGGAGAAATGAGAACCGTCATACATTGCTGGTGGGAATGTAAAATGGTTTAGCTACTGTGGAAAATACTTCCTCAAGAAACTCAACATAGAATTACCATATGAACCAGCAATTCTACTTCTAGGTATATATCTAAGAGAAATGAAAACATATGTTCACACAAAAACTTGTACATAAATGTTTTATATCACCATTATTCATAATAGCTAAAAAGTAGAAAAAAACTTAAATGTCTATCAGCTGATGAAAGTATAAGCAAAATGTGGTATATCCATACAATGGAATGTCACTCAACTATACAAAAGAGTAAAGTACTATTACATACTGCAACATAGATGTACTTTGAAAACATTATGCTAATGAAAATAAGTCAGACACAAATGGCCAAATATTGCATGATTCCATTCATATGAAATTTCAAGATTAGGCAACTCCATAGTGATGGAAAGTAGATTAGTGGTTGCCAGGGTATGGGAGGAGGAGGGTGTTGGGCCTAACTGCTAATAGGTATAGGGTTTCTTTTTGAGGTGATGGAAACACTTTAGAATTAGTGGTGATGGTTGCACAATGTAGTGAATATACTAAAAACCACTGAAATGTATACTTTAAAATGGTGCACTCTTTGTTATGTGAGGTATATTTCAATTAAAAATTCTATAAGAAAAGAAAAACCTAGCGTGTTCAAGAATAACATTTCTTGCCTATTACGAGGATTAATATGCAGTGTATAAAGACTAGGTATTATTAATTTACTTAGGAAACCTGGTTTATTCCATCATGTATTGATTCTTTCTTGATCATCAAAACTCTACACACACTTAATCCACCTATCATTTATCTTGGTAACAGTTATTTCATTTTGTCAAATTTATTGCACATTATTTAGGTGGTCTACCTTTATGTTTTATTGCATTAAATACAGACATCTTTAATAGCTATATATCAGTTCCTTAGGCAAGGTATTGCAGTAAGGATTATAGGGGAAACTTCTTCAAATATTTTGCAATTACAATTACTGAATCTGCTTAAAGAAGAAAAGCCTCTAGGAGAACCCATGGAAATATTAAAATTCAAACTCATCATCGTCAATATCATTGCCAACACTTGAGGAGTTTTATTAGGCAATAGGAATTGCACTGTGGATTATGTGACACTGCAATCACTTGGACACAAGTTGTAGCTGATGAATGTTGGGGCCTTTAGATAGTGGCAGTCATGACATAGTAGCCCTTCATGGTTTAAAATGCTAAGTAAAATGAATGAGCTATCATCTTGACTTATATGGAGAAGTTTTATGATGGAAATGTTGCATTCTTGTGTGGTTTTTTTTGTTAAAGAACTTTAAAAACAGTTACCTTACTTCAGATGTCAATTTCTATCTGTGTGTTCTGACAGAACCTCAATTGCAACATGTTCCAGACAATAATCATTACCTCCTTCCATCTTCCTCTCCACCATGTACCTCAAGATCTATTCCTCTTTCTGTTTACCCTCACTTGTTTAAATGTACCACCATCTTCTCAGTCATCGTGATTAGAAATTCTTGTTTTCTTTCATACCTCCCATCTAAGCAACCACCAAATGCTATCCATCTATCCCCACAATATTAAATTTGGCCCCTTCTTCTCATTTCCCCTGCCACTACCCTTTTTCAGTCCTTCATCATCTCTCAAATGAAACTGTTGCCATAGCCCACTAACTGGTTTCCTTGTCTCTAGTCTCTCTCCCTTCCAATCCGTCCTTCCCACTATTGCCAGTTTGCTTCCTAACACTAGTTGAATCATATTCACTCTCCTCCTCAAATGGCCTTCCCCTGCTTACAAAATAAATTCCAAATCTTTAAATTGTAGAACCTAGTAGTTAAGAGCTCAGGCTTGTGAATAAAGTAGATTTGGGTTTGAATCTTTGCTGTACCACATTCTTGTTGTTAGGTCTGAGGCTGTTTCTTAATCTCTCTGAACCTCAATTTCCTCATCCATGAAATGGAACTAAGAATAGTACCCACCTCAAAGAATTGCTGTGTCAGTTAATGAGATCATACTGTGTGCTTAGTATAAGAGCTCAACAAAAGTTATTATTAATATTATTATTAGACTTCCATAACTTACCTTTCTTACTTCTACAGCTTCACTTGTCACTATATTCCTCTTACTATATTGCATGAAATACTGTACTCTCACTCTTGTTGGTTCATTAACCTGGAATGCTGTCCTCCAACTTTTCCTCTTATTGGAATTCTATCCTTCAAAAGTCAGTTCAAATGCTTTTTATTCTGTGATATTTTCTCTGATCGGTGCCCCTTCCCTTCAGTCAGAAATATTTTTTCCCCTTTCTCACCAATACCATTTTGCTTATCCTTCAATTTGGTACTTCTTGTATTCTGCTTTGCATTAGTTATTTATTTATGTTTCTGTGCCCTTTGCTATACTATGAGTTCTTTAAAGGGAAAAGATCCATTTTTGTGGCATTTCATTTTTGCACCTATTACAGTGCTTTCATAATGTCACAGTGCCTTGCTATACAAATCTGCTGAGTGAATTAAAGAACACATAACGTGCATTAAGGGAAAAGTGAATATTTTCGATTTATCTTTTCTTCCCCTGTTCAAGTTGTATGCTGTCTCTTATAATATCAGAAAGCTTAGAAACCCACACTTCAACAGCATTATCATCCAGCCTTCAAGAGGAGTAAGTAGCATAATTCCTAGACATCCAAGTCGCACAAAAAAGAGTAAGGTATGGAAAGTCAAGAGGAAAAAATAAACAAAGAATAACAAGGTAAGCTCTGTTGCTGCATTGGCAAATAGAGAAGAGGTGGCAGGGGATGTCTGAAATATGGAGAAGGGAGCTGAAAGATAGTTTTTAAAAATCACATTTATTTTAATTATTACACATCATCAATACAAAGGAGAAAAATTCATACAAGAAGTTCATTCTGGACAAAATGATTATAAGACCAGCCATCTCATTTTGCTCAGAGTTGTCCTAGGTTTAGTATTTCCAGTCCCATTTCTTAGAAAACTGCTAATTTAGTTCAAACCAGGATGATTGGTCACCTTAGAATCCCTCTGGCTTTAATATAATGGTTACTATCAATGTGAGCCCTTATTGATTTGTTAGATGTATGTAGCTCTTGATAGAAATAGCATTTTATTTCATCTGTGCTTTATGTGTTGTTTCTTCTTATTCTTTCACTTGAGGACTCAATCTTTCCAGATCCAGAACCATTATTCACCCCGAAGACTTAGACAATTCCTCTTTCAAAGCCTGTGGAAATAAAATGTGGCATAGCAATGTTCGACAGCTATCTTTGAAATTATAAAATTAAATGCATATGCAAAGTCAAACATAATATTTAAAAACTATACAGAAATCAATTCACCATGTTCTTCAATGAATTAATTCAAATATTGCTTGAACCTCCATTATGGGTCTAATATGATGCTTAGTTGCTTAAAGATTATAAAGAGACCTATATGGCCCAGGTCCATGAATCATTTAAAGAGCAATACCAAAGTAGTACAATCAGAGCTGTACATACAGTTTCAGAAGATTCAGTGTGGGAGAAAATTTTCATAACACATATAACCAACAAAGAAGTCATATAAGAACATATAAACATGCTTGCAAATAAAAAAGAGCATAAAAATGAGCAGAAGCCTTGAATAAGTATTTCACAAAAAAGGATATTCCAATTGCTGATAAATACGAAAAGGTGTTAAATTTCACAGAGAAAGTGAAAATTGCAAAAAGAAAATACAAATGGAAAGTTTAGAGGTACCACTATATATCAGCAGAAAGTCTAAAATGAAAAAGATGTGCAATGTCAAATATTGGTGAGGATACATGATTCAGCAATTCTATTCCTAGGTCTATTCACAACAGAAATGCATGCACATGTACAGCAACGGATGTATATTAGAATATTTATAGCAGCATTATTCATGAAGACCCTAAACTGGAAACAAACCAAATGTCCATCAACAGGAAAGTGGATAATCACAAGTAGTATATTAAGACCACCAAGATGGCCAACAGAGACACAGCTTGTTGGACTCTCCCGGCAGAAGAGTAGAGGGTTGGACTGAGGAGAGTGGAGAACAATTACTGCTCAGAAGTGGACCATAGGGAGAGACAGCAGAGGAATCTGGAGATCCCACCAAAATGAGCTGTAAAGCGGAGAGAGAGCAGGTTAGATCGGCAGCACGGCCCAAATCCAGGGAGCCGTGGAGCCCAGCGAAAGGGTAAGGGGGCTCCCCTCTGCCACCTGGGTGTCTCCAGCTAGCAGTGGGATACAGGGCTCTCATCCCACAGGGGACTACACCTTGAGGGACCAGAGAGCCGGCATTCTTGCATCTGGACACCTCTCCCTCTGCACCTCCCCCATCCCTGGGATCCCAGAAAGTAATTTTGGCTCCAGCTGGCTTGTAGACACCCCCAAATAGCCAATGCAACCTTACATAAGAACAAATTAGGAGGCATCACTTTACCAGACTTCAAGCTCAACTACAGGGCCATAGTAACCAGAACAGCATGGCACTGGCACAAAAATAGAGACATAGATCTATCTATCAGAACAGAGAACTCAGATATGAAACCATTCTCATATTGTCATCTGATCTTAGACAAAGCAGACAAAACAAACACTGGGTTAGAGAATCCCTATTCAATAAATGGTGCTGGGAACATTGGATAGCCACATGTAGAAGACTGAAACTGGATCTGTACCTCTTACAACTCACAAAAATTAATTCACAATGGATAACAGACTTAACCTAAGGTGTGAAAGTGTTAGAATTCTTGAAGAAAACGTTGGAAAAACTCTTATAGACGTTGGCCTAGGCAAAGAATTTATGAAGAAGACCCCAAAGGCAATCACAGCAACAACAAAAATAAATAAATGGGGCCTGATTAAATTAAAAAGTTTCTGCAAAGCCAAAGAAACTGTCACGAGAGTAAACAGACAACCTACAGAATGGGAAAAAATTTTCACATGCTACACATCTGATAAAGGACTGATAAGCAGAATCTATTTAGGACTCAGGAAAATCAGCAAGAAAAAATCAAACAACCCTATCAAAAAGTGGGCAAAGGACATGAACAGAAATTTTTCAAAAGAAGACAGAAGAATGGCCAAAAAACATATGAAAAAATGCTCAACATCTCTAATCATCAGGGAAATGCAAATCAAAACCACAATGAGATATCACTTAACTCCAGTGAGAATGGCCTTTATCAAAAAGTCCCATAACAATAAATGTTGGCGTGGATGCAGACAGACAGGAACACTCACACACTGCTGGTGGGAATGCAAACTAGCATAACCTCTGTGGAAAGCAATATGGAGATACCTTAAACAGATACAAGTAGACCTACCATTTGATCCAGCAATCCCATTATTGGCCATCTACCCAAAAGAACAAAAGACATTCTATAACAAAGACATCTGCACTCGAATGTTTATAGGAGCACAATTCACAATTGCAAAGATGTGGAATCAACTCAAGTGCTCATCAATACATGAGTGGATTAATAAAATGTGGTATATGTATACCATGGAGTATTACTCAGGTATAAGAAATAATGGTGATATAGAATCTCTTATGTTCTCCTGGAAAGAGCTGGAACCCATTCTACTAAGTGAAGTATCCCAAGAATGGAAAAATAAGCACCACATGTACTCACCATCAAATTGGTTTCACTGACCAACACCTAAGTGCACATATAGGAATATCATTTATTGGACAGATGGGAGGGGGGAGGAGGGGATGGGTATATACACACATAATGAGTGTGATGTGCACTGTCTGGGGGATGGACATGCTTGAAGCTCTGACTCGGTGGGGGGGAGGTGGGGGGCAAGGGCAACATATGTAACCTAAACATTTGTATCCCCATAGTATGCAGAAATTAAAAAAAAATTCTTTTACTGATTATGTGCTAAGTTAATGATTCTTTACCCTCAACTTACTAATAACCTATCTCCTGAATTGCATTATAGAATGAGTTATATTTCAGGAACTTTTCATGATATGTGAATTCTTCATTTTTTTTTTTTTTTTTTTTGAGACAGAGTCTCACTCTGCTGCCCGGGCTAGAGGGCTGTGGCGTCAGTCTAGGTCACAGCAACCTCAAACTCCTGGGCTTAAGCAATCCTTCTGCCTCAGCCTCCCGAGTAGCTGGGACTACAGGTATGCGCCACCATGCCTGGCTAATTTTTCTATATGTATATTTTTAGCTGTCCATATAATTTCTTTCTGTTTTTAGTAGAGACAGGGTCTCGCTCTTGCTCAGGCTGGTCTCAACTCCTGACCGCCAGCGATCCTCCTTCCTTGCCCTCTCAGAGGGCTAGGATTACAGGCGTGAGCCATCGCACCCGGCCAAATTCTTCATTTTTTATATTACATTATTATTTAAAGAACAAGAAATAGTATTACAAAATCACTAAACTGGTAAAAAATGAGCAACTCTCTGTTCTCACTTTTTTTTTTTGAGACAGAGTCTCACTTTGTCACCTAGGCTAGAGTGCAGTGTCATCATCATAGTTCATTGCAACCTGAAACTCCTGGATTCAAGCGATCCTCCTGCCTCAGCCTCCCAAGTAGCTGGGACTATAGGCGTATGCCACCACGCCAGACTAATTTTTCTATTTTCAGTAGAGACAGGGTCTTGCTCAGGCTGGTCGCGAACTCCTGAGTTTAAGGGATCTTCCCATGTCAGCCTCCCAGAGTTCTAAGATTACAGGTGTGAACCACCGTTCCTGGACTATTCTCACTTTTTTAATGTTATGCCATTATGTCAAGAAGTAATATTCTGGATAATTTTAATCTAAGTTAATTTATACTTGCTTTATGACCCAGAATATAAACTATCTTGGTAAATGAGTGCATGAACACTTGAAATGCTCTAAAAATATCAATTAAGTCAGGTTGGTTGATAACATTGTTCAAGTCTTCTATAGTGGTCCTTATTTTCTTTCTACTTTTCCATCACTATCAAGAAAAGCGTTCAAATTTAAATATTGGATTTGTATTTTTTAGTTTTGTCAGTTTTTACTTAAATTATTTTGAAACATTGTTACTAGGTGCACACATACTTAGGAGTGTGTCTTGATAAACTGACTCTTTTATCTTCATAAAATGTCTCTCATCTAGAGTAATATTCTTTGATCTGAAGTCTAATTTGTAAGATACTAACATAGCCATTCAATATTCCTTATGACTAATGTTTGCATGGAATATTTAAAATTTTTTATTGAGGTAAAATATACATATATAATTTACCATCATTGCCATTTTTAAGTGTACAATCAGTGGCAATAAATACATTGTTACTCTTTTTTCCCCTTCATCCTTCACTCCTCCCTCATTTGTTTTCACTTTTCTTTTCAATTTTTCTCCACATAAATATACTTTATCTGATTTTTTTTGTTAATCTAGCCTTTGCCTTTAGTATTATATTGCAAACATTTTAACGTCATTGACATGCCTATCGATCTTTTCTTTTGTGATGTCATCTGTGGCTTCAAACCTTAGAGAATTGTAGTCCCTGTGGATTCTTCTTAATTTCAGTTAAATAACATGTCTCTTCCAGTCCCCAATATCTTATTCTTTCCTTGACCTTTTTTTTAAGCATTGCTTGTTATATATAGACCCCCCCAAGGTTGATCTTACTTAAGCCCTCAGCCCTTGTTTATCTCTTATGTGTAGACAGATTAGATGAGTGGCAGCAGTATTTCAATTTATGAGGATTTGTGAATAAAGGTTAAAGAAATTAGGCTTATTTAGCTTTAAAACTGCATTAGTTTATTGATGTGGGGGAGAATGATTGATTGAGAAATTTTAAATAAAAGACTTCAAGTAGATGAAAGGATTGATAGTATTGAGCAATTGTTCTCCATTGCTGTTGAGAATGAAATAGACATACTAGGACAAGAAGAATTTAGTCTTGCTTGGAAATATAGAAATTATACTTAACTATCAGAATTAATATGTTGGGTGCTGTTATCAGGACAGCCTGAAAAAAGAATTAAGTTGATCTTAACTTGATTGCAAAGTTACAGACTATATAATAATAATTTTTAAAAATTTGTATAGCATTTTGAAGTTTAAAAAATAATTTCTCATAATTATTTCATTTGAACCTCATAGCAACTTTGCAAAGTAGGCATTATATCCACTTAAGGATAGTATTATATTCACTTTTATATTCACTTAGGGATGAGGAAACTGAGTTTGAATTACCAAACTTCAAAGAAGTTAGCAAGTAGTGCAACTTTATTTTTAAGATAGCTTTATTAGATATAATTTATGTGTCATATAATTCACCCATTATAGTGTGCAACTCAGTGGTTTTTAGTGTATTCATAGAGTTGTGCAACCATTACCACAATCAACTTTAGAACATTTTCATCACCTCAAAAAGAAAACCCTGTACACATTAGCAGTCATTCCCCCATTTCCTCAGCCCTAGGCAACCATTAATCTACATTCTATCACTATGGATTTGCTTATTCTAGCCATTTCATATAAATGGAATCATGCAATATATGGTCTTTGGATTTTTCCACTGAGCATAATGTTTTCAAGGTCCATCCATGTTGTAGCATGTATCAATACTTCATCCTTTTGTATGGCTGAATAATAATTTCTTTCTTAGTCCATTTTGTCCTGCTATAACAGAATATCTGAAACTGGGTAATTTATAAAGAACAGAGATTTATTTCTTACAGTTCTGGAGGCTGGGAAGTCCAAGGTTGAGGGGCTCACATCTGGTGAGGACCTTCTTGCTATATCATCCTGTGGCAGAAGGTGGAAGGGCAAGAGAGCAGGTGCATGCATGAGAGAGATCAAACTCTCAGCCTCAAACCCTTTTTTATAACTGACATTAATCTATTCATGAGGGTAAAGCCTTTATGATGTAAATACCTTCCATTAGGTCCCAATCCCAACACTGTTGCACTGGGGATTAAGTTTGCAACACATGCTTTTTGGGGGACACATTCAAACCATAGCAATTTTATTATATGGATATATCACATTTTATTTATACAGTCACCAGATGATGAACATTTGGGTTGTTTTCTACTTTTGGGCTATTATAAATAATGCTGCTATGAACATTCATGTACAGGTTTTTGTGCAGCCATGTTTTCATTTACAACTTGATATTAAACCCCAGGTTTTTTGTTATAGGCAGAATTCTAAGATGCCTCCATCATTTCCACTCCTTAGTATATATGCTCTATATAATCCCTTTCCCTTGAGTGTGGCCAGGACTTGTGAATATGATAGGCTATTACACCCCTGATTTGATTATGTTATATGGCAAAGGTGAAGGAATTTGTGTATGTAATTAAGGCTCCTAATCAGTTGACTTTGAGTTAATCAAAAAAGAGATTATCCTGGGTGGGCCTTAATTAATCAGGAAAGCCCTTTAAAAGAGGGTCCAGGCTGCTCCTGAAAGAAAAATTCAAAGCAAAAGAGATTCTCTTGCTGGCCTTGGAAAAGTAACCAATCATGTTGTTAATTGCCTATGAAGGGGTCTCATGGCAAGGACCTGAGGGTGTCTCTTGGAGCTGAGAGCAGTCCTCAGCCAACACTCAGCAAGATAACATGGATTTAAGTTCTATGACTGCAAGAAAGTTTTGAGTTTTACTGGCAACTAACAAACTTGGGAGAGGGACCCCAGGTCTAGATGAGATTGCAGCCCTGGCTGACACCTTGGTTTTACCTTGGTGAGACCCTGAGGAAAGAATGCAGCTAATCTGTACTACATTCCTGACTCAAAGAAATTGTAAGATAATAAATGTGTGTAATAAATGTATGTTTTAACTACTAAGTTTGTATTAATTTGTTATGCAGCAACATAAAGCAAATTCAATGTCGTACAGATGCTTTTGTCAGCATATGATCCAATACTGCCTCCACGTACCTTAGTTCCCATCCTTCTCCATGATTATTAATACTGTCATAATTATTGCAGTTACCTGAGTAATAACATATCTTTTAAAAAAACTTGATTCTGCCAGAGAGCCTTACTCAAACATAAAAGAAATAATGATTGTGGTTAACAAGAAATGACACAACCATGGGGTTTTATAGCCAAAGGGATCTTAGATGTGTTACATTAATAGTCTAAAATGAATCTTTATCAGGTTCACCCTATTAAAGATTGATGTCATACTCAAGCAAATCAATTCCTTTGTAACCTGTCTCATTAAAATAATTTTCCAGATAACTCTCTCTTATTTTTCTCATTCTCATTCTCTCACTCCACTTTGCTGTCCTTTAGAACTGCGGTCCGTCCCAACCCCCAGGCTGCAGACCAGTACCTGTTAGGGATCAGGCCGCAAAGCTCCCCCACACCCCATCCTTGGAAACTTGGCGGGGGCACCGCATAACAGGAGGCGAGCAGCAGGCAAGCAAGTGAAGCTTCAACTGTCTATACAGCAGCTCCCCTCTCCATTGCTGGCATCACCGCCTGAGCTACGTCCCCTCCTCTCCATGGAAAAACTGTCTTCCATGAAACCAGTCCCTGGTGCCCAAAAGGTTGGGGACTGCTGCTTTAGAACACCTTCATGAAGCCACAACACTCCTTTAAGGGAAAGGTTTAGATGAATACTTGAAGTGAGCTCTGACAGACTAAAAGCATCATGCTGAGTCATAGCTTTATCATGGGCCTGCATGACACACAGATAAGAAGATAAGTTTTCACAGTTCACTGGCTCCTTCATACTAGAGTAAAACCATGGAATTATAAAACGGCAAGCTAATTAGATCTTTAAGAAACTTGCAGTCAGGTTATACTTAGATACATTTCTAAGGGATACACTAGATGAGCTTCTGAGCAATGGTATGCATTGTGTTCAAGAAGAGATGATTCTTATTGTGTCATCTGCATAGGGTCCCACAGTCCCACAAAACTTCCCACAAGATCATTCTTTGTCAAGAAAAAGTTAGGTCACTGCTTTATAATACATAGGATTGCCCACATTATTAGAGATTGAAAACAGTTTTGGCATGCCCCCTAAACTCTGTAAGTGACATTGATAACTACAAGGAGAGGCAGCACAGTTTAGGTTGGCAGCACAGACTTTAGTGTCAGGCTTAGGTTTGTGTTTTGGCTCTGCTGCTTATTAGGTAAGCAATCTTGAGCAAGTTCCTTAATCTCTCCAAGTCTCAGTTTTCATCAGCAGAAAAAAAAGTGATTATAATGTTACCTACCTCGTACAACATTTGAGAGGATTATATGAGATCATGTAAGGAAAGCAGTAGCAAGTCCCTCTTACAGATTAAGCACTCAATAATTAATAGCTGTTATTATACATAAGAAGTAAGATATTATTATTTTGTATGACATGAAAATGAACCAGCTCATTTACAACTTTGTAAAAGATTTTTTCCCCTGGAGGCTAATTAGTAAAATTGACTAAAATCTCTAAACTTTTATTAAGGTAAAATAACTCAAACTTGGAATGAATTTTAAAAATTTAATTTTTATGCAAACAATTATGATTAAAACACTCTTTATCTAGGCTGATGTCTAAAAGAGTTTCCTACATTTTCCTCTAGAATTTTTATGGTTTCATGACTTACATTTAAGTCTATTATCCATTTTGAATTAATTTTTATAAGTGGTGAGAGAAAGCGGTCCTGCTTCATTCCTTTGCATGTGGCTATCCAATTTTCCCAGCACCATTTATTGAATAGGGCTTCTTTTCCCCAGTGTATATGTTGTCTGCTTTGTTGAAGATCAGTTGGTTATAGGTAAATAGTTTTACGTATGGGTTTTCTGCTCTGTTCCATTGGTCCATATGTCTATTTTTGTACCAATACCATGCTGTTTTGGTTACTACAGCCTTGAAAAACTCTTCTAGACATTGCCCTGGGCAAAGAATTTATGACTAAGACCCCCAAAGCAATTAATTATAGCAAGAGCAAAAAATAAATAAATGGGACTTGATTAAATTAAAAGGCTTCTGCACAGCAAAGGAAATAATCAAAAGAGCAAATAGACAACCTACAGAATGGGAGAAAATATTTACAAGCTATACATCCAATAAAGGGCTAATATCCAGAATCTACAAAGATCTCAAACATTCTGAAAACTGGAGAGAAACAAGCCTGAGGAGACTACACAGAGTCCAGCAGAGTAGAAAAATGAGGGCAAATTTGTCCTCAATGACACCACTGAATTGCTGCCTTTAATCAACCCTAGAACCACCAGATGCCTAGACTTATTCTAGTGTTTAAAAAAATCAGCAAGCAAAAAACAAACAACCCCATTAAAAAGTGGGCAAAAGACATGAACAGAAGCTTTTGAAAAGAAGATAGACAAATGGCCAACAAACATATGAAAAATGCTCAATATCACTAATCATCAGGGAAATGCAAATTAAAACCACAGTGAGATATCAATTTACCCCTGTCAGAATGGCTATTATTAAAAAGTCTAAAAACAATAGATGCTGGCATGGATGCAGAGAGAAAGGAATACTTATACACTGTTGGTGGGATTGCAAATTAGTACAACCTCTGTGGAAAACAGTATGGAAATTCCTCTAAGAACTAAAAGTAGACCTACCTTACCGTTCAATCCAGCAATCCCAGTACTGGGTATTTACCCAAAGGAAAAAAAGACTTTTCATCAAAAAGACACCTGAACTAGAATGATTATTGAAGCACAATTCACAATCACAAAGATGTGGAATCAAACTAAGTGCCCATCAATTCATGAGTGGATTAAAAAAATGTGGGATATAACATGGAGTACTACTCAGCCATAACAAGAAACAAATTAATGCCTTTTGCAGCAATTTGGATGGACCTAAAGACCATTCTCCTAAGTGAAAGTATCTCAAGAATGGAAAAACAAATACCACATGTACTCTCTAATAATTTGGAACTAATTGATGGGCACACATGGGCACAGACAGAAGCAAAACTCATTGGAAATCAAGCAGGGAGGAGGGGGAGGAGGAGAGGGGTAAAAACCTACCTAACAGGTAAAATGAACAGTACTTAGGTGATGAGCACACTAATAGCAAGACCCTGTCTCTAAATTAATTAATTAATTAATTAATTAATAAGCAAGCCCAAACATGTTTATAATTCACATATAAATGTAAATTAATCATAAGTGTCTATTAAAAGAGACTCAGATTGGGTAGAAAAATAGAATCTAGGAGTATGTTGTTTACAAAAGACACACATAAAACATAATCACACAAAAAAGCTTAACAATAGAGGGGTAAAGAAAGATAACTGAGGCAAAGACATGGCAATATCAGTATCAGACAAAAGAGAATTTATGGTGAAAATTATTAACATATATAATAGGGAAATGACTTAATGATAATCTTTTATCAACCAAGAAGATATAATCATGAACCTGTATGCACCTCATAATATCAGCTTAATATATAAGATAATAGTTGACCAAATTACAAAGAGAAACTGACAAATCCTCATTAACAGTGGGGCATTTTAACGCTGAGAAAACAAGCACATTAATAAGCAGTAAACATGTAGAAAATTTGAATAATTATGGAAATTTTTATATCTTCTATAGAGTAATGATTATTTTGGGTTGATCTTCTTCTATTAAGCAACCTTGTTTAACTCTCTTATTGCTTTTTATTAGTTCATTTATAGATTATCTTTTCTTTCTGGAAAATTATATAATCTACAAAAAACTATTTTCTCTCTTCTAATCCTCATTCTTTTTGTTTCTATTTCTTATTACAATGACTACTGCTTCCATGCAATACAATGTCAAATAGTAGTGGGCTAAGTGAGCATCCTTGGACGTATTTCCACCTTTAAGAACACTAATAAAGTATTGTCATTAGGTATAATACTTGAAATAGATTATTTGTGGCAGGAGAGATATCCTTTATCAGATTAGAGAAGATCCTTTCTATTCCTAGTTAACTAAGAATTTTAAAATCTTAAATGGGTGTTGAATTTTATTAAATATCTTTTCTGAATTATATGTTTTCATATATATATCTGTTCTTTAAAATTTGTCCAGCATAGGGACAGTTAACAACCTTGATGTAAGGGACATACACGTAAACCACTCCTAACAGCTATAGAACATTGAGTCAACTTTGCATTTCTGGGATAAAAGCTTTCATGGTCATGATATACTTTTTTTTTACACAATGTTAATTGAGTTTACTATTTTTAAATAGTTTTTCATTTATGTTCATAAGATCGACCTATAATTTTCTTGTACAGTCCTTGTTCATGTTTGGCATTAAGTTTGTACTAGCCTCATAAAATATGTAAGACATCCAGATAATTATGGTGAATTAATAAAACCTATTTATCTCCTCTTCTTTACAGACTCAACCAAAATACTGTAAAGGAATCAAACAGAAATAAATCTATAAGGACAAAGAGAATAGGATTAGAGAGGGGTAACACAGGGGTGTTCAACTAAATCATTATTTTTAAGATCTAAAGCATGGCTCACACCTGTAATCCTAGCACTCTGGGAGGCCGAGGCGGGTGGATTGTTCGAGCTCGGGAGTTCAAGACCAGCCTGAGCAAGAGCGAGACCCTGCCCCTACTAAAAAAATAGAAAGAAATTAGCTGGACAACTAAAAATACATATAGAAAAAATTAGCCGGGCATGGTGGTGCATGCCTGTAGTCCCAGCTACTCGGGAGGCTGAGGTAGGAGGATTGCTTGAGCCCAGGAGTTTGAGGTTGCTGTGAGCTAGGCTGATGCCATGGCACTCTAGCCTAGGCAACAGAGTGAGACTCTGTCTCAAAAAAAAAAAAATAAAGTTCTAAAGCAAACATAGTAAAATGTTAAGATATGACTAAGCTGGATTGTGGGTATGTGGTGTTAATTACATTTTACGTGGTAATTTCCAGTTATGACTTAATATTTCCTAATGTTAAAAGTACATGAAAAATAAAGAAGTTAGTTTGAGAAAGTGGTAGATGCTCTAAAAGTGCTGCTCAAACTTTAATGTGGGTATGAATAACCTGGGCATTATTATTAAAATCAGATTTTGAAACTTTAGGTCTGGTGTGGGACCTGAGATTCTTCATTTCTGTTTTTTATTGATATATAATCTTTGTACATATTTTTGGGATACATATGATATTTTGATACATATGTACAATGTGTAATGATCAAATCAGGGTAAGTGGGATATCTGTCACCTCACACATTTATCTTTTCTTTGTGTTGGGAACATTCCAATTTTTCTAAATGTGATACATACACACAATGGATTATTCTGCCATAAAAAGAATGAAATCCTGTCATTTGCTGCAACATGGATGGAACTGGAGGTCATTATGTTAAATGAAATAAGCCAGGACTAGCAAGACAAATATTGCACATTCTCAGTCATATGTGGGAGCTAAAAAAGTTGATTTCATGGAGGTAGAGAGTAGAATGATGGTTACCAGAGGCTGGGAAGGGAAGGAGGGGGGGAATGAAAAGAGGTTGGGTAATGAGTACAAAAATACAGTTAGATAGAGGGAATAAGATCTAGTGTTTGATAGTACAGTAGGGCAACTGCAATTAACAGTAATTTATTGTATAGTTCAAAATAGCTACAAGAGATTCTGTATTTCTAAGAACTTCCCAGGTAATGCCAATGCCATTGATTCGTGTATCACACTTTGAATAGCAAGGTTTTAAGGGAAATAACACAAGGAAATGTGATAGAGAGTGGCAGGGACAGAAGACGGCTCTTTAGATAAGGTGCTCTTGGAAAGTTTCTCTAAGCAGGTGACATTGGAATTGAGACCTGAATGACAAGAAAAAGTCATTAAAAAATCTATATGGAAGATGTTCCAGGTAGAGGGGAAAGCAAGCGCAAAAGTCTTAAGGTGAGAATAAGTTCTGGAATTTTTTTAGAAACAGAAAGAAGACCATTGTGGCCTTCTCAAATTGCTCAAGTGTTTCTTCTACATCTCCATCCCATTAGTTCTGTGGTCTCTGTCTAATCAAAACCTATCTTAGTCTCAGTTTCCTCATTAACTTGGGATTATTAATAAATAATACCTATTCTCTAGGGTTGATATGAGTATTAAATAAGATAAGGTATGAAAAAGCATATTGTAAATTACAAAATATTATATCCATTTAGGTATAATTATGGCTTATATAAAGTGCTATCATGTGATCTGTGGCTATAGCAGCTACTTATAGCAGCTTTTATTGTGTGTACCTCTCTCTCTTTAATGTATGTCAGAAATTTATGTGTCAAGTTGCTGCAGGCCAAGTTGGCCTGTCTGTTGATGCTGTTCCCCAGCAGTGTGCAACTCTTACTATGCTTCATGCTCTATTTCTGGGAGCCCTGGAAATTTTCCTTTGGCTTATTTGACAAATGTTTGTTTCACTTCAGCTCATCATAGAGTAGCTATTTGGGTATTTCAATGTTACTCACATTTTTTCTTTTCTTCTTTTTTTCCTTTTTTTAGAGATGGGGTCTCACTCTTTTGCCCAGGCTGCAGTGAAGTAACATGATCATAGCTCACTGCAGCCTGGAACTCCTGGGCTCAAGTGATCCTTCTGCCTCAGCCTCCTGAGTAGCTGGGACTACAGGCAAGTGCCACCACACCTGGCTAATTTTTAAAAATTCTTTGTAGACATGGGGTCTTGCTATGTTGCTCAGTCTGATCTGGAACTCCTGGCCTCAGATGATCCTCCAATGTTGGCTTCCCAAAGCACTAGGATTACAGGCATGAGCCACTATACCCGGCCATAATTCACATTTTTAAATCAGAGGAGTTGGCTTACAATAAGTAATACTTTGATAAAAAATATATCGACTCCATTCAAAGACTTCACAGCTACTATTCCATATCAATAATGCCTGTTGGTGATTCTAATAAAACTTCTCAAGAATTTTGAGAAATCATCTGTTGGGTCAGGTGTAGATGTTTCAGAATTCTGAGGTCTTTTCTGATTTAAAATTTTATGATTCTATATGGCCTCTAGAGACTTTCATTAAATTTTATGTTTAAGTGTAGACAACATCTCCTAGTGGATAGAGCAGTAGAATAGGAGCCAGAATACCACAGCTCTAGTTCTGGTTCTGGTCCTCTTTATCTGCTATGAACAGCTAAAACCTATAGAAAACTGTTACTAAGATTCAGAAAGCTATTATTAAGATTCAGCAAGATAACGTGTTCCTGGAAGTATAAACATTTAAGATATTATTGCATCACCTTGTATGTATCTGACAATTGCTCACAAAATATGTATTGTATGGGTTCTTACATTTTTTAAAATTAGAGCATCATTAGACAATGCCTTACCTGGGTAGTAAGATTCAGTGGCAATATTCAGACCTAACGGAAATCATTGGTAGGGTCTAGGGTTTCTCTAATGTAGACTGTTACTGTCTAACACAAAATAGATGGTGAATAAATATTTATTGATGATGACATAGTCATTAATAAAAGAGGCCATTACTAATCTACTGTCAACAAGACAATAATAAGCTAGAAACATCCAATTAGTCACCAAGTCCCATCAATTCTATCTCCTTATTATCCCTGGAATTGATTTACTGTCACTGCTACCGCCAGGTTCAGGCCTTTATTTTATGACTGAACTATTGTATTAACTTCATGACTTCAATCTGAACTCCCTCCAATCCAACATTCTCACTTAAGCCAGAGTGCCTTAATGGACATATAAATTTGATCATGTTACTCTCCTGATTAAAACCCTTCACTGGCTACAGGATAAAGCATTAACTTCATAGAATGAAATAGAAGGCCCTTCACCATCAGGGTTCTGCTCACCCAGGCTCATCTACTACTACTTTGCCATATACTCCATTGTGAACTAAAATAAAATCCTAACCCCCTCAGCTGACTGAATGGACCCCCTCTTGGTCAAGGGGACTCCAGAAATACCCTAAAGCTGAGTTGCTCGCCATGAGAAGGGAGGTCAGACATACTTCGTCTTGCCCCCTCTCTTCTTGGAGATATATTTTGTAACTCATTAACAGGCCTAAGGCTATATAAGACAAAGCTTAAGTCATACTCACAGGTCATCAATTTACTTAACAAATCATGAGTCTCGGTATATGTCCGGTGGCTTGTCTCTGATTAACCGACTTCCTTATCTTAACTTAAAACATTCTAAGCCTTTAGACAAAGTTTCCTTTCTTTAACCAATCACAAATTAAAGAATCTTTAAACCCACCTATAACCTGTAATCCTCTGCTTCAAGATGTCCTGCCTTTTTGTTCCAAACCAATGTATGCCTTTCCATGTATTAATTTATGACTTTATATGTAATTCCTATCTCCCTGAAATGTATAAAACCAGACTGTTTCTGTTGACACCATAGACTCCCGAGCCTGAAAATGTTTTCTTATGCCTTCTTGCTTTTAACATGTCATCTTCTATACATGAAATTTTCATCAACCTTTTCAATAAATTCTATTTTTCTTTAAATAAACTAGCTCAAGCATCCCCTTCCCCGGAAAGCTGTGGTGTAATATGAATCTCAGAACAAAATAAAGCTAACTGCACGGGTTATGCATATCCTTTGTCTTTCTTCATCAGACTTACCAGTTCACAGTGCCTCTTCATAAGACGTTCATAATTATTCACCTGTCTTGTGTGAAAGGTTTGAGAATGCAGCAATGAATATAAAATTGGAACTGCATTATTATCTCTGGGATTTCAGGTAACATATACACTTGCAAATGCAGTTTCCCAGATAACTATAAACATATTTTGAAATTATTTTATTTTATGATAGTGTGACAAAAGAATATAAACCTGTCTTAAACATGGACTTCTATATATACATTTCACTTTACGACCCCTCAGCCAATCTAGCAGTTTTTTAAATAAGTAAGAATGCTGCAGAAACCAAAGTGAAGAGCTAGAAAGAGAGAGGCAAATTAGCAGAGTAAAGTCTGTGGTGTATGTATGAGCAACTGTCCCAGGAGCAACAGACCAAAGCAAGAGAAAACAATCAGCAAAGTAAAAGCGCTTACAAGACAGAGAGGCAGTGAATCTCACAGATGAAGCCTCCTCCCAGGGGAAATTAATGTCTGTAGTTTAATCTACCCTAAGTGTTAGTGCACAGGAGAGTGGAGATAAGAATATGCATAGGGAAAATGGAAAGAGTGGAGAGTAGCACAGAGTAGGAGGTGGTAAGGGAGTGGAATGATGGACAAGATAGGGTTGCCAGATTTAGCAGATGCAATATTTGGTACATACTTATACTAAAAAATGATTTGTTGTTTATCTGGAATTCAAACTTAACTGGGCATCTTGTATTTTATCTGGCAACCCTATGAAAAGAGAGAAAGACAATGTTACTCTAATATTCCTGGCTCTGTAAGAAAGACAATCAAAGCCTGGCCCTAGAAGAAAACAGGTGTCTACGCCGAAACCTTCGAATCTTCTAACACAAGCTATTTCCGGTCTCAGGCCCTGGAGAAACGAGGGGGAGGGGAGAGGAGATTAAGGCAGCCGAGTTCGGTCCGCCAGCGTCCCACAATCCTCTGCTCTCGGTTCCGCTTTCCTCGCTCAAGATGGCGCTGCTCGCGAGGTATTCTTGGCGTTGGGCAGCCGCGGCGGCTGCTTTCGAAAAGCGCCGGCCCTCCGCGATTCTGGTCAGGCCGCTAGTCTCTGTCAGCCGCTCAGGTCCGCAATGGAAGTTATATCAGCTCGGCGCCTTGGGAACCGCTCGAATCTACCAGGTGAAATGTTTATGTGGAAAAATAGGGTGAAGGACGAGGGGGCCTATAGGGAAAAGATTGCCCTCGTGACCTCGGGTCACCGAGAGCACCAAGAAGAAAAATTGTCAGGGCTAACTCCGAGCAGCAGTAAATGAAGGAAATTAGGGTTAGTGAGTTGAGGAAGGGGCGAATAAAAACCTTTGGGGCCAGCCAAGGGGAACGGGGCAGGAGGTTCCGGGCAGAAGGCACCTGGAGCCCTGGAGTCTCTTGTAGGATTTACAGTTTTTCTCTGTCGTTAACGTATGGGGCATTCCCAACCTGCTTACCTTCCTAAATGCAGGGAAGACTGGGCTACTTTTCTGAGTTAGTAATGGAATTTGGGACAGTTTGCCTATGGTTCAGATTTTACTCAGTCGGAATTAGCAATTTGGAGGGCACTGTAAGATGCCAGCAAGCTATCTATAAACAAGTGGTATGAATTAACTCCCTTGCTGACCGGCGTGCTCTTTGATAGGCCAAAACCATAATTATCTTTCCAAAACATAGACTGCCCTAAATTCATATATAAACATGATTGTCATTTCATTTGAAAATACAGTGGTGTTCTGTGTGCACAGGTCACATTGGAAGCCATAGGGCTGCTTATCTTGTGGTTATAGTACTTCTTGATATTTGAGTCCATTATTACCTCTCACTCAAGAACAGTTTTTAAAATAATTATCTGTACTTGCTATACTTCAGTATATATTTTTATTTCCTATATGTTGACAAAAAAGTTTCATTGCAACAACTTTTTCATCAGTATTGCTCTAAAGTATTGTCAGCCTTGTGATGAGAAATAGCCTCTTAAATTTTGATTCTTTGTCAACAAATATTTAACATCTACTTTGTACATAGCACTGTGCTAGATAATGGGGTACCAAGAGAAACAGTTATGCCTTCAAGGATTGTATAGTTTAAGGAGAGTGGATCTGTGCATTATGAGAATAACTGAATAACAGAATAGTAGGTTAAATATCAAATGAATGTTATGAATAAAGGCTATAGGTATCCAGAGGAAATAGTGTTAATTAAAGACCAGATTATACAAAGGATCTCATGCTGGTGATAGAACTGGGGAGAACATTCCCAACAGGGAGAATAGGGAATGGCACTAAGTATGTGGAAGGCTGATGGAATTAGATTCATCATTCATTCAGTAATTATTGAACACCCTTACAGAAGTGAATAAGACAAAATATAATCCCCTTAGAAAACTTAAAATCTAGTAGGGGAAAATAGATAAGTTAAGTTAATAGACAATTAAAATACAGTAGAACTGTGCAATGATGGGGAAGGTACAAGGTACTGAGAGTATACATGAGGAACATTAAATCTAATCTTAAAGTGGGGAAGATTGCCTTGAGTAACTGATATCTAAGCCAAGACCTGGAAAATTAGAAGTTAAAGAGGGAAACGTGCAAAGGCCCACAGGTAAGAGAGAGCATGGACCTTTTGTACATCTGCATATAGTTTAGTCTGTAGTAAGAAGTTAAAGATAGGAAGTAGCAGATTAGCCTGGAGAAGCAAATCTAGATTGTTTTATTAAGGTTTTTAAACAATTTTATAGTTGAAAGTTTGTTAACACATGATCTCTTTGTTCTACAGTCTCCAATAATGCAGATGAAGTTAAGATAAAATTTTTAGGACTTTCTCAGGCTGAAAGAATGATGGAGAAGGGGGGAAGAAGTCATTAGGAATTTCAGAGGAAGCAATGGCTTTCTTTCTTTCCATGAACACTGTGCCCCACAACTATCCCCCAAACTCCATTTCTGAAGTGTTAAAAACAAGGGAAAGATGTTACCTTTGTATACTACTTCTTAAAGGCTTGGAACTCTTGTCATCTTTTTGTAAAATATGGATTTGACAGGGAGATGAAGGGATGATTATAAACCTTTCAGAGTAGAAACTGATGTAACCTGAGGTACCTGCAAATTAATTAGTGACTTGTGATTGAGATTACAAAATAAATATTGAATGCATACTTTTAAGGCAATCATTAGTTTAAAGCATAATGTTTTAGAACTGAAAGGAACCTTAGAGAAGTGTTATGAAATCATGTTAGTAGTTTAGATTAACCCTTTTTTGGATGAAATTCAGAATAGAAAAGAAAATATCAGTGCATTTTATACATTAAGGGATGTATTGTATGAACTTTTGTTTTATGTATATATATACACACTCCAACATGTATGTGATTACTGGGATTCATTGTAAAATGTATTTTTCACCGAGGATCATGCCCTGCAGCTGTGCTGTACGATATAGTAGCCACTAGCTTCATGTGGTTAAATTAAATTAAAATTTTAATTCCTCAGTTGCATTAGCCACATTTTCAGGGCTCAGTAGCCACATGTGGCTAGTGGCTATTATACTGTACAGCATAGATATGGAACATTTCTTCCATCATTGTAGAAAGTTGTACTGGATAGTGTTGCTTTAGAGAATATCATATCCACCACTTCTAATTTTGTAGATGAGAAAAGTAAGTCCCAGTATGGATAAATGACATCCTTCAAGGCCATTCATTCATTTATTGCCTTCTGTATGTCTTATATAAGACATACTTATATAAGAGTAAATAAGACCCTGATAGACACTAGGCACACAATAAATGTTCATCAAATTCCAAAGATACTTATCTAATAATTAGTAAAGGGAAATACCATAAACAAAAATTATTCTTAACATTGGAAGATTTCATATGATAAGATTTAAACTGTATGATTTTTTTTGTGAGACAGGGTCTCACTCTGTTGCTCTAGCTAGAGTGCCATGGCATCAGCCTAGCTCACAGAAAGCTCAAACTCCCAGGCTCAAGCAATCCTTCTGCCTCAGCCTCCCAAGTAACTGGGACTACAGGCATGTACTACCATGCCCGGCTAATTTTTTTCTATATATATTTTTAGTTGTCCAGATAATTTCTTTCTATTTTTAGTAGAGACGGGGTCTCACTCTTGCTCAGGCTGGTCTCGAACTCCTGACCTTGAGTGATCCTTCCACCTCGGCCTCCAAGAGTGTTAGGATTACAGGCGTGAGCCACCGCGCCCGGCCTAAATTGTATGATTTATTATACCATTGCCTCTCTACTACATTAGTTAATAGTAAAAGCATTTATGAATATTAAATGATAGAATTTTGGGTTTATTTCTTTAATATTTAAATGGTAGAAACTGAGGCATTACGTAGTTTCTCCTAGGCACCTTTTATCCAAGTTTAGAGAGTCCTTGACTTCATTTGATTTTTTTTAACATCTTTATTGAGATGTAATTCATATACCATAGGAATATACCATATTCACCCATTTAAAGTGTACAATGGATTTTAGTATATTCAATGATATATACCACCATGCCACAATCAATTTCACATTTTCATCACCTCAAAAAGAAAGCCTCTGCCCTTTGACTGTCACCCTCCTGTACCCCTCCTCTGTCCCCTAATCAACTACCAATCTATGTCAATCTCTACATATTTGTCTATTCTGGACATTTCATATGAATGGAATTACATAATATGTGGTCTTTTGTGACTGGCTTCTTTCATTTAGCATTGTGTTTTCAAGGTGAATTTGTGTTATGGCATGTACAAGTAATTTATTCCGTTTTATGGTCAAATAAGTGTCTATGGTATGGATATACAAGATTTTCTTTATGTATTCAACAACTGATGGACATTTGAGTTGTTTCTGTCTTTTGCTATTATGAATAATGCTGCTATAAATATTCATGTGCAAGTTTTCATTTTTCTTGGGTATATATCTAGGAGTAGAATTTCTGGATCATATGGTAACTCTATGTTTAATTGTTTAAGGAACTGCCAGACTGGTTTGCAAAGTGGCTACACATTTTACGTTACCACCAAAAGTAAATGAGGGTTCCAGTTTCTCCATGTCCTCACTAACACTTGTTATCTGACTTTGATTCTAGCCATGCTAGTGAGTGTGAAGTGGCATCTGGTTGTGGTTTGATTTGTATTTCCTTAATTACTAAAGATGTTGAACATCTTACCATGTGCCTATTGGCCATTGGTATATCTTCTTTGCAGAAAGAGTCTTTGTCCATTTTTTAATGGGGTTGTTTGTTTTTTTAATTATTGAGTCGTAACAGTTCTTTATATATTCTGAGTACAAGTCCCTTATCACATGATTTGCAAATATTATTTAAATCTCTCATGTGGGTTATCCTTTTAGTTTCTTGATAGTATCCTTCGAGGCACAAAAGGTTTTCATTTTGATGAAGTCAAATTTATCTATTTTTTCTTTTGTTGCTCATACTTTTGGTATTATATCTAAGAATTCACTGCAAAATCTGAGATCATGAAGATTTACTCATATGTTTTCTTTTAATAATTTTATAACTTCATTGTAGTGCGTTACAGAAACATTACTCATGTGTAGTTCTAGGTCCTTTTCCCCCTTTGTTGTCTTATTTTTTTGTATATAGTGCATCTGTGTCACAATTCCAACAATACTTGTTCATAGTTATTACTTTATATAATTTTATGCCTTATAAAGAAACTGAGAGAATAAAGGAAGGCAAGTATATATTTATAGTTTTTATTAAGTTAACCTTATCATTTCTGGTCTGTTCACTTGTTCTCATGTATTTGAGTTACTTTGTGGAGTCGTTTCCTTATCCCAATATGGCTATGCTCCTACCCATCTCCTTTGTGATGTCATTGACAAATATATTATACCCATATGTCATAGGTGCAATAATACATTACATACAGATATAATATAGGTATAATTGTTTTATGCAATTGCCTTTTAAGTCAGTTCAAAGAAAAAAGGAAAAAATTATGCATTTATACTGTCTTTTGTAATTACCTATTATAATTACATTTTCTGATACTCTGCGTTTTTTTTTTGTGTGGATTTGAATTATAGTCTGGGGTCACTTGCTTTCAGCGTAAAGTATTGCTTATGCGGTGGTTCTGCCAGCATTAAATTCTTCCAGTTTTTGTTTGGGAATGTCTTTATTTCGCTTTCATTTTTGAACAGCATCTTTTCTGGATATTGGATTCTTGCTTGACGGGTTTTTTCTTTGAGCATTTTGAATATGTTACCTCACTGCCTTCTGGCCCCTGTTGTTTCTGCTAAGAAATCAGCTGTTAATCTTGGGGTTCTCTAGTTGGTAAAGAGTCGTTTTTCTCTTGCTGCTTTCAAAATTTTCCCCTTGTCTTTGGCTTTCAGTATTTTTACTCTAATGTGTCTATCTTTTCACATTTTTCCTACTTGGAGTTTGTTGAGCTTTCTGAATGTGTAGGTTATTGTTTTTTAAAACACACTTTGGAAGTTTTCGGCCATTATTTCATTGAATTGTTTTTCTTCCCCTTTATCTTCTCCTTCGGGTACACTTGTTATGCATAAGTTGGTACGCTTAATAATGTCCTACCTTTTTTTTTGAGACTCTGTTCATAATGGTTTTGGCAGAGTTCTCTTTGTTTCTTTCCCAGTTATGTTCCTGCTAATTCCTGCTACTGTTGTTTCCAGCATGCCCTGGGACATAAATTATCAGACTAAAACAATTAAATTTGGGTTCCTTTGAAGGAGTGATTGCTAAGGTCAGTGTTTGAGTTTTTTTCTGATCCTAGGCAAGCTCTTCCCAGCTGTCCCCACTCCTTGTTTTGTGGTTCTCTGGCTCATACCTGCTAACTGACAGTTTAGCCTCTATGTCCAATGATTCCACCAATTTCTTCCCCATTGCCTTTCACCACAACCTCCACTGTTTTTGAGTGCAACCTTAGGCTTGAACTTTTTCACACCCCGTTGCAAATGAAGTCATTTCTTCTGGGAAGAGGTTAGGGGCTGTGTGCCGCCTTCTCCCCTCAGGCCAAATCTCCTAGCCACAGCTCTGGAGCTGGAGGTGGGGACAATGGTGCACTTTTGAGTAATATTCTCACTTTGGGAGCTGAGTGCTAGGTGGAGTTGGGGGAAGTATCAATTGCCTCAGGTCTTTTTGGCTTCCCTCTCCTGGTATGGAACCAAGGTCTTATGACCCAGGGCCAGGGTGATTGGGGCCTCAGTAGTCTCAAGCAGCATTACACCAAGGTAGATCCTTTATCCTATTAAGGGAAAAAAAGCCAAACTCTGTAAAAGAATTTTAAAGAGATTTACTTTGAGCCAAATTTGAGGATCCTGACCCGGCTAATGCTCAGGAAGTGTTTTGAGCAAGTAGACTCAACTGTGGTTGGGTTACGATTTGTCTTTTTTTTGAGACAGAGTCTCACTCTGTTACCTGGGCTAGAGTGCTGTGGCGTCACCCTAGCTCACAGCAACCTCAAACTCCTGGGCTCAAGCAATCCTCCTGCCTCAGCCTCCCGAGTAGCTGGGACTACAGGCATGCGCCACCATACCCAGATAATTTTTTTCTATATATAGTTTTAGTTGTCCAGCTAATTTCTTTTTATTTTTTTTTTAGTAGAGATGGGGTCTCGCTCTTGCTCAGGCTGGTTTCGAACTCCTGAGCTCAAACGATCCACCTGCCACAGCCTCCCAGAATGCTAGGATTACAGGCATGAGCCACCATGCCCGGCCTTACAGTTTGGTTTTATACATTTCAGGGAGACAGGAGTTACAGGTAAAGTCATAAATCAATATGTGGGAGGCATACATTGGTTTGGCCCGAAAAGGTGGGCCATCTTGAAGGGGCAGGGCTTATAGGTTATAGGTGTGTTTAAAGATTCTTTGACTTATAATTGGTTAAAAACATAAAGCTTTGTCTAAAGGCTTGGAATGTTTTAACATAAGGAGCTGTTTATCAGAGATAAGCCACCGGACATATATTTATTGTGTAAATTGAGGACCTGTAGGTTTGTCTTGCCTAGCCCTTAGGCCTGTTAATGGGTTACAAAGGATGTCCCCAAGAAGGGAGGGGGGCATGATGAGGCATGTCTGACCTCCCTCCTCCTGTCAGGCAATTTAGTTTTAGGGTATTCCTTTGGCCAAGTGGGGGTCCATTCAGTCAGCCGGTGGGGGGTGAGCCTTAAGATTTTATTTTAGTTCACAGTCCCTCCCATGCGGGTGTGTGGAAGAAGAGAGCCACACTCACCTATAACTTAGTTTCAGCAATAGGTCACTGGTGACAGAGTGAGAATAAATGTTATTTTATTTGCTATATGTCCCCAGGACCATTTCTAGGGACTGTAAATGGTTGTCCTTTTATAATTTTTACCAGTTTTGCTGGATAGTAGGTTCAAGGAGCCAGATGTAGAACTCTCTTCATTTGTTTTTGACTGGCTCATGCCCTTTGGTTTATTACATGCAGCAAAACAGTCTGTTCGTTTTCTTGGTTTATAGGAGATATGCCCAGTATGGTTTGGCACACATTTTATTTTAGCATGATTACCTTGTATTTTCCATTTAGTAGTTCTTTTGGATAGCTACTGTTTTGTTTTCATTTGTTGACTCTGACCTCATGGACAAAGGATGGGAGCTTTAATTTCTTCTAGTATTAAGTTCCCCCTTCCTACTCTCCCACCGTTGACAGGCTGCTAGTAGTTAACAAAGTAGATAAAAGTTAAAAAGCTTTACTTCTGGCCTTCGTATTAACCAAAGTGGGAAACAATAACACCACCAGGGAACTAATCCTTTTACTTTACTTTTTAGAGAACTCTAGTTCACATTTAAGTTTCACAATGAGATGCATATGGAGAAACTATAGTAATTACTGAGCAGACCCTAAATGTACTAAAAGAATGAAAAACAGAACTTGTTTTCAGGATAAAATAAGGATGCCTTTAAGTGGATTATTTAGCATGGAACTAAAAAGGGTGAAGAGTGATTCAGTGACATTTAAAGTACCTGAAGGATAAGTATTTAAATAAAATTAAAAGTTATTTTTCTAACAGTTCAGTGATACCTGGACTCACCTGGAATATTAGGATATACTGCAAAGACATGGACTTCATTTGCAGGAAAAGGGATTTAATGTGCATATGAGAAAGAATATCTTAGACTAATAGTCTATTTTAGTACATTTGGGCTGCTATAACAAAATAAGATAAACTGGGTAACTTAGAAACAACAGAAATTTACTTCTCACTGATCAAGGTGCTGGCAGATTTAGTGTCTGGTGAGGGCTTGCTCTCTGGTTCATAGATAATGCCTTTTACCTGTGTCCTCACATGGTGGAAGAGTTAAGACGGCCCTCTGGAACCTCTTTAATAAAGGCACTAATCCTATTTCACCTCTTAATACCATTACATTGGTGATTGGGCTTCTTTTGTTTTTTAGAAACAGAGTCCTGCACTCTTGCCCAGGCTAGAGTGCAGTGGCACAGTCAGAGATCACTGTAACCTCAAACTACTGGGTTCAAGTGATCCTCTTTCCTCAGCCTTGCAGAGTGCTGGAATTAACAGGCCTGAGCCACTGTGCCTGGTCAGTGATTAGGTTTTGATGTAGGAATTTTGAGGGGACACAAACGTTCAGACCATAGCATAGTCCTTTTATTAGGAAGCCAAGAAAGACTTTTTAATGAACTTCTAAGAGGCAGAATAAATAACCAGTAATCATAATTTAAATAGGTAACTTCTTAAAGATAGAACTGACTTAAATTTATATCATTCAGGATCACAACTTGCTTTAAATATGGGTTAATGTAGCAGAAAGAACATTGGTAAACCAGTAGTCATAAGTGCTGGATTCTAGTCATGGCTCCGGTGTTAGGATACACTAGGACAAATCACTAAACAATAATTTGCAGTTGTTAGGAAAATATAAGCTATTAGAAGGTAGCCATCTTGGTTTTGAGAAGAGCAAGACATACCAAACCAATCCAGTTCTTCATATGAGAGAGTGATAGTCTATCTTGGTTTCGGTAAGGCTTTTAATTGTTGTCTCGTGTATCGTTCTTACCCAATAAGCTAAGAAGGAATGATATGGAATACTATTAAGGGGTCTTGAAGTAGTAGTAAGTCTTACTGTAAAGAAAATATAGGTAATTTAGAGGATTTTGATTTGTAAATGTTAAAGAGGCTGAAACAACTAGTGTACCAATGGCATAACATGGTATGATGAATACTGGACCAGGACCCCTGACCACCTACCTGAGCTCTATTTCTGCTCTTTATTATCTTGGACAGATCACTTGTTTCTTTGGACCTCAGATTCTGTAAACTGAAAACATTTGACAACCTTTTGTTTCCTCACTGTAATCTGTTGGGATGGGCCCTTTGTATGTGGTGCCTCTACTTTGTGAGCTTAGTTTATTACTAGGAGTAATATTCAAGAGCAACATAGCTAAGTTTAAGTTCACATGAATTTTTGATGGGACAAATTTGTATTGTTCTTGTACTACGTGTAGATCTAAGAGTAGGAGTAGAAAAGTTGAGATTGATGATGAGTTTAGCATTTGCTAGTGTTGAGATGGAAGTAGAGTGGAGGAAAAAGTAAGCTAGGTTCTGAAATCATCTAGGGAGGTAAAAAATAGATTCTAAGGGGTGGTGAGGAACAGCAGCAATGATATAAAAGTTGTAAATAAAGATGAAGCTTACATGGGCTATAAATGTAAGGAATGGAAATATAAAGGTCTTAGTTGAAAGTGGCACTGGGGATTCAAAAGAGGAATTCAGAGGATTCCTCATTCAGAGATAGTTGAATAAATAACATTCTCTAAGCCATTGACACAGTGGTTCTAATTGACTGTTGAGATTAGTAGTAGGAGGAAAAAAAGTTCGTAATAGTGCTTCTAAACTTCTTTTAGAATGCTAGGCCTTTTGAGAATTTGATAAAAGCCATGGACCGTCTCCCTAGGAAAAATACACATACACACATGCTTCATTTTGCATGCAGTGTCAGGAGGATCAGAAACATAATCACCCCAGTTAAGAATCCTTGATAAATATAATATTTGCTGGCTGATGGGTCTGTAATGGAGTTCCTGAGTAGCCGGTGGCAAGATAAAGGGCACTTGTCATTGGGCAGTGGGGGTAGAAAAAGAATGGAAATCTACATTAGAATTTTGATTGAATGATAAATACAGAATTATATTGTTCCTCAGTATTATCTTAAAGTTTTTGCTTTTTTGAAGAGAAGTATGTTCTTTCCCGTATTGTAAAATAAGATATATAATAGAGGTATGATTGCCTGTTCTATATATATGATTCTTATACTCTACATTTCCCCCTTTTTAATTGTATAAAACCACATCTAATAAAAACATTAGAGAAATATCTATAATCCTACCTCTTAAATAATTTTTTCTTTTTCCTTTGAAACTCTGTTCTTATATGTACATAATTTTTACATTGTTGAGATAATTTAAAATTGTTTCTTTTTACTTGTAAGCATTTTTTCTTGGTGTTGAGTCTTTACCAAAATTAGGTCTTGTAATTACTTAAGATTTTAGTAAATTTAACAGTATATATTTAGTTGCCTGCAAAAGGTGATATTTTTGTTGTTTTGGTTTTCTCCTTCCTTTCCTAAAACCTGTCACCCCTAAAGTCCTCATCTATGCTCTTTCGACCCCCTTTTAGGATTTGCCAATAGTAAGTAAATATACTTTTCAAGTTTTTATTATGTTATTTGGTCTTCACAGTAACACTTTGAGGTAGGTGAACATTTCATATTAATGGCAATGGCCTATTCTGTCCTTTTCAGTCTCTTAACTTCTGCCCTAGTTTTAGGCCCTTGTTACTTTATGCATGACTTTTCTCCGTGCCTTCACGGACAAAGTTTCAGTCCATCCCACACAACACATCTAGATTATTCTTCCTAAAGTATAACTTTTGTCATTTCATTTCCCTGATTATGAACTTCAGTGTGCTCTACACCATAGCCTGATATTCAAGGCCCTAAAAATTTCTACCTAACTAGCTTGCTAGCCGTATTGTTAACTATTTCTCTACAGATACCCTGCCCCTCCAATCATCCTGAGTTGCCCCCTGTTCCTTGGACCTTGTGCCTCTTTGTTTCTGTTCCATTATTTATACTATACCCTATACCTGAAATGCCATCTTTCTAACTCCTGTTTTTCAAATCTTAGCTCAAGGGTCAATCTATTCCATGGAACTGTTACCGGCTGCCCCCCAAATCCCTCGGTTCTTCTCATGATTGAAGAATGGAAGTGAGCTACAAAGAACCTGTTGCAGACAGAGAAAGAGAGAGTTTCTTGAAGTCAAAGTGCACTTTCCAAGGTTAAGAACGGGCACACATCTGAGTGGATCATGCCCCCAGTGTTTCTGTGTCCTCCCTTTTTCTTCCATGTGACCTCTCCTCCTTTGTGACATTGTCTCTTCCCCTTTTTCTTGACCAGTGGGGATGTCATCTCCTCCCTGCCATAGGGCTGTGGAGGTTTTCACCTTATATGGTTAGGCCCACATGTGTCATGGCACCCAAAGACCACTGGGCAGGGGGCAAACCACAGTGTCATATAATGTGCCCTGTGTTGTTTCTTTTTTTTTTTTTTTTTTTGAGACAGTCTCGCTTTGTTGCCTGGGCTAGAGTGAGTGCCGTGGCGTCAGCCTAGCTCACAGCAACCTCAAACTCCTGGGCTTAAACGATCCTACTGCCTCAGCCTCCCGAGTAGCTGGGACTACAGGCATGTGCCACCATGCCTGGCTAACTTTTTCTATATATATTTTTTAGTTGGCCAGATAATTTCTTTCTATTTTTCAGTAGAGACGGGGTCTCGCTCTTGCTCAGGCTGGTCTCGAACTCCTGAGCTCAAGCAATCCACCCGCCTCGGCCTCCCAGAGTGCTAGGATTACAGGCGTGAGCCACCGCGCCCGGCGTCTGTGTTGTTTCTGTTACATTTCTTGTGACACTTGCAGTTATCTTTATCTTGTTATTGTTACAGTATGCTCTCTTAACTCAGCGTCCTGTTTGTTCACACTGCTTGCTCCATACTTCTCTGCTCATGTCTTACTTTCCTACCTATGCTAACATCCCCCCCCTCAAGGATTTGGAACCCTGAATTCTTTCAGGGCATTGACTCGTTGTCTGTAACTATTTCCTGCTGGATGGAGGTGAAGTTGGGTCTGGGTCCCATAATCCTTGCTGCCTGTGAGAGGAATTAAGGTCAGAGCATCTGTTGGTAGAAGTGTTGTCTGGCTAAATCTAAAGCATTTAGGGACTCATCACTTGTGGGAATTGGCTGAAAACCCTGCATAACCAGAAGTTTTGTCTGGAATTACTGTAGTCTGGAAGAGACAAACTTAACAAGAAGATTAAAAACACAGGGGCCTAAGATTAGGACCGTCACTACTATAGTTGCAGCTGATATAATTGGTGTTAGCCAAGATCCCAGCCATCCCCTGAGGGTCCCAAAGATTAATCAATACTTTAAGAGAGTCTTGTTGTTTTAGCCAAATTTTTTCAATTGTGGCCAACTTGATCACATACAAATTTTTTTCATAAATTCTCTTTCAAAAACCTTATCACAAATTACACAGACCATCTACGACATGCGTGGACTTTGTTTTGTCCTAAATTTTCCTTTCTTAAATAACCAGTCAGTTTGTTTTAGGGCCAAAATTTACTATATAAGATTCTTTGTCACTCAAAATTATTCCCTTTGGTTTTACCTTCCTTATCAAAAATACATCTTTATATCTTTGACTTTCTTCACATCTCTCTCTCCTACTTACTGGTTCCTTCTAAGTTTTCATAAAGATTAGGTTCCTTGGCTGGTAAAGGGGAGTGCCTTGTTCAGGTTGGAATTCTTGCTTCATAGCAAATTCTTTTATGGCCTTTTGGAATTGGGCTACTTCTTTCACGTACTGTGTAAGCTTGTTTGTTTCAGAGTCCAAAAGTGAATCAGGATGAAGGAAAGGCCTTCCATACAGCATTTCATAGGGACATAGTTGGAGGACCTCCTTAGGGGAGACCCTCAACCTGAGAAGGGCGATAGGGAACATTTTGGACTATGGTAGGGAAGTTTTCCTGGCAGTTTTCCCAGGGTACATTTTAGAGCTTGATTAGCCCTTTCCACTTTATTGGAAGACTGGGGCCGTTAGGCTGTGTGAAGCTGATAGTAGATTTCCATGGCTCTACTTATCTCCTTAGTGACCTGTGAGGTAAAGGGTGGCCCATTGTCACTTTGTAAGGAATGAGGCAGTACAAACCTGGGGATGATGTCCTTGTTTAAGTGTTTTACCACCTCAGAGGCCTTTTTGGTTTTAGTAGGGAAGGCCTCTATCCATCCAGTAAAAGTGTCTCGGATACCTAACAAGTATTTGTAGCCTTTATGAGGACTCATTTGGGTAAAGTCTGTCTGCCAATCTTGTCTTGGATAGATCCCCCTTCTCTGAACTGGCTTAACAAGCTTGGGGGGCAGAGAGCCTTGGGGATTATTTTGAAGCGGGCAGGCAGAGCAAACCTGCTTAATAGTTTTGGACAGCTTCTTCCCTGAAAAGAGTCTCTTACAAAATAGGGAAAGTCTATATCTGCCTATATGGCAGGTATCATAAAGTCCCTTAATAACTTTCTATTGCTTGGCATATTTGAAGGGTAGCAGCTGGGTTTTCTAGTAATAATACCTGGTATTTGAGAATTCTAGAATCAGTCCAGCAACAGGGCCCCCTGAAGTTTAATAGTTCCTTTAACTGATGATTAGTATAAGTCATCAGGGGGTTTCCCCAGGTGAACTTGGAGCTTTCTTCTAGTAGGAGAGCTTAAGTGGCCAGGGCCCTGAGGCAGCTGGGCCGGCCCTGAGGCAGCTGGGCCAGCCCTGAGCCACTGAATCTAACTTCTTGGACAAACATCCACTAGGTGTTTGGTAGGACCTAGGGCCTGGGTGAGTATTCTGAGGGCTATTTCTGATCTTTCTGTTACAGCCAGGTGGAATGGCTCATCCTACAGTATCCCATGATTCCCAGGAATATCTGGAGTTGTTTCTTGGTGTTTGGCAAGGGGATTTTCTCAATGGCAAGCACTCAATCCTGGGAAAGCCCCTCTTCCCAGGGGTTAGTACCAGCCCTAGATATTGGACTTTCTGGCTGGCTAACTGAACTTTGACTCAGGAGATCCTATATCTGCAATTTAGAGGAAATGGGAGAGAGGGGTCCTGCATAGGAGGTCAACACAGAGTAGGTGGCCCCTATATCTACAAGAAAACTAACAGTCCTACCTGTCACCTACAGAGTTGCCCTAGGCTCCAACTCCCTGGTGTCAATTGTCCTTGGGGAGGCTGACCGGAGGGGAGGGGCCCTTCAGTCCAAGTACATCAGAGGGGAGGGCTCTGATCCTGGTCCCCTTCAGGGCTGGGGGGAGTCCCTTTTCCAATGTGTGAGCTCTCCAGAGGCTGGACAAGGCGTCCTTGGGTAGCATTTCTTTTTTTTTTTCCTTTGTGTTTCTCAGTAGGTAGGATTTCTTTCTTTGAACCATGAAGTCTCCTTCCAGTTGAGTTGGGGCATTCGCCCTTTCAATGCTCCATCTCTCCCAATGGGGACATGCTCTGATGGGATTTCCCTTTGGATAACCTGGAGGGGGCTGGAAAGCCTGGACCAAAGCCAAAATCTGTTGGGCCTCTTTCCTGTCTCTGTGTTTCTCCCTGTCCTGCTCTTCTCCCAATCTCTCATATTCCTGATTGTTAAACACCTCATATGCCTTCTCTATGAGCTGGTTGGTTGGTGTTTGGGGTCCCATAGCTAATTTTTGAAGCTTCCTTCAAATGTCAGGGGCTGACTGGTTAATAAAATGCCTTCCCAGGAATACCTGCCTCTCTGGAGATTGAGGGTCTGTATTAGTAAACTTCCTGACTCCTTCCACCAGTCATTCATGGAAGAGGACAGGGTTTTCTGTGGCCTCCTGGGTTATTCCCCTTACTTTGTCATAGTTCATTGGCTTAACTATACACTTCTTTATCCCTTCGTTTATATACTGAAGCATGTAGTTCCATTTCCTTAAGTCTGTATGTCCTGTCTGATAATGCCACTGGGGGGTCCTCAGAGGGAACTGCCATTGTCCCAGCAGCATACTGGCCAGGCCGGGAAGCTGCCAATCCATTAGTATATACCTGGGCAGCATTCCAAATGTGGTGTTTTTCCTCTGCTGTACAGCAGGTTGATAAGATTATATGAATGTCTGCCTAGGTAAGGTCAAAAGATAAGGTCAGGTTTTGGAACTTATCTAGAAAATGGGAAGGGTCCTTCAGGAACCTCCCCAGTTTCTGCATGTAAGTGGTTAGGTTTGTCATAGAGAAGGGGATATGTACCCTATGGTTCCCATATCCACACTGGCCACCTACCTCAAAGGGTATAATCCCAAGGGAGAGTGGAAAGAGACCCCTTCTCCGAGTAGATCCACCTGGGCTTGGCAAATTGGGTGGGGAGTATCAGGATGCTTGCTGCGTGCCATCCAGGGACAGCCTGCATGAGGGGGAAGAGATCCTTCCTATACTCTACCCACTGCTGATGTTATGTGCTGTGGTGGAGCAGCCCCCAGCAGTGGGTCATCTAGGATGTCGGGCTCCTGTGGAGGGGCTGGAGAGGGCCTGGTGATCACCGGCAGAAGGGATGGGTCTAATGAACAATCCTTACATAGACGCACGTTATCTCTTAGTGCCATAAAGGCCTGTACATAAGGCACCTCAGATCACTTTCCTAATCTGCGGCAAAACAGGTCAAGTTGTAGGATAGTGTTAAAGTTAAGGGAGCTGTTTGCAGGCTATTCCTCCCCACCTTCCAGCTTACACTGTGGTCAGGCTGTATTACACAGAAAGATTAACCATTTCTTCTTTAGGGACTGAGGGTCAAATTGATCCCAATGTTGAAGAATATACCCAAGAGGTATTGTCCTAGGAATACTGTGCTTACTTCCCATCTGAAACATAGAAGAGTGCACAGAATTATTGGGGCATCCCCTTACCTGTCCCATTGCCCTGGGAGGAAGTATCCCTCCTAGCACAGGCGCCATCCTGGCCTGTCGTGGGCCTCCAGAGACATAGACTATGCATGCTTAGTGTATAAGTAAGCTCCTTAACTTTAACACTATCCTACAACTTGACCTGTTTTGCCGCAGATTAGGAAAGTGATCTGAGGTGCCTTATGTACAGGCCTTTATGGCACTAAGAGATAACGTGCGTCTATGTAAGGATTGTTCATTAGACCCATCCCTTCTGCCGGTGATCACCAGGCCCTCTCCAGCCCCTCCACAGGAGCCCGACATCCTAGATGACCCACTGCTGGGGGCTGCTCCACCACAGCACATAACATCAGCAGTGGGTAGAGTATAGGAAGGATCTCTTCCCCCTCATGCAGGTCTCCCTTAATCTCCATGGGGGATCCCCTTTGATTATTCCCCCTTTCCATGGATGCCTTGGCAAGACCCATTATTTGGTTGTGTATTTAGCCTTTCCTTCTGCAGCACCACTTCCAGAATAGCCAAGGAACTTAAAAGTTGTAAGGAGGAAGAATGGCCTTTATAAAAAAGTCCCAAAACAACAAATGCTGGGGTGGATGTGGAGAGATAGGAACACTCTTACACTGCTGGTGGGACTGCAAATTATTACAACCCCTGTGGAAAGTAATTTGGAGATACCTCAAAGTGCTAAAACTAGGAATACCATTTGATGCAGCCATCACACTACTAGGCATCTACCCAAAGGAAAAAAAAGACATTCTATAATAAAGACATCTGCACTCAAATGTTTATGGCAGCACAATTCACAATTGCAAAGATGTGGAAACGTCCCAAGTGCCCATCAATACATGAATGGATTAATAAAATGTGGTATATATATACCATGGAATACTAGTCAACTGCAAAAAACAGTGGTGATCTAGCACCTCTTATATTATCCTGGATAGAGCTTGGGCCCATCCTTTGAAGTGAGGTATCACAAGAATGGAAAAACAAGCACCCCACGTACTCACCATCAAATTGGTACTAACTTGTCAACACCAAGGTGCTCCCATGGTAGTAATATTCATTGGGTGCTGGTCAGTTGTTGGGGGTGGGTGGGGAGGTGGGTAAACTGACAACTAATGGAGGCAGAGCACACTCTATGGGGGAAGGGCATGCTTATAGCCCTGGCTTGGGCGAGGCAAAGGCATTACATGTAACCAAAATGTTTGTACCCCATAATATTGTGAAATAAATAAATAAATAAATAAATAAATAAATAAATAAATAAATAAATAAATAAATCATAGTAGGTAATGTGATTGTTAAAAATAAAATAAAAATAAGGTTGTTTTTTTTTTTTTAAAAAAAAGGTTGTAAGGAGGATGGTCTCCCAAAACTCTCCCACACCTTTCCTCTGCAACGTCTCAACCTTTACCACCTGGTAGAACCAAGGAAATTTCCAGACGTCCCCTCTCTAGGCAGGATGTATAATGCCCTCACACATTCCCAAGTGCTTAACCAAGCAAGACACAAAGCACATATCAGATATCTCAGGGTCCTGCGTAGAGTCCAGCAAATCTGAAGGCTGGATCTCTTCCATGCAAAAACAGCAAAGACTCTCAGGAAAAGGGCGAAAGCGCCATACTCCACCAGCTACAAAAGCTCCAGAACTCTGGATCAATGTGAGAGTGGAAAGTCAGAGGCAATGTCTTACCTTAAGTGTGGAAATCCAAGTCACAGCACCAAATATGTTACCGGCTGCACCCCGAATCCTTCGGTTCTTCTTGTGATTGAAGAATGAAAGCAAGCCACAAAGAATGTATTGCCAGCAGAGAGAGTTTACTGAAGTGAAAGTGCACTCTCAAGGGTTAAGAATGGGCACACATCTGAGCGGATCATGGCCCCCGGATTTCTCTGTCATCCGTTTTTCTTCAGCCTGACCTCTCCTACTTCCTTACATTTGTCTCTTCCCCTTTTTCTTGACCAGTGGGGATGTTGTGTCCTCCCTGCCATTGGGCGGGGGAGTTTTTCACTTTATATGATTAGGCCCGGATGTGTCATGGTGCCCAAAGCCCACTGGGCAGGGAGGTGGAGGTGGAAGGCGAACTGTGATGTCATATAATGTGCCCTTTGTTGTTTCTGTTATGTTTCTTGTGACACTTTCAGTTACGTTTATCTTGTTATTGTTATAGTATGTTCTCTTACTAAGTGTCCTATTTGTTCACATTGCCTGTTCCATATCATGTCTTTCTTTCCTACCTATGCTAACAAAACCATTCCTCATAAACTCACAAGATACTGATTTCTTCCTCCTCTGAATTCCTACAGCACCTTTTCCTACAAGTAGTTATCAAGTGTGTCTTGTGGCGGAGATAAGATTTTATGCATCTAAAAGGCAGATATGTTCCACTCTGTTTTTAATCTTCCATGGAACTGGGCACGTATCTTACATTGTAGTAGATGCTCAGAAAATATTTGTGGAATGGATAATTAAACCCTATAACAAAACCAAAACAAAGTCTAACGTAAGAATAAATAATATTTGCTTCAGTGCTATACATTTGAAATCGAAGCCTCACTTTCTTGAGGGCAACCTCATAAATTTGTCCATTGCATTTTGTCATTAGGTATATGGTCCTATGGTGCGGTAGCATCAAAGAATGTCAATTTTTAGTTCAATAACCAAAGCACACATGCATTTTTATCCTAAAATTTTTGAGTTACTTTATTTATGGGCATCTTTTGTTAAGGAAAAATGATGTACAGGATAGAGTTCTTTGAGAAATAAGATATAAAAATTTACCTTCTGTAGAAATTTTAATAGCAGGCTGTACTTTGGCATGTTCATTAGTCCTCTGATTACGTTTTCTTTATGTTATCCAGAGGGGAAAGTGATTAGTTACAGTGCATGAATATTTCCCAAGTATGAACTGTTTCTTCAACTACTCTAACTATAGTGACTGACCAACTCAGTGTGTGTGTGTGTGTGTGTATTTGCTATGGTTGTCATAACAAAGTACCACAGATTGGGTGGCTTCAACAACAGAGATTTATTTTTTCATAATCCGGGGGCCTAAGAAGTCCAAATTCAAGGTGTTGACAGGGTTTAATTTCTTCTCAGGCCTCTTTCCTTGGCTTGTAGATGACCGTCTTCTTCTGTCTTCACATGGTCTTTTCCTCTGTGTGTGTGACTGTGTCCTAACCTCTTATAAGTACATCAGTCACATTGGATTAGGGCCCTCGCTAGTGACCTCATTTAACCTTAATTATCTTCTTAAAGGTCCTGTCTCCAAATACAGGCACATTCTGAAGTACTGGAGGTTAGGACTTCAACATATGAATTTGGGGAGGCACACAATTTAGCCAACAGAGAGAGAGAGAGAGAGAGAGAGAGAGAGAGAATATGCAAATGCATAGAAAATTGGAAGTATATCCTCCAAACTGGTAACTGTGGTTACCTCTGGGAATAGGATGGGTTGAGAGGCTAAAAGACAATAAAAAGGAAATTTTACTTGCTATTATAGATACTTAGGCATAGTTGGATATACTGTACTTGTTTTTACAATGAGAAAAATTTTGTATTTAAGCTTTTCAATTGGCAAACTGACCTTTTTGAATAGGTTGTATTAACATGTTCATTTATTTGAAGTCTAATTTGTTTCATCTACTAGTAATGCATTTTAGCATCCCCATATATGACTCAATGATTATTTCATGTAATGTAAAAAAAAGTCTTTAACATATTTAAGAAGCTTTCTTGGAAGTATTTGCTGCTTTTAGATTTAACCAATTTCGGGTTGTTACTTTATTGGGGAATTGAGGAGATTCTTTGGAGATTGAGTCCAAGTGTTTTCCATTCACTGTAGTCTTCTACTATGTAACATAGGCTTTCTGCACATTTGATTTTGCCTAATAAAGAGCTATGTATAGTTATTTTTCAAAATCAAGTTCTTATATTTTAAAAAATTCCCCAAACAGTACAAACCCATTCCTAAAAGATTAGAAAAGCAAAGAAAAAAAAGGGAAGCTATCCTAACACTTTGGTATAAGTTACAATAATACCAGCTAATATTTTTATAGTGTTTTTAGTTTGCAAAATGCTTTAGAATTTTACTTCTTCTTGCCTCTACTTATTATTCAGTGGTTTTCACCAGGATCAGAAAAAAAGGTTCCCAATTGACTTAGAGCTTCACTGTCCAATACAGTAGACATTAACCACATGTGGCTGTTTAAATTTCAATTTAAATAATTTAAACAAAATTAAAGATTTAGTGGTTTAGTCACACTACACATAATTGAAAGGTTCAATAGCCACATGTGTGGCTAAGTGGCTATTTGACCACACAGATATAGAATATTTCCATCATCACAGAAAGTTCTATGGGACATGGCCAGCCTAGAAAGTAATTTTAAGTAGGGGAAGATGTTATCAAATTTGTTTTAAAAATATGATTCTGGGTACAGTTTGAAGGATAGATTAGAAATAGGCAGGGATTGGCTGGGCGCGGTGGCTCATGCCTGTAATCCTAGCCCTCTGGGAGGCCGAGGCAGGAGGCTCGCTCAAGGTCAGGAGTTTGAGACCAGCGTGAGCAAGAGTGAGACCTCGTCTCTACTAAAAATAGAAAGAAATGATCTGGACAGCTAAAAATATATATAGAAAAAAATTAGCCAGGCATGGTGGCGCATGCCTGTAATCCCAGCTACTTCGGAGGCTGAGGCAGAAGGATCGCTTGAACCCAGGGGTTTGAGGTTGCTGTGAGCTAGGCTGATGCCACAGCACTCAAGCCCGGGCAACAGAGCGAGACTCTGTCTCCAAAAAAAAAAAAAAAAGAATTTATTAAAAATTTTAAAAAAATTAAAGAAAAAAAAAGAAATAGGCAGGGATTGGAAATAGAAACATCAGTTAGGCGGATATTGACATAATATAAGAGAAGCGATAAGGTCCTGTACTGCCTGTCATGAGGTAGGATTTTTATCATGAAAAGAGGACAAGGTTTTGAAGCAGGAGAGTATCATCTTGTCTTAGTTACTTTATCTCAGTCTCAATGTTTTTAGACTGTAAAATGGGCATTTGAGTAAGATTTACTTTACCCATCTCCCACAGTTCTGGGGAGGATAAAGTAAAATATATGTATAAGTACTTTATGAATTGTACAGTGCTTTAAATTTTGCTGTTGCTATTTTGGCTTATCATGGTTCTGTAATAAAATGCAGACTTTGGTATTGGATTTTGTGGGGACTGGCTATACAGCACATATGGTCAGGCTACCATTAGGCTACATCATTGTTTCTGTTTTGAATGCTTCTCAAGCTGTATGATTATACCACAGGTAATTAGTGATGGAATTGAAACTACAACCGTGGTCTTTTCACTCATCTTTTACTCCTTCATCTTGGTAGCTTTCCTTTTCACAACTCACACTGATTAATTTTACTTTCTATTTAATTGACCTTTTGTGCATCTGTGATATTGTGGTGTACATATTTGGTCTTCGACCCCAAAATTCTTAGAATCTCTAAAGTGATGTCTCTGTATGCTAATGAGTTGACTGATGGCTACCTCCCTGCCCCCTTTAGCTTCAGGATGAGGGCTGGTCACCAGAAAGACCTAGACAGGATTAGAGGGTTGGGACTTTCAGCCCCACCCCCCAACTTCTGGGGAGAGGAGTGGGGCTGAAGGTTAAGTTGATCACCATCAATCATGCCTATGTAATGAGGCCTCCATAAAACCCCAGAAAGACATGGTTTGGAGATGTGGAGGCTTACAGGAAGGTGAACAAGAAATCATCCATGTGCAGGGGAGGGTGGCACACCCCAGCTCCTCAGACACAGAAGCTCTTGTACTTGGGACCTTTCCAGACCTTGCCCTATGTGTCTCTTCATCTGGCTGTTTATTTGTATCCTTTAAAATATTGTTTGTAATAAACTGGTAAGCTTAAATGTTTCCCTGAGTTCTGGGAGCCACTCTAGCAAATTAATCAAACCCAAAGAGCGGGTTGTGGGAACCCCAACATGAAGCTGGTCAGTCAGAAGTTCTGGAGGCCCAGACTTGCAACTGGTGTCTGAAGGTCAGTGGGAATGGCTGAAGGAGGGGTGGCAGTCTTGTAGACAGAGCCCTCAACCTGTGGGATCTCACAGTACTTCCAGATAGTGTTGGAATTGAATTTGAGGATACTCAGCTGGTGTCAGCTGCAGAATTGATTGCTTGCTTGCTGGTGGGGAGAAATCCCCACATATTTTAGGGTCACAGAAATCTTCTGTGTTGATTGTTGTTGGGAGTGAGAGAATAGAAAAAAGCACTCTGAGTTTGTATGATTTTCTGCTCACAGCATCTGTAATCTATTGCTTTGATAAATAGCTAGAATAAATCTATTTAAATAAACCTATTGTAAAGCTATCTTTGAAACAAATTCTTATATATTATTAGCTTGGAATATTGTCATACATATAAAATTAGTAAAATAATACTATACTCTGTTTCTAGAGTTTAATCACCACCTAATACAGCTCTACATTTACAAAAAGAATATGCTACCAGTCTTTTAACAAACATTTGTTGGGCACCTGCCATTTAACAGACATTGTACTAGGCACTGGGGCTACAACCATGAAGGAGACATAGCCTTGCCCTTCAGAAAGTCACAAATTAGAGGACAAGACAGATCAGTAAATGAACAATTTAAATCAGGTGTGATAACTGCTGTCATAGAGCTATGTGCCAGCTTTTATGTGATCCCAGAGGTGGGGAACTATCTTCAGTCTGGAGAGATCAGGGAAGATTTTCCAGATGAAGAAGTGATAAATGAGTATTGAAGACTTGTAGGTAGCTGTTGGCCTGGTGGATGAATGGGGAAAGGGCATTTTAGAGCGAGAAATACTAAAAAATTTATCTTCTTTGGAAAAGTTGTAGTTTGCAGGGTGGATTGGAAGTGGACAAAAATGGAGGTTGGGAAACATATGAGTTGGATGGAATATAAAGGTTTATAGGAATATTGGAGAGAAGGGATGGTGGCTTCAACTAAGGCTATGATAGTGATTATTATAGAGATATTTAGGAGGTAAAGTTGATATTTAGGAGGTTAACTATTTTTAAATGTGCACTTGTGTGACATTAAGTACATTCACATTGTGCAAACATTCTCACAGTCTGTGTCCAGAACTTTTCATCATCTTGGACTGATACTTTGTATCCATTAACCACTAACTCCCTATTCCCCCTTTTCCCCAACCACTAGCAACCACAATTATGTTTTCTGTCTTGATGAAGTTGACAATTCTAGTACCTCATATAAATGGAATTGTACAGTAGTTGTCTTTTTGTGACTAGTGTATTCCACTTAATGTCTTCAAGATTCATCCATGTTGTAGCATGTGTCAGAATTTCCTTCCTTTTTTAAGGCTGAAGAATAGTCCATTGTATGCATATACACATTTTGTTTATTCATTTGTCAATGGACATTTGGATTGCTTCCACATTTTGGCTATTGTGAATAATGCTACTGTGAACATGGTATACAAATATCTGTCTGAGTCCCTGCTTTCAATTCTTTTGAGTATATACCCAGAAGTAGAATGACTAGATCATATTGTAATCCTATTTTTAACTTTTTGAGGAACTACCATAGTGTTTTCCACAGCCACTGCCCTCTTTTATATTCTTACCAGCAATATACAAGGGTTCAATTTTTCCATATCTTTGCCAATTCTTTTTATTTTCTGAGAATAGCCTTCCTAACCAGTACGAAGTGGTATTTCATTGTGGATTTTTTTTTTATGCTCAAGGCATTTGATTTTTCTTTTTTTTCCTCATTATGGTTTTGATATGCATTTCTCTAATGATGTTGAGCATCTGTTCATATGCTTATTGACCATTTGTATGTCTTTGGAGAAATACATATTCAAATCTTTTGCCTATTTTTGAGTTTTTTTTGGTTGTAGGAGTTCTTTATATATTCTGGATATTAATTCCTTACAGATAAATGATTTGCATATATTTTCTCCCATTCCTTGGGTTGTCATTGCATTTTGTGGATTGCTTCCTTTGACGTGCAGAATATTGTAAGTTTGAGGTAGTCTCATTGGTTTATTTTTGCTTTTGCTGCTTGTGCTTTTGTATCATATCCAAGAAATCAGTGCCAAATCCAGTGTCATGAAGCTTTTCCCTATGTTTTCTTCTAGAATTTTTATAGTTTTAGGTCTTAGATTTAGTCTTTAATCCATTTTGAGTTTATTTTTGTACATGGTGTGAGATAAGAGTCCAACTTCATTCTTTTACATATGGATGTCCATTTTTCCTAGGACATTTTGTTGAAGAGACTGTTCTTTCCCCATTGAGTGGTCTTGACACTCTTGTCAAAGATTATTTTCACCATATGCACAAGGTTTATTTCTGGGACATCTGTTCTGTTTCATTGGTCTATATGTTTTTATGCCACTACCACATTGTTTTGATTACTGTAGCTTTGTAATATGTTTTGAAATCAAGAAGTGTGAGGCTTTCACCTTGGTTACTTTTTAAGATTGTCTTGGCTATTTGAGGTCCTTTTAGATTCTATATAAAATTTATGATTTTTTTCCTATTTCTGCAAAACATGCCATTGGCATTATGATAGGGATTGGATAGATCTCTATGGGTCATATGGACAGTTTAACAATATAAAATCTTCCAACCCATGAGAATAGGATGTTTTTCCATTTATTTGTGTCTTCAATTACTTTCAGCAATGTTGTATAATTTTCAGCGTACAAGTTCTTCTCCTTGGTTAAGTTTATTCCTCAGTATTTTATTCTTTCTGATGCTATTGTACATGGATTATTTTCTTTACATAATCATTGTTGGTGTGTAGAAATACAATTGACTTTTGCATATTGATTTTTTATCCTGCAACATTACTGAATTCATTTGTTTTCACAGTTTTTTTTTTTTGAGAAATCTTTAGGGTTTTCTGCATATAAGATCATGCCATCTGTAGACAGAGATAATTTTACTTTTTCCTGTCCAGTTTGGATGCCTTTTTTTCCTTGCCTAATTGTTCTTGTTAGGACATCCAATACTATATTGAATAGAAGTGGCAAGAGTGGGCATCCTTACCTTATTTCTGATCTATAAGGAAAAGCTTTCAGTCTTTCACTGCTGTGTATGATATTAGCTATGGGCTTTTGATACATCACCTTTATTATGTTGAGGTAGGTTTTTTCTATTCTTAGTCTTTTGAACATTTTTATCATGAAAGGGTGTTGGATTTTGTCAAATGCTTTTTCTGCATTAATTGAGATGGGCATGTGGTTTTTGTCCTTCATTCCATGAATGTGATGTGTTTTATTGATTGATTTTCATCTGTTGAACCATCCTTGCTTCTAGGAATAAATCCAAGATTATTGGATTTATAACTAAACTTGATTATTTACTCTTCTCTGAATCTACTTAGTTTATTTGTAATATTTAAATTCACCTGTATCTGAGCCATCACCATATTAGTGTTTTTTTTAAATCCTTCACTTTAACTTTATATTAATACTTTAATAATTTAGGTTGGCACATATGATAGAAAAACTCTGTGAGTAGAAAGTAATAATTTTTTTAGAGCTAATATGGTTTCCAGGTTATTAGTCATAGGACCTCCTGTCCTATGACTTAAATTCATTACAAGGGCTGAAAACGTGTGTATAATTATGTAACGTAGTTGTCTTTTAATAAGTTTACTTTTACTTTTGATTTTCTAAAACTTGAAATTGCATGAGGACTTTATGTGAGAATTTTACTTAAAAAATAGAATTTTAGTGAATAAAACTGAGATTTCAGTGGTAGTCATATGGGAAGGCCAAATATTGTATTCAATCCAAATTTCATTTAAGTAAACTTTGTTTACTTTTGGATGGCATTTCAAATGGCTTGTTAACTAATGTTTTAATTGCCAGCAAAGGCAGTTGCTTTTTTTTAAGTACGTGAAGTGATTACACATGAGTCATAGATTTATCAGATTTGGCATTAGAAAAGACTTCAGGAGTAAGCTATTCCATTTTACTAATTTTACAAGTGAAAAACTGAAAAATCACATGGCTGATAGCATAACAAGATAATGAATGAAACAGGATTAGAATCAAGCTTCTAACTTCTAGTAGAATGTCGCACTATATCATTTTAGAATTTTTAAATTCAGTTCACTTTAGACTTTTATTATGTATGTTAACCCTTGCTCAATTCTTCCTGGGATTCTTACCTAAGAACTGAGAAGTGAAAATCCAGAGAGAAATTCAGGAATAGATGGAGCTGTCATTCTCTTCTTTCCTGGGGTTTTCTGTCATCAGGACATTTAAAACCAACTGAAAAGTTGAGCCAATTTTGAAAAAGAATTGCTAGTAACAGAAATAACAAGTTACCTCAGATTTACTATTTGTTCTTTTAGCTGTTTATTTGACAAATACAGGCTGGGCGCAGTGTCTCACGCCTGTAATCTCAGCACTTTGAGAGGCTAGGAGTTCAAGACCACCTGGGCAACATAGCAAGACCCTGTCTTTAGAAAAAATAATAAAATATTAGCCAGGTGTGGTGGTGGGGCACCTGGGGTCCCAGCTTCTTGGGAGGCTGAGGCAGGAGGATTGCTTGAGCCTAGCAGTTCAAGGCTGCATTGAGCTATGATTGCAGCACTGCACTACAGCCTGGGTGACAGAGTGAGACCCTGTCTCTAAAAAAAGAAATTTTGACAAATACTCATAGAAAGACTATACTGTGAGCCAGAAAGTATAGGTTGTGGGATCACAGAGAGAAAACGACTTGGTCTTTCCCTTCATGGATCAAATGGATGGGGGAGATAGGGATTCAGATATTAAATGATGACAAAAAATTACAGTGCAAAATTGAAAAGGTGACGTGTACTATACTGAGAGATGCATGCTGTCATGAAACTCACTAGTAAGGAGATTTGACTTTATCAAGAAAGTTAGGGATAGTGATGCCTGAGCTAACATCTGGAGGATGAATAAGAGTTAACTAGGCAAAGACGAAAACGAAAAGAATTTTAGGCAGAGGGAAACATATGTACAAAAACTCTGATGATTGGGAGTATAGGAGCGCACAGTAAGGTGCTATAAGATAAGGCTGGAGAGGTAGGAGGAGGCTTAATTATGCAGGGCTTTCTGGGTCATGTTAGGAAGCCCATAATCTTAGTAATCATAGCAACCTATTCTTAGATACTTATGAGGGATTCAAGTGTTTCAGGAAGGAATATTGCCTAGGGCTGGGAGTGGGGGCAGAATGTATTCTTAAAAGGCTCCTCAAGTGATTCTTATAGATGGTATCTGGGCAGATTTATACAGATAAGCTATTAACACATTGACTGCCACACTAGAAAAAAAATTTTCCTTGGGACTACGGTGTTTTATTACAAAAATAGAATAAAAACTTTGAAAACAAAACAATCCTTTCTAATTTAATGAAAAATGAAATTTATTGACTCCTATTAATTTAATCCACGTTTTTAGCATTAATTTGTTAATATTAATTGTAACAATAAGAACATCAACAAGCAAGATTTTCACAAACCAACTGCAGGGTTTTGCCCAGGTTTTGCTTCATGAGGCTCCAGGCTCAAAACTAGCATGAGTTAAATATAACTCACGTGACAGTTAATGTGTTAATCTATAAGTTTATAATCTATAGGCTAGTACAAAAGTTCTACATACTTTAATGCATTGTGACGATGCCCCTTAGTTTGTAGGAAATATAATACGGGGGGAATCTCACAATGTACGTATACATATTAGCAATAAATTTATATAGAATTTTTAAGATCCATATGACCAAATCTACAAAAGTTTACCAAAGTACATAAAAGAAATTTTTAATAAATGGAGAAAATTCTAGATTATTTAATATTATATTAATATTGGTGCTCCCCAGATTAATTAATAGATTTAATGGAATCCAATCAATCTCTACAGGATTTTTTGAGGAGACCTTGACAAAATTATTTTAATAGCGTCTCTGGAAGAATAAACTGGTGAGAGAAGCCAAGAAAATTTTGTAGAAGAGTACTGCAGGTGTGTTTGGAAGGAGAAACTTATTCTATCCAGGTATTAGACTATATTACAAAGTAAACAATGTGAAGCTGGGTGTGGTGGTACACACCGGTAGTGCCTGCTACTTGGAAGACTGAGGTGGGAGGATCCCTTGAACCCAAGAGTTCGAGTCTAGCCTGGGCAACATAGTGAGACTTTGTCTCTAATAAAGTAAAAATAAAATAAACAGTATGGTACTGGCATATGAATCGACAGATTACTGAGACCAAATATCAAATGTTGAAACAGACCCAAATATAAATTTGATGTTTGACAGATTCTTCAAATTTCAAATCAGTAGGGGAATAAAGAAGAGTTAGATCTTTACTTAATACCATATATCACAATAAACTGTGAATGGATTAATGATTAAATATGATGAAATTCAATCTTAATGAAAAGAAATGATATGACCATTTATCTGCTCCCAGGGTAAGAAAGGATTTTCTAAGCATAAGAATAAAGGAATATGATGTAAAAGTACACGTCTTTGTCAAAGATGACATAAAAAGATAAACGTTCATCACATATAAGGCCAATAAAGATAACCTTGTACCCCCATAATATCCTGAATTTAAAAAAAGAAAAAAAAAAGAAATTGTAAATTGAAATTTAAAAAAAGGTTAAAACTGTGAGATATGGAAAATGTTGTAGGGAGACAAATTTGGCTTGTTATAAAGAAATATATATTACTAAGTTATAAATTTTTAAAATTATAAAAAAAAGAATTTATACAAAGGAATTTTGTTTAGAATCACCAAAAACCCAATTGAAAGATAGACGAAGAGGTGAACAGGCCATTCATAGAAAAAGAAATACTGGATGAATAGTCAATAAGTATATGAAAAAATGCCCAACTTCATTTTAAAAATCAAAGAAATGTGAGTTAAAAACAGCAGCAAAATCTTTTTCAATCTGTTTGTCAATAGTAAACACATTATACACACTCTTACTCCAGTGTTGCTGTAGTGAAATGACACTTATTCACTGCTACTGGTATTGCAAGTAGGCACAGCGTTTCTGGAGGGCAATTTGTCAGAATGGATCAAAAACCTTAAAAAAAATACATTCCCTTTGACCCATCAATTCTTCTAAGAATTTCTCCTAAGGACACAATCAGGAGAGTGTATAAAAGTTTATAAATTAATGCAAGGATATTCTTTATTATATTATTTGTAATGGTAAAAGTTGAAAACAACTTTTATATCTAACAAACACTAGGAGTGGTTAAAGAAATTATGGTTTTGCCATCAGTTCACTGATGCCAGAACGGATGTTTTCCAAAAATATTTAATGATGGGGAAAATACATATGATGTAGTATTCAGTGTGAAAAGCAAGATACAAAATTCAATAGGCCAAATAACTGTAATTTTTTGAAAAAAATTGCAGGAAAAAAGATTAAAAGAACGTACACCCAAATGTAAAAACATTGTTTATCTCTGGGTGGTAGGATAATGGGTGACTATTGTTTTCTACATTCATCTCTGTATTATCCAAATTTTCTACAATGAACCCCACTTTCATTTTTGTGGTGCTCTATTACAGTAAATACATAGTTTAAGAACCCAGTTTTTGTTTCTCCTTTGTTATAGCCTTTAAGTTTCTCAAGGAAGCAGCTGTCAGAACCTGAGCTGCTTTCTGGCTGTGAGGCTTGGCTTAGAATTAAAAGATGCTAACATGCTGGCAAGGGGTGACTTTAGCTTGTTTCTCCTGTGCTCTGCTCTACATCCTGAAGACATGAGGGTTAAAGTGGTTTTTTTAACCTTATGAGATTATGCCCTGGTGATATAGCTTCTACTTCATTCCCCAACTCTGATAGCTCATGGGTAAAGTTAAGAAGAATATGGGGATTTGGTGGTAAAGAAGGAGAGAGGATGAGAGAAGCACCTTGGTCTTGGTTTCTGTTCTCTTCTAATTTTATTTTTGACTCTCGATGCCTTTTCTTATCTTTTCCACATCCTGCCTTTAAAGAAGGTATCAGAACAAGGCCAGAAATGTGATCTCATGGAAGCTAGAAGTTTCTCCCACCTTCATTCCCAGTCTTATCTTAACCTTTTATCCTAGTTATCTATAGAAGTGAGAGAGATTTCCAGGCAGAAAGGAATTAAATTAAATCAATGTTTACATGTGCATTTCCTCTGTGAGACATTACAAAATTTGGTATGGTAGATATAAAGAAGTATAAGACATGCTACCTGCCTTCATTGAGTATATAGCCTAATTAGATACAATTTAATGCAAATTTAAACCTAAATTAAAATACAAAAGATTGAAAGAACAGTTCAGAACCATAGTAGAAGAGATTACACAATTAATTGATCAGTGACTTACATAAACAGGTACTCTCAGGAGGCAGAGTTACTTTAGGCTTGGAGAAGAGAGTGATGTGGAAAAGATTTGGTAAAGAGGTATAATTTTTTTAATTTTTAATTATGGGTACATAATAGTATATCTTTATAGGGTACATATTATGTTTTGCTACAGGCACACAATGTGAATTAATCAAATCAGGGTGATTGGAGTATCCATCACTTTAGGCATTTAACATTTCTTAGTGTTGGGAACATTCCAATTCCACTCTTTTAGTTATTTTCAAGTATACCCTAACTTATTGTTGATTATAGTCACTTTGTTGTGCTGTCAAATATTGTTCATTCTACTGAACTATCTAACTATATTTTTGCACCCATTAACCATACCTATTTTATCCCTTCTTCCCCGCTACCCTTCCCAGCCTCTAGTAACTGTCATTCTATTCTCTGTCTCTGTGAGATCAATTGTTTTTAATATTTAACAAGGTGGTAGAATTTTGAGTGAGGTGTGGAGGGATGAATTGGATTTAGATAAAGAGGAAGGGAGGAGACATTCTGGGCAAGAGAACTGATGTCAGAAAAAAATACAATGTTTGAAGGATAGTGAATATATCAGTTTGAGAGTTTGACATAGAGCTGGTGGAGTCAGATCAGCAAAGAACTTGAATACAATTCCAAGGGTGTTGCAGTTAGTGGGGAGATATTAGAGGATTTTGAGCAGGAGGACCAAGGGTTTTAAGGGTTGTTTTAGGAAGAATTAATCTTCAGCGGTGGATAGACAAGTGGTTCACAAATGTGAACCTGGGCTTAGGTGCTGGTCTAGTTGCATCACAAACACTTTTGGGTCTTTAAAAATAGTTTTAGATCCCTGTACCACATCCCTGAAGATTCTTATTCAGCAAGTCTGGGATAGTGTCCAGGAGTCTGTATTTTTTTAAAATCTCCCAGAGGATTTCAATGTGTACCCAGGCTTGGGAACTACTGTTGTATAGGAAGGAATTTGGTGACCAGTTAAAAAGCTGTACTATATGTCAAATTACTTGCTAATAGCTGCAAAGTGATATAAAAGGTATTCCTTATTTCCTTCCAGTATTAATATCTGGTTTGGAAAATCTTATAAAGAGCTTTTATTAAGGCTTAATTAAAAATAAAAAATTTAAAGCAGCCAAAACCCACAAATACAGATTTGAACAATATATTGATAATTATGAAGTTTGATTTTGTGTGTGTATATCTATATGTGTGTGTACATGTATATGTGTATACACATTGTGTATATGTACCTAACAACTGCAGAATACATACTTTTTTTCTTCTGTTGGACTGTGTGTGTATGTGTGTGTGTGAATATGGGTTCCAACTTCACATCCTTGTCAACACTTGTTAATGTCTGTCTTTTTTTCTTTTAGCCATACTAGTGGATGTGAAGTGATGTTTTGTTGTGGTTTTGATTTGCATTTTCCTAATGACTAATAATGTTGAACATCTTTTCATGGCCTTTTCTGGAGAAGTGTTTATTGGATCTTTTCTAATTTTTAATTGGGTTGTCTTTTTATTGTTGTGTTATAAGTGTTCTTTATATATTTTAGGTTCAGGTTTCTTACCAGAGATATCAATATCATTTGCAAGTGTTTTCTCCTGTTCTGTGTGTTGACTTTTCACTTTTTTTTGGCTTTTTTTAAATTTCAGCTTATTATGGGGGTACAAAAGTTCAGGTTATGTATATTGCCCATCCCCCCCTCATCCCCCCCCAAGTCAGAGCTTCAAGCCTGTCCATTCCCCAGACAGTGCACATCGCACTCATTATGTAGGCATACACCCATCCCCTCCCCCTACCCCTCACATCTGTCTGACACCCAATTGGTGTTATTCCCAGATGTGCACTTAGGTGATGATCAGGGAAACCAATTTGATGGTGAGTACATGCGGTGCTTATTTTTCCATTCTTGGGATACTTCACTTAATAGAATGGGTTCCAACTCTCTCCAGGAGAACAAAAGAGATTCTATATCACTGTTATTTCTTATAGCTGAGTAATACTCCATGGTGTACATATACCTCATTTTACTAATCCACTCATGTATTGATGGGCATTTGGGTTGTTTCCACATCTTTGCAATTGTGAATTGTGCTGCTATAAACATTCGAGTGCAAGTGTCTTTTTTATAGAATGACAGTATTTTTTGAAGCACAATAGTTTTAAATCCTGATTAAGTCCAATGTATCTTTTTTTTAACTTTTATTGGTAATGCTTTTGTTATCTTCTCTAAGAAGATTTTGCTTAACCAAAGGTCATGAAAAAATTCTCCTGAGAGAAATAACTCTTCAGGAGTTTTGTATTTCATATTCTTACAATTTGGCATGCAATCCATTTTGAAGGGGATTTGCACATGGGTATCCAGTTGTTGCAGGATAATTTGTTGAAAAGATTATTCTTTCTCCCATTTCATTTTCTTAGCACCCTTGTCAAAAATAAGTTGACCAAAAATGCAATTGTTTCTCTGTGGACTCTCAGTTCTATTCCATTGATCTATATTGCTATCTTTGTGCAAGTACCACCCTGTCTTAATTACTACAGTTTTGTAGTAAGTTTTGAAATCAAGAAGTGTACTTTACTTTTCTTTTTCAGTGACATGTATTAGCTATATGTTGGATCATCTTTGCCTATCTTTAATTATGTCACTTTCTTGTGAATCCTTTTTTGTCTTTCTTTTTGATTTTTAATGTTTTCTTCCTTTTCACCTTTTTTTCTTAAGACATCATTTGTTGAATTTATTTGCTCTTGTTTCTTCTAATTTGAGCTTCATTCCTCAGAATTTTGTTTCTTTTCCAATTCTTTGAGTTCTCTCAGCTTATTTCTGAGTTTATCTAATTTTGATTTGTTTGTTTCATATTTTATATCATTTTCTTAATTGCTTTTTAGTTTATTTTGAAATAGTTTATATACTTTTGATCTACTTTAAAAGCATGCTTTTCTGTTTTACTTTTCTTGTCCATAGGGCTGTCATTCTCATTGTTTTGTATTTTGTATACTAACTTTATGTGGGATTTGACCTTGATACTTTTCTGTTGCTCATTTTTATATAAAATGTCTTTTCTTGAACTTTTAGACAGAGACTTGGTTCAAGTACCTTTTCTAACTTCCCAGAGCTTCCCATTGTGTTGTTTTCAGTTTGTTTTCCCTGATAGCCTATCTCTCTTTCCTTCCCTTACTTTTTTTTAGACCTTCTTTTCTGTTATCGTTGTCATGCCTTATTTTAATTCCATTTCTAGCAGTTTCTCATTAGTGTCCTGAAAGGGAGCCTTCACTAGTCAATTTTGAGAGTTCATGGAGCTAGACTGTTCCGGCTCCTTCAGACCTTATTATCTGAGACCCCTTGCTTTCATCCACTGTTGGGATGGACAGAAGCTCTTCCAGTTTCATCTACTGTTCCTAATTTGACCACTATGTTTTCCACTGAGTACTTACTGGCTATTTGGGTACTCTCCTTGTCTCAGGTCCGCATATGCCTTCTGCTTATTACCACAGAATTGCTGATACTATGTAGATCATGTGGGTGTTTGTGGTTTCTCTCCATGTGCTTGCATTTTGAGATTCAAGATGATTTCTTATATCCTGATTTTGTTGTAAATGTTGTTCATAGATTCTGTTGTCAGTTTTATCTAGTTGTGCTGTCTGCTGTTAATGTGAGAATTTGGAAAAATGAAAAAATTATACTTCTATTGCCCTGCCATGTCCCCCATCATATGCTTTTTAAATGCCTTTATTGATATATGTGTCCAGAAGAATGTAAATATCATAAGTATATGACTTGATGAATTTTTACAAACTGAACAGACCTATGTAAAATTGTAACCAATTTAGTTGGATATAAAACTGTAGGTTCAACATTCTTTTCTTTCAGTGCTTAGAAAATCCTACTCCATTTTCTTTTTGCATCCGATGTATCTGTTGAAAAGTCCAATGTCCATCTGATTCTTTTTACTTCATATGTTAATTTGTTATTTTTAGATTCTTTTAGAATATATTATTTTACTTTGATGTTTTTAAATTTCAGTGTGAATATGCCCAGGTGATAGTTTTTTTCTTATTCCTATGGCAGTCTATGGGCTGTTCCAATATGAAATCTTTCATCTTTAATTTTGGCACATTTAATCTCTTATTTTTGTTAATATTTCTTTTTCTCTTTTAATTTTTTCTCTTCCTCAGCCTCATATTATCTAGATGCTATGCTTTTGTGTTCCTTTATTTAAATATTATTCATTTTCATACCTAATATTTCCATTTTCAAAGCCCTTATTCTCCCATGTATCTCCTTCCCCAGCCTCTTCCTAGGCGTTTTACTCTGTCTGCTGCTTGCCTGTCTTGCCTATTATCCCTTGCCCCAGGCATATGCCTTTATATGCTTTCAACAAAGGACCCAGTGGAAGGCCATTCCAGTTCCAAGAGAGTTCTGATGGGCACAAAACAAGGTAAGCCCCTGAGCCAATCCTTCAGAGAGCTACCAGACAAGTCAAAATGTACAACTACAGTTCTTTCAGAACAAGATCCACATTTCTCCCTTTTTGTACCAGCAAGCCATACCAAGAATGCGGGACTCCCATCCCCATGGAGGAATGAAAGGATGGCATGTTAGTGAGCACAAGTGTCCCAACGCTCTCTTCTGAAATTTAGCAACTTCTTTTTTCATTATGCATTCCCTTGATTGTTGTTAGTTTTTCATTAGATTCCAGAGTTCTGAAAAAATTGATTCAGATCTGACCATTTTTGCCAGCTTAACTGCTTTAGTGGAGGGCTGAATTTTTGGAGTTCCATACTCTGTCATTTTTGGTGACATCACTCCAGTATTTTTAACATCACTATTTTATTGATGCTTCTACCAAAAACCAAACAAAATCATGTGTGCCTTGTTAACAATAAAAATCAACTTAGACATTTCAAGGTTATCAATCAGCAAGATGACGGTTAGTAAATTCACTAGGTTCAGTGACATTGTTAATATTGTTAGTATTGATAGTGTTAGGAATGGATAGTTCCATTCCACCACCTACGGCTGTGTGAACTTGAGCAAGTCAGTCTCTCTGAGTCTCATTTTCTAATCTATAAAATGGGAATAATAATAATAATAGTAACAGTACCTACCGGGTAGGGTTGCAGTGAGAATGAAGTGAGATAATGTACTATTGGACGTTAGGCCAACCAAATAGTAAGTGTTCAGTGAATGGTAGCTGCTGTTCTTACTAAACATAATTATAGAATAGCTGTTACTAATCCACATTGCTGTATAATGTAAAAATACCTTAGCAAAACAAGATCAAAATGAAAACATGAAAAGTGGTAAAATACTAACTACCCTGACCTTCAGTGAATCTGGTATACTGTTCTAGACTAAGCGTCTACAGGAATGAACTAAAGTTGAAGGTTTTTTGGGGGTGGATGATGGTAGGAAGGCAGTCAAGATATTATTTTACTATAGCATTTGTCTTGATGTAACTTTTATGCCTGCATCTGTCAGTTTTGGATTATAAACTTCTAAAGCATAAGGATCAAGTATTTAAAATTTTTGTTGTGTACAGTGTGTGAGGTAAAACCCTTTTTGTATTGCAGCAGTTGAGTGCAGTTTAAAAAGTTTGGTAAGAATTTAGAGCAGAGTTTCTTTACTGTTGAAACATTCTAGAGTGACTTGAAGGCTCTGGGTGCAGCTTTTTTAAAAAAGATGACTCTTAAAATACTTCTAGGAGAGCTATCAGTTTTCTTCCTGGCATTATGTGAAAACAAGTATTCTAGCTATCGTATGAATTGTGGTCACCTTAGGAATTTTTGAAGTATAGTTGAAAAGAAGATTAGATATTTTTGGGAAAAAACTGATAGGTTTTTAGGGCTGAAATAGACCTGAGGAAAAATGAGAGGGAGCAAAATTCAGACTTTTTTAAATGTGTACATTTTGATAGGGGAGGATGGGTTTGCATTATCTTTTGAAAAAGTCCCTTTTTTCCATTTGAGGAGCTAATTCAGTTGTTTTGGGCAATAATGGTGTTATCAGAAATAAACAGTTGCATTCTATATCATGTCTGTTCAATTAGACCGTGAGGAGATAATGGGATAGTGGTTAGAAACCTTTCAGGCTTGAGTACTATTAGCAGTACTAAACTAACAATTAAAAAATAGGCAGAAGAAAAAGAAATGAATGAACATATAAAAAGAGAAAAGCAAAAAAGGGGAAGCAAGGAGATAAAGAGAAAACACCCATGTTGAGGAGAGTGGCAGGTTGCTATCAGAAATTGCCTGAAATGCCTGTGTTTACCTACCTCTATAGCAGAAATTAATTTTCAGCCTGCTAGAAGGATACTAGATATGGATAAGCTGAAAGGAATTTAAAATTTACAAAACCAAATATCTTCTTTAAAATACCTTTTCCATCTAGTGTTAAGCAGGAACTCATTAAGTATCATTTGTAAGTCCCAGAGTTGAGTTTGTGTTTACATCAATATTCTCTTTGTCTACACCTCTGTTATAAGTAGATTATGTCTAGTGTGTCCTACCAAAGGACCACCTGTGATCAGACTTTACTGGAATGCTTATAAAAACAACCAGTGTGTTTGGGATATGACCTGCATAGTGAGCCTTCTAGAATAATCCAAGTAAATGAAAATGCTATTTTGTATGAGTTTAGGGTAATTTTCCAGGTAATTTAGTCTTCAGTGGCAATTTGACACATACATAAAAAGCAACAAACATAAACTAGCATTATAGAAAAATATAATGAAACAAAGTGGCAGGTCTACTACTAATTCATATTGTCCAGGTATGGAACTAAGAATTAAGAAATGTGATTTGAGGGTTCTCTTCCAAGTCCACATTAGTGAACATAAGAGTAAGGCTATTAAATTACCAAAAGTTGAAACTGTAAAGTAGCAGAAAATAAGTCCAATTCTACTTTCTCGATTTCTTTTACATTATCTCAGCATTCCAGCTGCAGTGTGAAATGTGTGATAGCGTCTCCATTCTATGCACAAACACAATAGGACTAGGAATCTTAGAAGTACTGAGAGATTCATACCAATTTTCTAAAGTTTTTAGGTTCTAATAAACCAGGCCAATGAAATAATTCACATATTAAATATGTCTAAAATGTTTCCTTGGTAAATTCACTCTTAATATGATAAAGCTCTCTTTATGCATTTGTCTTCTAATTTTATGATTTAAAAGGAGTTGGTTCTGAAGTTTTTTCTTAACTTTTAATATTCAGTCATTGGTTTTTATTGCTCTGAATTTGGGAAATGCTTTGTAATTCTTTGTTACTCTATTAGAAAGCAGTGTGGAATCTCACGCTACTTAATTAAAACTTACGAAGCAACGCTTAAGTTTCATGATGACAACAATGTTATGATAAATGAGCTTCTTATGTGAATGGGAACAAGGAAACTTATTTCACAGAAGTTGCCTGAACAGACATAAAAAGCTCTATGAAGAGTTTTTATGCTGTCTGCTAAATAGGCCTTGCTGCTGGTGTTATGCCCCCAGAGATGTGAAATTTTGGTAGATAAAAGGAAAACTGAGCAAGAAGGAAGTTCTGTGCATGTTTTTTGTGATGGTGGTTGTAGAGATTTTTTGGTGGGGGTGCTTTCTTTTGCCATGTCATTCTCAAAATCCTTGGAGGTTGAAGGGATTTTAGAAATTATCTAGAGGCAGAGGTCAGCAGTCTATGGCCCTTGGGCCAAATCCAGCATGCCACCTGTTTTTGCAAGGCTCCTGTGCTAAGGACTTATTAAAATCCTTTTTAATGTCTGGGAAAACAAAAGAGGAATAATATTTTGTGATAGATGACAATTATATGAAATTAAAATTTCATTGTCCATAAATAAAGTGTTATTGGAACACAGCCAGACTCATTATTTACATATAATCTATGGCTGTTTTCATGCGACAATGACAGAGTTGAGTAGTTGTGACAGAAACTATTTGCCTGCAAACTCAAAAATATTTACTTTCTGAAAAAAGGAACTGAATGAAACGATGTCATTTACCATAGTATCAAAAAGAATAAAATACTTAGGAATGAACTTAACTGAGGAGGTGAAAGATATGTATACTGAAAACTGTAAAACATTGATGAAAGAAATTGAAGAAGACAAATGGAAAGATATCCCATCTTCACGGGTTGGACAAATTAATATTATCAAAATTTCCGAACTTCCCAAAACAATAGCAGATTTGACACAATCTCTATCAAAATTCCAGTGGCATTTTTCACAGCAATAGAAAATATGACAATAAAATTCATTCAAATCACAAAAAACTCCAAATAGCCAAAGCAATCTTGACAAGGAGGAATAAACTCAGAGGCATCACATTTCCTAATTTCAAATTATATTACAAAACTGTGGTAATTAAAACAGTATGGTGATAACATAAAACCAATGGAACAGATGATAACATAGACCAATGGAACAGAATGTAGAGCCTAGAAACAAACCCACACATATACTGTCAACTAATCCTCCACATGGGCACCAAGAATACAAAATGTGGAAAGGATAGTCTCTTCAATAAATCATGTTGGGAAAACTGGATATCCACGTGCAAAAGAATGAAACTGGACCCTTATACCATACATAAAAATCAACTTGAAATGGATAAAAGACTTAAATATAAGACCTGAAGCCATAAAAGTAGAAGAAAACATGGGGGAGCGGCTCATTGACATTAGCCTTGGCAATGACTTTTTGGATGTGATACCAAAAGTTCAGGCAACAAAAGCAAAAATAAACAAGTGGGACTATATCAAACTAAAAAGCAGAAGGCACAGCAGAGGAAACAATTGACAAAATGATAAGGCAACCTATTGATTGGGAGTAAATATTTGCAAGGCATATATCTTTTATGGGGATTAATATCCAAAATATATAAGGAACTAACACAGCTCAATAGCAAAAAACCCAAATAACCTGATTTTAAAATAGGCAAAGGACTGGAATACACATTTTTTCAAAGAAGACATAGAAATGGCTGACAGGTATCTGAAAAGGTGCTTAACATCACTAATTATCAGGAAAATGCAAATGAAAACCATAATGAAATACCACCTCATACCTGTTATGATGGCTTTTATGAAAAATATGAGAGATAACAGGTGTTGGTGAGGGTGTGGTGAAAAGGGAACCCTTGTACTCTGTTGGTGGGAATCTAGATTGGTGTAGCCATTATGGAAAACAGTATGGAGGTTCCTGAAAAAATTAAAAATAAAACTACCATATGATCCAATAATCCTTCTACTGATTATATACCCAAAGGAAATGAAATCAGCATGTCAAAGAGATATCTGCATCCCCATGTTCATTGCAGCATTATTCACAATAGCTAAGATAGGAAATAACTAAAGTATCTGAAGATGGATGAATGAATAAAGAAATGGTGGTATATATATATATAAACAGTAGAATATTATTCAGCCTTAAAAAAGAAGGAAATCCTGCCATTTATGACACCATGAATGAACCTGGAGGACATTATACTAAGTGAAATAAGCCAGGCATAGACCAGTACAGCATAATCTCACTCATGGGTAAGTCATCTAAAAAGGTTGAATACATAGAAACAGAGTAGAATATCAGTTACCAGGGATGGGGAAGTGGGGCAAATGGAGACACATTGGTCAAAAGGTACAAAGTTGCAGTTAGGTAGGATAAATAAGTCTAGAGATCTAATGTACGGTATGATGACTATAGTTAATAATACTGTATTGGATGCTGGAAAATTGCTAAGGAGATTTCAGGTGCTCTCACTATACACAAAAATAACTCTGAGGAAATGGATATGTTAATTTATTTGACTGAAGTAATCATTTCACTATGTGTGTACATACTAAAACATGTTGTCCACCTTAATATATACAATAAAAAACAAGTACAGTCATGTGTTGTTTAACAATTGGGATACGTTCTGAGAAGTATGTCTTAACAGTGGGGATACATTCTGAGAAATGCATCATTAGGCAGATTCCTCATTGTGCAGCATCATAGAATGTACTTACTCAAGCCTATATGGTATAGCCTACACACCTAGGCTATGTAGTGTATATAGCCTATTGCTCCTAGGCTGCAAACCTGTACAGCATGTTCCTGTACTGAGTATTGTAGGCAATTGTAACACAATGGTAAGTATTTGTGTATTTAAACATTTCTAAACATAGAAAAGGTACAGTAAAAATACAGTATTATAATCTTATGGAACCACCATCATGTATGTATGTAGTCCTTCGTTGAGAGAAATGTTGTTATGCAGAGCATGACTGTAAATATAAAATATAATATATATTGTGATAAGTACTATTAGCAGAAATAATGTAGGATACTTGGGATAGGGAATGTAGGGGAATTGCTATTCTTATATATTATACTTTTATGTAATCTTCTTCTTAAAGTTACCTTTACCTTTGTTAATAAGTATTCTTCTAAAAGAGAAAAAAAAATATTTACTATCTGATCCTTTACAGAAAAAAAGTTTGCCAACCCCTGTTCTAGAGTCATCAAATTTTATAATGACAGAATTCAACCTGATGATTTTGTGGTCTAATAAATGACGACTCAGGTGAATTGAGCTATCCAAAATCCTTATGCTATGCTGCCATTTATCCATTCATTCAACAAGCATTTATTGAATACTTAACACAGTAAAGAAAATCCTTTATTCCCCCAACTTTCAGCTGAGAACTGTAATTACAAAATCTAGGAAGACAGCCTACCATTTCTTTCCTGCTTTTCCTCCCTTTTCCTCTCACTTTCCCTATACCCCCACCCCTGGTTTCTAGGCAGGTGGGAAGAAAACCAAGTTTTGTGTCAGACTTATACTTTTAAAGAAGGTTAAATGTAGTTTAAAATCACAGTAGTTTCTCTTTAAGAATGTATTGAGAGCTTAATTTTATTAATAAATATTTTAAGTTTTGATCACAGATGATTAATGATCAGATGACAACAGTATTCACACATGACTGATACTGTTAAGCATTACATGCATCAGGGATAGATAGTTGTAAACTTCGTTTTGTTTCTGAAGCTTCAGGAATGCAGAATATATAATTGACTCCAAAATTCCTGATGGGTTGACAATTTATAAATTAGTTTTTAATCTCTTTTTATTATTAGGTAATTCTTCAAGTGTCATAAACACTGAGCATAACTTGAATTATGAACGTTAACTATTATAAAAAAGGATGCAATCATTAGTAACCACTAAAAAAATTTATTAATAGATTGTTTTTGGTAAAGGTTGAATTTTTACCTTAAATGAAGAATGCAATTGTAACATGAATAGGTTTCCAAGTTTATTAGCCTCTTCACTTGAGTCTTAGTTTCATTTACATGGAAGTAGGTCTGTCTTCTAGATCGATGGTTTTAGTGTTGATATTCATTTTATAAATACTTATTAAATGTCTACACAGAAAAAAGCATTATGCCCATGCGACTGTTTTTTGAGGATTAATATGTTTAATGATTAGTGGATGAATAGTGTTGATCTAAATGAGAGCATACATTATTATGATTGTAGGTCATGGACTCTTTAACTTTCAGGTTCTTTCAGAGTTTCTTGTTTTTTTAGGTGAAATAAACACAACCCTCTAGTGTAAACATTTTAACTTACCTGCCTCGTAAAATGGACTGGCAGACTGTCATTTTGAGTATACTGGATTTACTTGGTATCTGTGCATATAAGTCATGTATATTATCTTCAGTAGTACATGGTTTATTATTATGTATGTCTTTGGAGGGATAGTGTTATAAATAAATTCAGAGGCTAGATTTATTGAAGAAATAAATTATAATCAATTAAGTTTTTAAAAATTTAGTTAATAACAGCAGCCTTTTCATTTCGTTGTATAAAAATCATAGAATTTCAGAGTTGGAATAGATCTTAGAGGGCATCTAATCTAACCCTCTAATTTTCAAATCAAGTTTCACAGAATTAATCATTTTTCTCCCGTTGCCCTCCTCAATTTGTAAGTGGTAGATGTTTTGCTATAAACCCTTCCGTCCGGGTTCTAAAAGTAGGGTAGTATCTAATTTATAAATGAATTATGTTTCAGAAATATTTTTAAGTCTGTTGTTTGAAACTCAGAGCATTTTTCCATAGGGACAATATTATATTTAATAAATAGTGCTAGGGTTTCAAGGTGAGTCCTCAAAAGGTGTTAACCCATTATGTGACTGAAATTTTTATCTTTGCAATAATCAGTGCTGGTTATCTCTGGGCAACAGGGAGGTGGTGACATTGTAGAAGAGTATGTCAAGGGCTCTCTTTTTTATCTGTTATGTCTTAGGTTTGGTAGTGCTTATACATGCATTCATTATATTGTTTTCTGAAATTTATATGCCTGAAATATTTGATAATTTTAACAATGCTGTTTTACTGCTAGAAGTTCAGTTTGAATATGAACATTTAAAATTTTTTACCTTAAATACTGATGCTTAAGGATAAAATGGTTTGATTAGAGAGGGATAAAGAGGTAGCTGGAAATTCTGAAGGGGACTTATGTGTACTTTCAAGGGCTTGGATTTGATGGTAGTTGTCATTATTTTGCACAATATCACTTCAGAATGTATGTTTTTGCTGTTAAGTGTATCACCAATATCAATCTTTTATCTAGTGGCCATATAATAGGCATGGTTTTGAGAGAGAAGAAAGGAAAGAAAGTGGATAGTCCTTTACTCGAGATAACTGGGCAAGATGTGAAAGGCAAAGAAGATTACATTGCATGTGCATGTGCAAACGTGAGCAAGATCTTGTTTGATGTGCAGTTACTTGAATTAGGAGTTTCTGAAAAACATGAAAATGGAGTAAAGCTTGTAGAAGGTCTGAATATGGAGAAAGGCAGTAGGGAAAACAGCGGAGATAAGTACCAGAAGGGTATCATTTACAGTACATGGCTTGGTTACTATGGCGAAAAGATTGGAGGGTACATGGTACAGTGTAGGAGCTTGGGTTCAGCAAGAAAGTGTGCCAACAGCCGTTGGTATTTTTGAAATTGTCATAGTTCAAGGAATGCCTTATATGTTTATAAACATACATAAGCAGAAATCATCTATTGTTTATTACATTCTAGAAAACAAATGAGCTAATTTTCTCAGTAGTTTGGTTACATTTTTGTGTATAGAGGTTGGTTTTTGTTTGATTTGGTTTTTGGCAATTTTACAGTGTACAACATTGATTTTTATATTTAGACATTAGTCCAACTGTACATTTACAACTCATTTACAGCTTAGGGAAGGCCTAAGTATTTCTTGTCTGTTGGGAGAGACTTGACCTAAGAAGCAAATTTTTCCTCACTAAATGATGGTGCATTTCAGAAAGATGTGTGTCCATTTTACAGATGTGTGTGTGGTATTACCATGAAGAGGTTCTTATTCTGCCTTCTTTCAGCTCCATTTTTGGAGCATTATGAGAAAAAATACTGCCCCAGGGAAACTTTGATTAGAGTCTATTAGCTAGTTACATAGAAATGTTTGTCAAAACTGATCTTGTGACCAGTATAAATTTGGCATTCAGATTAAGACGAAAGAGAGAACAGACACAAGGCAGTGCATAATAAAATGCAGTGAAGGGAGTTAGAACAAAAGAGGAGTATTTGAAAAGAGCATAAAAGCCATTTAAGAAAGAAATGGGGTTGAAGACTTTGGGGGATTTAAGAAACAAAGACTATTAAAAAAGTGGAAAAAAGAAAAGAAACAGCAACCTAGAGAGAAAGGGGCTGAAAAGAAAATATAATTTGACATTGTGGGGGGTGGCAAACCACTTTATTGAGGGAATTGGGGGCAGGGAGCAAAAAAGGGCAGTAGGACAATGAGATCCAGTGTCTTCAGCCAGACCCGGACCTCACCTCCAAGGCTTTGCAGTCACGGAAACCAATTTTGACATTTTAAATGAGTAATATAATTTGCTTTATACCTGAACCCCAAATTTTATGTTTTGAAATCTTTTGGGGCATGTGTTAAAAGCATAACCATCTCTCTAACATTGGCTATGGTTTTAATTTTATATATGTTTATGAACAAAGGAAATAACCTTTGAATATTAACTGTCTACTCTGAAACTCTTCCCCTCCTTTTCTTCTCTTCAGCAGATCCCAGAGTCATTAAGAAATACTGCATGGCAGAGAGTGAGAAAATGCAATTCAAGACAATTATTAGATGCTGCCAAGGTAAGATTAAGCAAACACTTTTATATATAGCTAGGAAAAACGTACAAGCCCTTGGAGCATTTCCCAATTTATACTACATATTTTACATTTCCCGAATAATTTCCCTTTTCATGTTTTTCTGAATACTGGCAAGATGAATAAGAAGGTATGTTTCTGCTAGAAATGCAGAGAGAAGTCTTGATATTTTTCTACCCCTGGAGAAATCTATCTGAATCTCTTGAGATCAGTGCCAACTAGAGTAACATTTTCAGAAAGCTTTTATAAATGTAATGGCAGCATGTTGACACTTAAATTTATCCTGCTAATTTATATCTGATGTATGGAACTTATAGTTTTTCAAGTGAGTGAAGTTTCTTTACCTTAGAAGATATTCAGATAGCAGAATACCAAGGGGGATTCTAAGCTTATTAGAGCCCATGAGGTAAGAGATGCTGAGTTTATATGTTGATGAGGGTTTTTTTTGTTGCTAATATAAATGAAAGACATCTTTAAAAATTCCTAGTGCTTTAAAATGAGAGATGTAAATCTCCGTGATAGAAAAAGACTAGAAAATTAGAAGACGGTCTAAATCCTGGATACTTCCTTTATTTTTTTCTTTCTGATTAATAATTATTTGCCATTAAGGTACAAGGCATTGTTCTAATTTATGCAGAGACTGTAGAAATGAATTTTATTTTCCTTCTTAAAGTTTTAAGGGGAAACTGTACTTAATATTCTCATTGTCCATGACACCACTAAATTTATTATATTTTAGTCTTTTGCTTTGTTGAAGACCTCATTACCTCGTATGTTATTCACTAGACCCTTTAATAAAATTTGTTGCTTAGTCGTTTAGAGGAAAAAATGTCACAAAGAGACAATGTCAGACAAACAATTACCTTTTGATGTTTTCCTTTTACAAAATGCTTTAACATTGTTGATCCAAAAATCAATAACCCATTTATGGCAATTACTTTTTGTGTCTCAAATAGTGAGAGCAAGAAGGCACTTTTGCTTTTTGTAATTCCATTTTCACAGCTTGACCCAGAGTTGATACTGTTATGCTATGTATGATGTTGATACACGTTTGTGTTTGTGAAGAACTGTGTCCTTGTTCATTAATTATTGATTATTATGGCTACCGACTGAAAAAATGTCTTTAAATCCATGTACTTCATTAAGTATTTTTAATTGTGAAAACACTTTCAATATTAGCAAGCCTAAATTTTGAGCCTAATCTTTACTGTCTTGTTGAATATTATATTTTCTCAAATGATTTTATATTTTTCTAACTTAAGCAGTAATCTTAAAGCTTTTTAAAAATTTTATAATAGGTAAGATGTTTGCATATTTTCAAGGCTAGTTAGATTTATAGGTAGCTTTATTTTATAAGTGAATCCAATAAGCATTGAAACCTACCTTGCTCATGTGTAAGACACTGTGGTATGTGCCATGGGAGATACAAAGATAAAAGATGCTGTCCCTAATCTTAAAAACTTTACCTTGTAATAGGAAAGACAAAACATGTATGCAAATGACTACAGGATAAGACAGACTATGAAGTATTAAAAATACTTTGTTTCTGAATGTATAATGTGAGCTAGACTAATAAGACTCAGTTGTGTAAAATCAACTATATTAATTATAAAACAAAAATGTACACACAAGGAAAGCAAGTGAGATATAAATTAACTGTATAATATACTTGCTTGCCAATAGTGGAATAACAGATTATCAGCACTATAGTAGTGAATGACATCAAGAAAGCCCATATAAGTCAAGTAGAAGTATAATACAGTGTTTAAACATTAGTAATGTTTAATTAATGTTTAAACATTAATTTTAAAAGCTATTTAGAGAAAGTGACTTCTGTATGAGTATTTGTTATATCTTAATATTCCTTGTATAAATTTAGCTATAAGCTAATTCTGATGGTGTTTAGCCAAGCTAAATGCTATGCTTCTGAATTTGTTTTGGGGACATTCATTAGATTAGACTGTCTAAGCCAGATTTTTAAACATCTTAAATTTTGTAATAGCTAATGAACTGTTTGGTATCATCTTCAACTAGACTCTCCAGGCATGGCCACTGATAGAAAAGAGGACATGTTGGCATGGTCACGCAGGAGGAGGGCTCCATACAGACCCAAAAGAAGGGGTAAGAGCCAATAACAAGTAACTGGAAATTCTTGTTGATGATTGTGCTTTCATGGAAGATACATGTATTTAAGATGATCATATTATAGAATATTTTGATTGACTCATCTAGCTGCATGTTCTTTAATGCAAAACCATATGAATTTACCATAGTTACATAGATGATATTTTCTCAGGCTTAAAACAAACAAAAATTCATGATTGACTGAAACAGAAGAGATTCATCAACCTAAATGCTTTAGTTCTTTAAAGTAGCATTGATTGAGGTTATTTATCATGTAATCTAGCCTTATAAATAAGTAGGTAAATAAGATGTAGCACTTATAAGTAATTTGTGTGTGTACTCAAAGGTTAATGTTCCCCCTTCTTTACACTTAGAAGGATCCTAAAATATCCCCTAGCTTCGTGGCAAATTCTCTGTATACCTGATCCATCTAATTATCCATATTTTTAATCATTATCATTATTATTATCATTGTGCAGGGATGCTAAGCAGTAGAGCCACTGAAATAAAAAGATTTAATTGCACTACACTTTTTCTAAGTGAGTGAAAATGTCATGGAAGTACTGATACACATACAGTTCTCTGGCCCTTTCTCTCTGAGCTTGCCTTTATTTTCTTCCTCTGACTTAATCAGTATATATATGGTATCTCTGGGTAGAAATTATATTTTCATGATTGTTGGTCAAATGAACAAATTTTTATATAAAAATACTCTTTAAATTGTAGAGAGATAAATAACTATTAGTTATTTTATTGGTAGGAAGTGATTGGCAAGAAAAACTTTTCAATGCTTTTTCCCGTCTCTTTCCTAGATTCCCAGTGTAGCTCTTTTCTTTCAAAGAACTCAAAACACTTAACATTTATGTTTCTGTCCCATTTTTATATTACTGTCCTTCATGATTATCTTTAGAAACAGCAAAGCACCATCATAAAGTAGAATTTTTAAAAATTAAGCGAATGATGAGATTTCTTTATCCATGCATTATTAGTCTTTGATGTGCTGTTTGACAGTTTTCAGGATCATCTGTCATCAAGGCCTCTTAAGGATAGTTGCTCATAATGCTCTAAACACAACCAAAAATATGTTGACTAATAAAGGAGAAGCAGTCAATTCTCTTAGGCTCAAGCAGTATAAACTTGAAGATAGTTTCTTTTCTTCTCTAACAAAATAGAACAAAGCAAAACTCATCATAATACTTTATATTTGGTCTTTACTTCTTTATTCTTTTTCCCCTGTCATCTTTATATTACACTAGCCTTGTTAGCTAAATAGAATCATAGAATAATAGAGCTTGGAGGCTGTATCAGAAAAAAAGAGAGCATGAAGTTGTAGTTAAGAGCCTGAACTCTGGTGCCAGACTGCCTAGATTTGAATTGTGGCTCCATCACTTCCTAGTGGAATAAACTTGAACAAGTTGCTTAATCTTTTTGCGCTTCAGTTTCTTCATCTGTAAAATGAGGGTGATAATAATACTGAAGGGAATTTAAATTAGTTACCTCTGTACACCATGTTAAAGCTCTTAAATAGTGCCTAGCACATAAAAAATGCTCAATAAATATTAGCTACTGTTGTTAAAATGTGAGATTGTAAGGCCTGTCCTCTACTGTAATCTATTCATTTAAAAAGTATGTACTGAATACCTGCTTTCTGCTAAACTCTGTGCTAAGTACTGAAGATAAAATAGTGAACAAGACCAAGTCCCTGCTGTCTAGAAACTTAGTTTAGATGGCAGAATATCTAAACTGCCACAAAGAAGTTCTATCACTCTGACAAGTAATAGATTTTACCTTATAACCAGCTGAACTCTCTATTGCTTTACTATTTATTTATTTAGTTAGTTAATTAGAGGCAGGGTCTCACTATGTTGCCCAAGCTGGTCTTGAACTCCTAGACTCAAACAATTCTCCCTCCTCAGCCTCCCAGGTAGCTGGGACTATAGGTACGTGTCGCCACACCAGGCTTTGTTTTACTTTTTATTCATTTGCACTTGTATGTTCTTAACAACTATTAATTTTACATTACTAATATTGCTCAGAAGGTATTTAAAACATCTGTTTATCCAGTGTGGCTATCATAAAGGGTTTGTGAAAAGGGAATGGCAATTTCAGTATTTGAAAACTTCTGTTTTAAAAAGATGAACTAAGGAATTATTTGTTTTATAATAGAATCTTCAGATTTTTTTAGGGATTTTAGAGCTTTACTCCTATATTTACATTTTTATTTATACGCTGCTTTTGAAGAAGCATCTGTTACTAAATTCAGTTAGTTCTGTGCTCCTAATAAGAACATGAATAATACAGAACTTAATGAAAGGACTACTTCCCAGACTTTGCTTGACATACTCTTTTTTTTAATGTTAAAAACACATTCTCATTGATTGGATACAGATACAGCTAGTAGTTTTAGAAGAGAAATTAGTATTTACTAGAGCAATCAGTGAGCTTTGTGTAAATCTTGATGTGATCAGAAGTAAAACAATTTAGAGTATTAAAAATTGGAGGATTGGGGAGATAGTGAGATAGTGAGTCTCTAGGCTTGTTAAAATGAGTGGGCACTCAGACCAGTGGACAAGAATACCTGGATGACATGGGGTAGCTGTTTTCTAGCACTGATGTCATTTGATCTTCATTTGATTTCTCAAATTGTCTTCCTTTTGGGATAGAAAATTCACTGACTGGCCAATTGTGAATATCAGTCTGGTTGGTAGTTTTTTTTAAATTGTAAATTATTAAATGTACTGTTGGGTACAAATCCATCTTATGTGTAGCATAATCCATTTAAGAAAAGGGCCTAATCACCACTGTAATAAGCTTGTAATTGAAGTTTCAGACCAACAGAGCTTAGAAAACAAACCCTGAGATACAGAGAAAGTAACAATAATTGCAAAGCCTTCCTGACAATTTTTTTTCCTTTCCTGACAATTAATACATATTTTCCTCTCCCATCCAAAACTCACTATACTTATGTCCTCAACAATATGAGAAAAAATTTCTAGTTACCCTCTGGATTTTTCAATTAGACATCTACTGAACTTCTTTGTCTTCTTTTGACCTAGCTTTTATCAAGCCACTGTTATCCCTAACAGTTTTGAAGTAGTGGTTTCAATTATTCCTTTAATTGCAATTGCTGGGTCAAAGAGACAGTTCTCTTCTCTGGACAGTTTGCTTATCCCTTGAAGTTGTGGGTACTTCCAAATTCTCTGCCAAACTGGTTCTTTAAGGAGAAAACATTTAGTCTATAGCCCATTATTTTTACAAAACTGATAGCATTCCGAAATTTTTTTGTATATATTTTTTCTTCTTCACCACAAGTTTTGCCCCCAAGTAGTTTCTTTCTAAATCAATCCCTTGATTCTGTGAGTTAGTACATTTCTTGCTATTAGAATTTAGGAAATATTTACAAGACCAGAATTCTTAGATAAATTAATTCCTCATTAGCTTAGAAAAAGGTGATTCTGCTGTCTTTACCAAAAGATCATTTTCTTTTTTCTTACTCTTTCATTTTCTTATCAAAGCCCATTGGGCTTCACTCCTTTGAAAGGAAGGAGATTCTGGTAGAAAAATTTGCTGTTGTTTCAGTGCTTGACAACCTTTTCTGGTGAGAAATATAAAGTTACCCACCTGAGGAGCAAAGCGTGTATTCAACTTATTAATATATAGTTATCTTTTTTTTTTTTTTTGAGACAGAGTCTTGCTTTGTTGCCCAAGCTAGAGTGAGTTCCATGGCGTCAGCCTAGCTCACAGCAACCTCAAACTCCTGGGCTCAAGCGATCCTATTGCCTCAGCCTCCTGAGTAGCTGGGACTACAGGCATGCGCCACCATGCCCGGCTAATTTTTTTTTTCTATATATATTTTAGTTGGCCAGATAATTTCTTTCTATTTTTAGTAGAGATGGGGTCTCGCTGTTGCTCAGGCTGGTCTCGAACTCCTGACCTCGAGCGATCCACCCGCCTCGGCCTCCCAGAGTGCTAGGATTACAGGCGTGAGCCACCGCGCCTGGCCTTACAGTTATCTTTAATATCTGAAAATTCTACCAAATGAGCTGCTCCAGATGTTTTGATTTTTTTATTCTTCTTGTGCCCTGTCCACATGATTATTAGCAGTAGACATTTACTTATACCGCATTTGGCCATGAAGCACTACTTTTCTCCCTCAGATCATACTGTTGAATTGAGCACTGCTGTATATAAATAGTATGATTAATGGCTTTCCAATTGTACCCTATTGAGTGAGTCAGGTATTTCCAGTTTTATTTATATATTTGTTTTTGGCCAATTGTGTTATGATTGTGTTGTTTCATCTTCCTGTGTACAAGTAGATGTTTCTTTCAATATTTCTTCTTACCTATCCTGCGTCATGAAGCTTATGAACCTATACATTAATACCAAATAAGTAAGTACTTAAAAATTTGTCAAAAGTTGTGGTGATTTAGTAAATTAAGTATTGGGTATACTTCCAGGATATTAATAGGAATTTTTCTTCCCCAGTGCTTTAGGAGGCTGAGGTGGGAGAATTGCTTGAGGCAAGGAGTTCAATCAAGACTAGCCTGGGCAACATAGCAAGACCCTGTCTCTAAAAAAAAAAAAAAAAAATCCCAGTATTGTAGCTTGCACCTGTAGTCTTAGCTACTTGGGAAGCTGAGGTGGGAGGATTGCTTAAGACTGGGAGTTCAAGGCTGCAGTGAGCTGTGATCACACCACTGCACTCCAGCGTGGGTGACAGAGTGAGACCTTGTCTCTTAAAAAGAAAAAAAAAATTATCCTCATGTCTTTGAGAATTGATACATTAATTAATTAATTTGAGCATTGTTTTTGATATCAGTGAAGTTTTTTTTTTTTTTCCTCATGTCTGCTTTTTTCCTCTTGGACCACCTTGTTTTCAGTTGCTTTAATCTTTGGCAGCTCTCCGACATTTCTAAACTTTTTCTTTTAAACTATAGAGAAAAGTAAATACAATTTTATTACTATTCAAAGATCTTAGTAAGCCAATTTGAATTCCTTCTTTTGTTACCCTTGTGGTTTTTTTTCCCTGAATCTAATTGCTTTTCTTTAATTATGACTATCTAATTTCAATATATAGTTGAGACCTCTCTAAAACTTTTATTCCTCATACTAACACAGTACTGGCTTTACATTGTAATGGGGCTTAAAATGTCAGTTCTGTGTTCTAAATTTAAAGCTATTTATAATAACTACAGCAAGGAGACCACTTTGTACAATGCTCTGTTAGCAGAGAAGGAAAGTAGATTTGCACTTACTTTTGCAGGCCTTTTAATGCTATTTCTAGAGCATTCAATCTTAGCATCTGTTGTCATAATATAGTCATCACAGTTTTGTTTTTAAAATAACTTTAAAATTCTATTTACTGTGAAAATGATAAACAGAAGAGTTAAAGAATTTTATGCTTTCTGTTTATGTGTAAGGGAGGCCTAAAGAAAAGCTGTTATGATGTTATCCATTAGTTACTTCGGGAATTTTGACCTTTGAGAAAGAATTTCAATTTCCTTAAATCATTGTTTGATTTTTTTTCCGTACACTATCATGTGATTACTCTTTCTAGAGTGCTTTTTTAAATAACCCAATTCCTTGTCATCGTCCTTGACCATTTCCTACCCTTTAAGAACATGGTCTTAAAAGGGTATATATGCTCTTTGTATTATCTACTTACACCCTATTGAGTCAGAGGGAAAATGAATAGTTGATGTGAAGATGATGTCTAATTCAGTCTTAAGTTAGTGGTTGGTCTCTTTTCAGCCTTAGATAACCCTTTTGTCTTTCAGGACTACCACTGAGTGTCCAGTATGAATTAACTATGGTGGTTTTGAGAGGTGGTTTTATATTGTCTTTCGGAGTCTGTGTTGAGGCCACCAATTTTATTTTACTCCTGTGCAGCTGGAATAAGTTGGTTTCCAATTCTTTGAAAATGTGCCTCAGCCTCTGAAATGCCTCTTTGACGTGGCCTCCACTTTTAAAAAAATGTTATTTTTCAAACTTTATCTAAACTAACTGAAGTCATGTACTTTACAGCTTAATGGACTCATAATGCATGATTACGCAACTTCGGAACTCATTTTGCTAAATGAAGTGGTGACATTTTATGCACTATTAAGCCAACTAGAATAATTTTCTTGCTCTTAGCCGTAACTTCTGTGTCCTTATTGAAAAAATTCTGGGGTATGTTGTAGAAGGTTTTGATAGGAGACAGTGTTTCTAAAGATACGTGGAAATAGGGCCTTTTTTCCATTATTCCATCAAGAAAATAAGACAGACAAAACTCGTGAAATGGGAAAGTGGTTGAAATGCCCCAGCTGGTGTTATAATGCATTAAATTATTTTGTAATAGTTCGATTGGGAAAGTGAATTTTAAAATTGCTGCCTTACTCCCTTTTTTTAAACACCTTACCAGTTACAAGATCACGTGTAGGTGTGTGTGTATAAAATAAAGTATTAAGAACTATCCTTTTCAGCATTTCATATTTTTGCTATCTTATGTATTTAAAGCAGCTTAGGAAGGTACTCCTTCTATTTTCTGTACAATATCAGCAATTTTATTTCTGCTATTCTGTATGCAATAAACTGCCTAGAAGACTAGAAAAATAGTTTGCTGAGCCCTAGGGGGAATAATCATAATATAAAACTAACCTGTATTATATAATGTACTGTCCTGGGTCTTATATGTTGACAATTTCCCCCACTTTTCTTGCTTTGCAAATCTGCTTGAAATTGTGTAACTTTCCACCCCTTGAATATATTTGAATTACGGAAAACACAAGCAAGCAAAAAGAAGAATATAAAAAATTATTGATGATTCCACCTATTCATAGCTATTAATGTTAACACTTTGGGGGATCTTGCTTTCCACATTCATTAGCATGCACATGTGAACTCATACATACCTCACATTTTTCCCCACAAAAAAACAAGTTTTTTACTCTATTTTTTTAATTTAACATGTTTCTGTGTCACTACGTATATCTCTGAATGGCTGTATTTTGTTATGTGCGTACATTCTGATTTATTTATGCTATTCTCCAATGTTGATCATTCAGGCTGTTTCCAATTTTGTTTCTATTAAAACAGCTTGGACGTAAACATCCTTATACCTACTAATAAATTTTCATTCCTTTATTCAGTAAATATTCATTGACTACCTACTGTGTGTCAGCCACTATATTTGGTATTGGGTTACAACAGTGAGCACAAAACAGAGAGTTACTACTCACATGGAATTTAAATTCTAGCAGGAGACCAGATGTTAATCAAATAATTGTACTGCTGTATATATAGTTTATAACTGAAATGGATACTCTGAAGGAAAGAAGTCCTGTTGTGTGAGAGAATACAGCAAAGGATCCTGACTGAGGGGTTAGGGAAAGCTTTATTGAGGAAGTGCTGCTTGACCTGGAAGTTAGTTGAAAGAGGTTGGGGGACTGGAGGGGGAGGTGTTACAGAGAGAAAGATTATTCTAGACAGAGTGAACACTATTGTGCAAAGGCCCTATTGCAGGAGGCATTACGGTATATTTGAAGAACTAAAAGAAAGCCAGTGTGGCCTGAACACTGAAAGCTTTGGTATTAGACATGGAGTGACAAATAGTCAGGGGCCAGGCTTAGCAGGGCCTTATAAGCCATGTTATGGACTTTGGTCTTTGTCCCAAGAATGATAGGATGCTGCTTAAGGGTTTCAAGCTGGAAATGGTATCTGATTGCAGGGTGAACTTATTAGACACAGAACAGAGTGGATACAGGGAAATCAGTTAGGTTGTTGCAGTGGTTTAGGTGAGAATTGATGATAGCTTGGGTTAGGTTGGTGGTTGGAAATGGAAAGAAATAGACTTAAGAGATTTTTAAGAGGTAAAATTGATTCAACTTGGAGCATATTTCAAAGGTTTTTTTTTTTAGCATAAATTCCCAGAAGTGGAATTCTTGAGACAAAAGGCAGAATTATTTTAAAAGCTTGTAATAGATATCAAATTGCTTTCTAGAAAGATTGTGTCGGTGTATTATAGTGCTCGTTAACAGTATATTAGAGTGCCCATTTCCATACACCCTCACCAGCAATGAGCATTATCTTTTTGAGTCTTTTTTGTTTTATTACCTTTTCCAGAAATTGAGTTAATCTTTTAATTTTTAAGTGGGAATTGTTTTGCCAACTATAATAATATAGTAGCTTTGGAATATATATGTATTGATCTCTTTATTTTGGTTTTTAAAAGTACAGTTTTGATTCTTAATATTCTACCTCTAAAGTTGAAACTAAAACAAAAGGATTTAATGAGAATGTTGCCTCAGGAACATGGGAAAAAGAAAAATGTGAGATTGATTTAGGTCAGATTAAGCATGACTGTAAAATTGTGTTTTTGTTGAAACTTTTAATAACCCAGACTCTGTTCGATACAGTTAATACCAAACCCCTACTTTCCTAAACAGAGTGTTGTAACTCTGCACTACTATGAGTTTGGACTTAGGACTTCAAAATATTTTAGATAAAAATACTGAAAAATAGCCCAAAAGTATATAAAACTTTTGACTACAAAGATGAAAATATGGAAATGTTTTTAAAGCTTTATGTGATGTTTTTATAGTTTAATAAATAAATGTGTAGCGCCTGTCCCTTGTTACCACCAAATACCTTTTAGTAATATGAGAGTGGCTAAAACTGAAAGTAAGAAATTTAAGAGAAATGAGTAGCTTTTTAAAAGTAATTGAAATAGTTTCTTTTTCTCCAAAATATTGTGACTTTGAAAGATACTGGCCTTAGATCCAGAATAAAAGTTGTGTTTGTAATGTTTTCATGTATTTCTCAAATATTTATATAACTGCATTATTGAAGTATGGTTACATTTGAAATGGCATATTATTCACTGCTTTGTTTTCTCTCTTTGAACAGTTAAAAGATGTTGATACTCGGAAAATCATAAAAGCAATGCTTTCTTATGTGTGGCCTAAAGACAGGCCAGACCTAAGAGCTAGAGTTGCCATTTCCTTGGGATTTTTGGGTGGTGCAAAGGTAAGAATAAGAGAAACTATACATTGTTGTGTTGCTATAACTAAGAAATACTACAACATTTTCTAGGTGTGAATTCTGTACTGCTGTAAACCACTTTGGGAGGAACATGGCCAACTTTCAGGACTCTCATTTAGTTTACATAATTATTTTATGCAGTCAGCAGAAATTACATGGCAATGCCCAATTTATCTCTGGATCAGACTTCTGAAAGCCTCAACTTAATGGAATTCACTCCTGAAGCCAGTGTAATAAATATATAAGAACATTGGTTGTAACAAAGCATAAGCAACTTTATAAAAGAAGCTCCTCAGAGCCTCATTGGCTCCTTTTTGGTATATATTATTTCTGATAAGCTTGGTTCCCAGATCTTGGTAAATTCAAAATAGCATAAAGGCATTTTAGGCACATTGATGGCCATAAATGGTAAGCAGCAGCTTACTATCAAGGGAAAAATCAGAAAAACTAAAAAACAAACGGAAACCACCAGCCACAAAAGCTGGGCATTTTGGTACATTCAGTATAAGGGCCTTCTGCATTTCAGCAGCTTTCTCACTTTGTTATTATACTATAAAGCAATATAATGATTACCCTAAGTTTTCAAGAACAAAACCGTATTTTCAATTTGCTTGGATTTTAAAGTCAAGGAAGTATATAGGTAGAATATAGTCATGATGAAGTCTTTCTCTGGAGTCAGTCTGCCTGGGCTCTGCCACTTACTAATCTTGTAACCCTGAGCAAGTTGCTTAGTCTCCATGCCTTAGTTTTCTGATTTGTAAATAGAGTTTTTATAAGGATTAAACAAATTAACATATAAAAGGCTTAGAACAGTGCCTGGCAGGTAGTAAAATGCAATATAAGTGTTAAAATAAAAATAAATAAATTTAGATTTCCAAAAATATAATTAAAAGTTTTTGCTTAAAACAAGTATAAATGAAATTTGGCTGTAATTTGGTTACTCCTCTTACATAGAAGGATTAATATTTTGTTTTAGAACCCAGTTCTTACCACTTATTTCATCCTTATACCATGTATGTTCCCTTTTATTTACTCATTCTTTTCCCTAAAAATATTTATTGAGAACTTATCATACAAAATATTGTTCTTGGCAGTGCAGAGTATTCAAATTTGAATAAATCAAAGTTCTTTCCTCAAATCATACAGGATAAGGCAAGTTTTATTTTATTGCCATAATACAAGGTAGGTCATAAATGATTTAAAGAAGTACCAGTCTGGTGTTGTGGAGTTTCAGAGAAAACGTAAGGAACCACTATGATGGGGAGTCAGGAAAGGTTTCAGAGATGAGATGGCATATGAGATAGGCCTTGATTGATGAGTAGGGTTATTACAGGCATAGGAATAGCATGAACAATGGCCTAGATGTGAGAGAGCATATATTATAGTATGTGTGGAGAAGTGAGTAGGCTGTTTTGAGCCCAGTGAGGGGGAAGTGTTTCAGAGGAATTGGCAATAAGCTTAGAAAGACGGATGGAGCTCTTAATGTGAAGTATCTTAACTGTGAAACAGAAAAATATATTATGTGGTAAGTAGTAACTTCTATTTTGAATAGAAGAGCAATAAGGTTAGAGCTGTGTTTTAGGAAATTAATCTGGCCCTGTTGTAGAAGATGGACTAAAGTGGTAAGAGACCTAAAGCAGGGATACCATTCATTTCCTGCATTCATTCAGCAAATATTTACTGACCAGTTATGAGACTAATGTAATAGTCTAGGTAAGAAGCAATAGCACCCACTAGAGTGGTGGTCAAAATAAAGATGCAAGTGATATTGTAAGATAACAGTTAACAGACTTTGCAATGGATGGGCTATCAGAGTTTTAAAAAAAGGGATAAGATTGAAAGATGATACCAAGGATGAAAGAATGATAATGCTTTTAACAGAAGTAGATAGTAAGTCAGGAATTCTTGATTGGGAAAATGAAGATCTAGGCTTTAGATATGTTAAGTTTGAGGTGCTAGCAGAGCATCCAGATAGGGCTCAGGAGCCTAGGACTAGAGAGATTAAGAGGTGATAGTTGAAACAGTGTAAATTAATGAGTTCACCAAGGAAAAGAGCAGAAATAGAAGGAAATAGAAGACAAGTGGGGACAGACCTTTGATTAATGTGTTCCTCTAGGGAAGTAAAGTAAACAGTAGAGGAAATTGAGGAAATTGGGAAGGAGTAATTGAAGAGTTAAGAGTAAAACCAAAATAATTCACAATAAGACTCCATTTTTGTGTCTCCTTTCTCATCTAGGGGCTCTGCTGAGTAATCTCCCAATGAATCTCACCGTTCTTGGGGTGAGATTCAAGACCCTGAACAACAGATCGAGAATCCATACTTTATTCTATTTGTTTAAGCTGAACAGAGAAAACAAGTATTATGAATCGAATTTTGGTAGCTAATGTTGAAATTTTTTTAACTCTCATGTTCATTTTTCACCCAGTACTGGTTGCTGAATTGTCTCTTACATACAAATTACTTAAGGATAAAGGTGATTCTGAGCTCTTATGCAAGGCATAATTAGCAAATTGGCCTTTATTCCTTTATTAGTTGAATGCAAGTACCCTGCTGACAAGGTAAAGGCAGATTGTTTTCTGGACTTTCTTTTGAATTGAAGAAAACTGGTCAGAGCATGACTAATTAAGCTAGCCAAAGGGAAGAGTCTTAAGTAATGGCATTTGTGTTAGAATTTATTTTTAGAGTGAGTTCCAATCCTTCAAAATACAGATTTCTGTTGCTTCTTGACAGGTAAATATCATGGTATGAAATCTAGATTTAAGTTAACTTCCTTAAGGACTGACATATTTTTAGAAGGTTAATATTTGGTTCTTCAGTCAACAAATACTGACTGCCCATAGAATAGAAAGTGGTGCATTAAACTCATGTAAATGAATTGCAAGTAAACAGAAATGAATATAGAAAATCCTCAGAAAGTATGTTTGATTTCTTTTGAATCAGGAAAAGGAAGAAATTGCCAGATGTTATGATGAATGCCTGCTACTACTTCCAAAGCATATAGAAAACAATTTTCTTTTACTAGACAGGAACTAGACCATAGAATAATTTTAGGCATGTAGAACATAGTAGTAGCATTTAAGCATTCCAAACAACATTTTTCTAGCTTTGTGGACTTCCTTGTTTAAAAGTGATCACTCTTCCAACCTTTAAAAACGGATCATTGTTTATTTTTGAGCAGTATCACAAGTATGCTTTGTAAGTGGTGTGCAAAGGTGAACTATTATCCCCTTTCATTCCTTGGCTTCCTATTTTTCTTCAAACCTGATTAAATGCTTTGTTGTGTAAACATTTTGGACCAATCTAGGCCCCTTTATACTCTGGTCTTTCCTACTCTTCCACATATTCTGGGAATTTTCGTGCAGGGTTCAGGAACCTTCTTAGCTCTAAGTGCCACCCAACCAGGTATATGACTGTGGTGGTATCATGACTAGCCTGAGGTATAGGTGAGAAGGAGGAAAAGAAGAAAGGTCAAGTGAGAAGAAGAAAAGGGGAGGAGGATTTCATGCTTAATGTTTAATATGTTTAGGATTATGTATGAGATATTTTAGGGGTTTTGCATGCTTAATGTTTAATATGTTTAGGATTATATATGAGATATTTTAGGGGTTTTACTACCAAGAGAGAGAGAGACATAATACAATTTGTCTTCATTCCTTAAGTCCCTATAAATTGTGTGCAATGTCTTTACTGAACATCTGTGCATATATCATAGGAATATTTCATCATCATTAATCTGAGGACTTTGAGATTGGAAGATCTAAGGTTTTTTTAAAAAATTCAACCTTTCTATTAGCATTTTACATATAATCATGCCAGGATTTAAGGACAATATAAAAAATATTTATTGAAATCATCTGATTTTATGAAATAGGTGTTACCTTTACTATTAAAAATAGTTTATTTGTATTTTCTAACCACTGCCATCTTAGAAGTCACTTAGTTGACAAAGAAATTGGGATCAAAGGAAATTAAAGTATCAATTTCAAAAAGACACTCAGTAATCTGTTTGAAATCATAATAAGCTATCTTTAAAATTATAAAATAATTTTAAGGGAGAGCATGATTTATAAAAATGAAATCAATACCCGCTTTTCCAGAAATGCATGTATTATATAAAGTAAGGGATAATATATGTATTGAGTATATATTTATTGAGTAACTACTAGGTACAAGGTACTGTACTAGGCAGCTAGAAATACAAAAGTAATGAATAAAACATGTGCCTTCCCTTCTTGGAGTTGCAGTGTACAAAAGGAGAAAAATATATAAATAATTATTTTATATATTTTTATATATATATCATGTCATAAAAGACATGATATAAACATTCAAAGGGAGACACAAGTGGAACTCTATGAGAGTGCCAATGGTTAGGCACTTAGAGAAAGCTTCATGGAGGAGCTAGCATTTTCCAATAACTAATTTGACATTTGAAACTTCAAAAAAATTATACACTTCTTGCTTGACTTTGATATTTTGAAATTTTTCTGAAAAACACTTTAAAATGAAACAATGCTACCCAAAGCCTTTAATTAAGTTGAGAAGTATGATTTATACCCTAGAGTACTTTTTTAAATTAAAAGACTATATTTTAGAGAAGTTTTAGGTTTACGGAAAAATTGTACAGTAAGTGCAGAGTGTTCTTACATACACTTCTTTCTTCCCAGTGCAGTTTCTTATATTATTAATATCTTGTACTAGTGTGGTATATTTGCTAAAACTGATGAACTAGTTATTTTAAAAAGGTATATTATGATTAATTAAGTCCATAGTTTACATTAGGATTCACTCTTTGTGTTGTACAGTTATGTGGTTTTTGGAAAATGTATAATGCCATTTATCTACCATTATAGTATCATATACAATAATTTCTTTGGCATAAAAATCCCATGTTATCCACCTATTCATCCCTCCTTCCTTCGTCCCAAATTCCCAACAACCATTGATCATGTGACTGTCTCTCTAGTTTTGCCTTTTCCAGAATGTCATATAGTTGGAGTCATAGTATGTAGCCTTTTTAGACTGGCTTTCTTCACTTAGCAATATGCATTTCAGGTTCTTTCGTGTTTTTTGTGACTTGACTTTCTATCACTGGTTATATTACATTGTATGGATGTACCATACAATTTTATGATGTACCATACAATATTACATTGTATGAATGTACCAAACCTTCACCTTTTGAAGGATATCTTGGTTGCTTACAGATCTTGGCAATTATGAATAAAGGTGTAATAAACATTTCTATACAGGTTTTTATGTGGACATAAGTTTTCAACCCATTTGGGTAAATAACAAGGAGTTTAATTACTAGATTATGTGGTAAGACTATGTTTAGTTTTGCTAAACTGTCTTTTATACTGCCTGTACCGTTCTACATTCCCACCAGCAATGAGTGAGAGTTCCTGTTGCTCTACATCCTCACCAGCATTCAATGTTATCAATGTTTTAGATGTTAACCATTCCAATAGGTATGTAGTGCCATCTCATTTTTGTTCCAATTTGTAAGTGCCACATGGCATATGATGTTGAGTATCTTATCATATGCTTATTTGACATCTATATCTTCTTTGGTGAGGTGTCTGTTCAGATCTTTGGCCCATTTTTAAATTGAGTTGTTTGTTTTCTTATTCTTGAGATTTAAGAGTTCCTTGTATGTTTTAGATACCAATCTTTTATCAGATAAGTCTTTTGTAAATGTTTTCTCCCAGTCTGTGGCTTGTCTTCTCATTGTCTTGACAGCATCTTTTGCAGATCAAAAGGTCTTAATATTAATGAAATCCTACTTACTAATATTTCATGGATCATGCTTCTGTTGCTACATCTCAGAAGTCATTGCCAAACCTAAGGTTACCTAGATTTTTATCCTGTCTTATCTTCTAGAATATTTATAGTTTTGCATTCTACATTGAGGTCTATGATCAATTTGGAGTTAATTTTTTTTTTTTGAGACAGAATCTGACTCTGTTGCCCGGGCTAGAGTGCCGTGGCATCAGCCTCGCTCACAGCAACCTCAAACTCCTGGGCTCAAGCAATCCTACTACCTCAGCCTCCCGAGTAGCTGGGACTACAGGCATGGGCCACCATACCTGGGCTGATTTTTTTTTCTTTATATTTTTAGTTGTCCAGCTAATTTCTTTCTATTTTTTTAGTAGAGATAGGGTCTCGTTCTTGCTCAGGCTGATCTTGAACTCCTGAGCTCAAAGGATCTGCCCGCCTCGGCTTCCCAGAGTGCTAGGATTATAGGCATGAGCCACCATGCCTGGCCTTTTTGGAGTTAATTTTTATGAAAGATTTTTCTGAATGATGTAAGGTCAGTGTCTAGATTTTTTTTTTTCATGTCCAATTGCTCTAATACCATTTATTGAGAAGACTATCCTTTTCCCATTGGATTGCCTTTGTTCCTTTTGTCAAAGATCAGTTGAATATATTTGTGAGAGTCTGTTTTTGTGCTCTCTATTCTGTTTCCATTGATCTATTTGTCTACTCTTTCACCAGTACCACACTGGATTACTGTAGCTTTTATAGTAAGTCTTATGGTCAAGTAGTTCAGCCATCCAGTGTTGTTTTCTTCTTTGGTATTGTGTTGGCTATTTTGAGTTTTTTGCCTTTCTATATAAACTTTAGAATCAGTTTGTCCATGTCCACAAAATTACTTGCCAGGATTTTGATTGGGATTATATTGAATCTGTAGATCAAGCTGGGAAAAACTGACATCTCAACAGTATTGATTCCTATCCATGACCATGAAGTATCTCTCCATTTATTTAGCTTCTTTGATTTCTTTGTGTTTTGTAGTTTTCCTCATATAGCTCTTGTATGCATTTGTTAGATTTATAACTATTTCATTTTTTGGTACTAACTTAAATGGTGTTGTGTATTTTATTTTAAATTGTATATTGTTAATTGGTGGTATATAGGAAAGTAGTTGGCTTTTGTAAATTAACCTTGTATCCTGCAACCTTGCTATAATTACTTATTAGTTTCAGTAGTATTTTTTTTGTTTTTTTTTCCGATTTTCTACATAGACAATCATATCACCTGCAAAGACAGTTTTATTTCTTCCTTTCTAAAATGTATACTTTTATTTCCTTATCTTATCTTATTGAATTAGCTATGACTTCCAGTACAATGTTGAATAGGTATGGTAAAAGAGGATACACTTGGCCTATTGACAGTCTCAGGTGGGGGGAAACATCTTGTTTCTCACCATTAAGTATGTTGTTAACTTTAGAGTTTTTTGTACATTTTTTAATCAAGTTGAGTAAGTTTTCCCCTGTTCCTAGTTTGCTGAGAGTTGTGATTGGTGTTGGATTTTGTTAAATGGTCTTTATCTATTGATATCATATGATTTTTATTCTTTAGCCTATTGATGTGATGGATTACGTTAATTGATTTTCACATATTGAACCAGTTTTAGCCCAAGATAGGGCTGCTTGATCATGTTATATAATTATTTTTATACGTTGTTGGATTTGATTTGCTAATATTTTGTTGAGGATTTTTTTATCTATGTTCATGAGAACGAGTGGTCTGTAGTTTTTCTTTCATGCAATTGTCTGGTTTTGGTATTAGAATGATGTGGGCCTCATAGAATGAGTTAGGAAGTATTCCCCCTACCTCTGTTTTCTGGAAGAAATCATAGAAAATTTGAGTCATTTCTTCTTTAAGCATTTGGTAAAATTCACCAGTGAAATCATTTAGACCTGGTGCTTTCTGTTTTGGAAGGTTATTAGTTATTGATTCAACTTCTTTAAATATATAGACATATTCAATTTATTCCTCCTTTCATAGAAAGGGATCTTTTAAGGAATGTCTCCATTTCATCTAAGTTATACAATGTGCGGGCATAGAGTTGCTCATGACATCCCTTTATTATCCTTTTAATGTTCATAGAATCAGTAGTGATGTCCCCTTTTCTGATATTAAAAATTTATGTATTCTCTTTTTTGTTTTTTAGCCTGACTAGAGGCTTATCAATTTTATTACTCCTTATTATTAACTTCCTCTGTTGATTTGCTGTTTTCAATTTCATTGATTTCTGTTCCAATTTTATTCTTCTGCTTACTTTGGATTTAATTTGCCCTTCTATTTCTAGTTTACTAAGGTGGATGCCCAGATTACTGATTTTAGGTATTTCCTCTTTTCTAATATATGCATTCAATGCTATAAAATTTCCTCTAAGCACTGCTTTCACTGCATCTCACAAATTTTGACAAGTTGTATTTTCATTTCTATTTAGTTCAAAATATTTTAAAATTTCTCTGGAGACTTCTTTGACCCATGTGTTATTTAAAAGTGCGTTGTTCAGTCTTTAGGATATTCTAGCCACCTTTATGTTATTGTTTTCTAATTTAATTCCATTCTTGTTGAAGAGCATATTTTGTACCATGTATATCCTTTTAAATTTGTTAAGGTGTGTTTTGTGGCCCAGAATGAGGTTTATCTCGGTGAATGATCTGTATGAGTTTGAGAAGAATGTGCATTCTGCTATTATTGGATAGAGTATCCTGTAGGCACCATTTAGAATCAAGTGATTGATGGTGCTGTTTATTTCAACTATGTGCTTACTGATTTTCTACCAAATACATCTGTCAATTACTGATGAAGGGATGTTGACGTCTCCAACTGTAATACAGGATTTATCTATATATATATTTTTTGCCTGTTCTATCAGTTTTTGCCTCACACATTTTTGAGATTTTGTTGTTAGGTACATACACATGAAAGATTATTATATCTTTTAGGGGACTTGACCTCTCTATCATTATGTAATGCTCCCTTTTTAATCCCTGTTAATTTTCCTTGATCTGAAGTCTGCTTTGTCTGACATTAATATAGTTACTCCAGCTTTACCTTGATTAGTATTAGCATGGTATATATTTCTCCTATATTTACTTTTAATCCATCATGTTTTTATATTTAAAGTGGGGTCTGTAGTTGGATCATGTTTTTTAATCCGATCTGACAATCTGCCTTTTAATTGGTCTATACTATTCACATTTAAAATGATCAACTGATACTATTGGATTAATATTGACCATATGTGTAACTGTTTTCTATTCATTGCCCATGCTCTTTGTTTTTTGTTTTTGTTTCAGTTTTCTTTTAATCTTTTTCTTCCTTCTCTGGCTTCAATTAAACATTTTATATGATTTTGTTTTTTCTAGTCTTAACGTTCCAATTAAACTTTTCAATTTTTTTAGTGGTTGACATAGAATTTGCAATGTATATTTATAACCAATCTGAGTTCACTTTCATATAACATTATGCTGCTTCATGGGTAGTGTGCATAACAGTATTCCCAATTTATTCCTCTCGTCACTTATACATTGCTGTCATTCATTCAACCTATTCATAATCTCTAATTACCCGATACATTGTTGCTGTTTTAATATGAAGAAACTGTTATCTATTAACAGATCAATTGAGAATAAAAAATAAATAATTTTATTTTACATTAATTTACTCCTTTTCTAATATGCTTCCTTTACTCATGAAATCTGAGCTTTTGTTCTGTATCATTTTCCTTCTCTCTGAAGAACTTTGTTTTAAATAATGTTCTTAGAAAACACATGTATTGGCAACAGATTCCCTCAAGTTTTGCTTTTTTTGGAAAGTGTTTATTTTTCGTCACTTTTAAAGGACAATTGCACCGGGAACAAACAGAATTCTAGATTGGTAGGTATTTTTTTCCCTTTCAACAGTTTAAATATTTCAGTCCAGTCTCTATTTGCTTACATAGTTTCTGAAGAAAAGTCCAAATGTTATTTTTTTCTTTCAAAATATTAAAGGAATACAAATGTTTTCGTTACATGGATACACGATGTAATGCTGAAGTCAGGGCTTTCAGTGTGCCAGTCACCAGGACAATGTTCATTGTGTCTGATAGGTAAATTTTTATCTCTCACTCTCTTCCCAACCTCCCCCCTCTTAGTTTCCAATGTCCTTTGTGTCTCTTTCTGCCCATGTGTACCCATCACTTAGCTCCCACTTATTAGTGAGAACATGTGCTGTTTGTTTTTCCATTCCTGAGATACTTAGGATAATGGTCTCCAGTTCCATCCAAGTTGCTTTGAAAGACATCATTTCATTCCTTTTATGGCTGAATAGTACTCTGGGGTGTGTGTGTGTGTGTGTGTGTGTGTGTGTGTGTGTGTGTGTGTGTGTGTGTGTGTGTGTGTGTGTGTGTGTGTACACATACATACACACCACATTTTCTTTATCCTTTCATGAATTAACGGGCACTTAGGTTGATTCCATATCTTTATATCTTTGCAGTTTTGGATTGTGCTACAAGAAACATTCAAGTGCAGGTGTCTTTTTGCATAAAATGATTTATTTTCCTTTGAGTAGATACCGAGTAGTGGGATTGCTGGATTGAATGGTAGGTTTACTCTTAGCTCTTTGAGGAATCTACATACTGTTTTCCATAGGGGTTGTACTAGTTTGCAGTCCCACCGACAGTGTATAAGAGTTCCTTTTTCTTTGCATCTATGTTAGCATCTGTTGTTTTTTGACTTTTTAATGATGGCTATTCTGACAGGGATAAGGTGGCATCTCATTGTGGTTTTAATTTTTTTTCAAACATTAAGGGGGTGTAAATGATTTTGTTACACAGATACCTTGTAACACTTAAGTTGGGGCTTTTAGTATGCCCATCATCATAATCATGTTGTACCCAATAGTTTTTACCCTTCATCCCCTCTCCTATCCCCCTTCTTGTTTTACTTTGTTTTTTACATCTCTTTGTGCCCGTGTGTGCCCATCCTTTAGTTCCCAATTATTAGTGAGTACATGTGGTTTTTGTTTTTCCATTCCTGAGATAACTTCACTTAGGATAATAGTCTCCACTGTCATCTAAGTTGCTGCAGAAGACATTATTTCGTTCCTTTTTATGGCTGAGTACACACACACACACACACACACACACACACACACACACACACACACACACACACACACACACACACATCACGTTTTCTTTATCCAGTCATAAATTGTTGGGAACTTAGGTTGATTCCATATCTTTGCAATTGTGAATTGTGCTGCAATAAACATTCGAGTGCAGGTGTCTTTTTGATAAAATGACTTCTTTTTCTTTTGATAGATACCGAGTGGTGGGATTGCTGGATTGAATGGTAGGCCTACATTTATTTCTTTGAGTAATCTCCATACTGTTTTCCATAGAGGCTGTACTAATTTGTGGTCTCACCAACAGTGTATAAGTGTTCCTTTCTCTTTACATGCACACCAGTATCTGTTGTTTTTTGACTTTTAAATAATGGCCATTCTGATAAGAGTGAGGTGATATCTCATTATGGTTTTAATTTGAATTTCCCTGATGATTAGTGATATTGAGCATTTTTTCATATGTTTGTTGGCCATTTGTCTATCTTCTTTTGAAAAATTTCTGTTGATATCTTTTGTCTACTTTTTGATAAGATTGTTTTTTTTTCTTGCTGAATTGTTTGAGCAATGTTATTTTTATCCTTGGTCCTTTATAGGTGTTTTTTCCTCTGGATTCTTTGTTATTTTTTTAAATAATTTTTTTCCTGCCCAGATGTTAGTATGTACTTGATTCCTCTGGCTTCTTTTAAGATTCTTTCTATTTTTTTTTTTTTTGTAGTTTGAATGTGATATGCCAAAGTGTAGTTTTTTTAAGGATTTATTATACTCAGTGTTCTCTGAGCTTCCTGGATCTATGGTTTGGTGTTTTAATTAATTTTAGAAAATTCTCAGCCATTATTATTTCAAAATATTTCTTCTGTTTCTTTTTCTCTTTTCCTTCTGGTATTCTCAGTACACATATGTTACACTTTTTATAATTTTCCCATAGTTCTTACATATTCTTTTCCATTTTTAAATTCTTTTTATTCTATGCTTTTCATTTTGTGAAGTTTCCATTGACATAAATTGTCAAGCTTACTGATTCTTTTCTACTGATGAGCTCATCAAAGACATTCTTCATTTCTCTTATGGTATTTTTGATCTCTTATATAACCTTGTAACCTTTTGATTCTTTCTTAGAGTTTTCCCTTTTTCTACTTACATTACCCTTCTGTTCTTGCACACTATCCACTTTTTTATTAGAGCCTTTAGCACATTAAATTCCTGGTCTGATGATTCTAAAATCTCTGCTTTGTATGAGTCTGGTTCTGATGCTTAGTTTGTCTATTTAGACAGTTTTTTGCCTTTTAGCATGCCTTGTAATGTTTTTTGAATGCTGGATGCAATGTTTGGGGTAAAAGGTACTGAGATAAATAGGCCTTTAATGTGATTTATGTTACAAAGGCTAGGAGTTGGCTATCTCTAATGTTTGTTGTAGCTGTAGGTGTCAGAGGCTAGAATTTCCTCTAGTATCTTTGTCTCCCCTATAGTGTTTGAGTTTTCCTAAAGACTCCTTTTTAAATATGTTCTGAATCTTACAGTCCTTTCAGTTGTAATCTTGTTATTATAGAGGAGCCTTATTAATGTGATGGTAAGTGGGGTGGGGAGAGTCCTTCTATAATCCTATGATTAGGTCTCAGACTTTTGGTGAAGCCTTTGCCCCTAGGATATGACACAAGTGCTTCTCAGCTTTCCCCTCTCCCCTTAGAGGAAACAGGAAGGCCGGAGGAGGTGGAATTGGGTATTTCCCTTTCGCCATGATTGTCATACTCTGATAAATTCCAAGTCGGTTAGGCTTTGGTAATATAGTTTCCCTTGAGGGAAACCCTTTGTTAATGAAAACAGAATACTCTGGACATATTTCAAAATGGTTACTTTTCTTCTTTCTCTGCTTGAAATATGAGGGAATTTTTCTTATATATTTACCCTAAGAACTTGGTAAGGATATTGGAGGTTAAACTCATGAAAGTTTGTACCCCCAGAAGTCTTAATCTTTAGGTGTAGTCCTTGCTTATTCTCCAGCAATTAGTCAATTACCCTTTAGGTGTTCCTACCTACCATTTACTGATTCCAGCCACAGCTGCTTCTCCCAGTAAGCTGTGATTCCATATATTTATGTTTCTCCAGTTTTCAGGGTGGGAGCTTGCTCTGTGACCTCAATTCTCTGTTGGATCCAAGAAGAGTTGTTGGTTTTCAATTCAGCTGTTTTCTTATTCTGAGCATGGGAGTCATGATTTCCAAGCTCTTTACAAGTTAGACAGGAAATTGGGAGTCCTACCCTATAATATATTTTAACTCATTACCAATTAATCTAGATACCTGCTAATTTTATTAATAGGTCAAACAAATTTTAGGGTACAAGGCCATATTAAAAAAAATTAATGACAGGACGTTGGTACTTTGAGACAGGAGTCTTTCTACCTCCTCATTTGGTGGCAAATTGATAAACTCCTCTTTCTTCCTCCTCAAACCACTTGTCCTCGTTCTTCTGATTTGGCCTCTGGGACAAGTGCTGAACTTTTGGTAACAGAATTTGCCATCCCTGGGTGGGCCCATCGATGCCCTGGTGGAATAGCACCCCATGACTGCTGGAAGAGGCAGGGAGCAGCCCCAAGTCAAAGCCATGGGTATTCACAGGTAGGAGTAACTTCTTTTCGAGGTGAGAGAGCAAGGGACGGCCCCAGCAGCTGCCAGAGCCTGTTTTAGCTCTGGGGAACCCCTCTCTCTGTCTCCCCTAAGTAGATGCAGCTCCTCATAACCTGAATTGAGGTGAGGAGAAGGAAATGGATTTGGAAATGTCTGGACAGCCTCTGCCATTTGTTGAGTAAGTTCCTCAGGGTACACCCTGAGACCTTGATACCACCCATTTTGGTTGGGGGGGGCAGTTAGTGTTCAGACCTCCTTGTTGGCTTTGTTTTGAGGCACCTTTTGGTGGTGGAAGTCATGAGTTTGAGTGGAACTATGGAACCTGGTTTGAATTTGGAGCTCATTTGTGGTTCCCAGGGAACGGGGGGACTAGGCCACCATTTGGGGAGGGTTTCCCAGGAAACAGAGGGATTAGAACACCCATTTGGAGAGGGGTTTGAATCTTCCAGCCCTGTGGGGCATTTGTTGGAGGCCCAGGGAATAGGGGAATTAGCCCACCCATTTGGGGAGGGTTTTGAACCTTCCAGTTTCGGTGATGTTTGTCTCCTTTGAATTCCCGTGGCCATTTGTGGTGGCATTTATCCCTTTTGGATTTCCATTTTTGAACCTTCTAGCCCTGTGGTAGGGCATTTGAGGCACTGGTTGAGGGTGCCATTTGGGGTGGCGTTTGTCCCCTTTGGATTCCCGTTTGTTTGATAGGCCCTGGCATTTTTGTATCCTCTGTATTGTCTGTTATTTGTGCATTTTGTTGCAACATAAGGAAGTTCCATCTCAAAGTCCCCTGGGAAAAACTTTGGCTGAATGGTTAACTTATAGCTACGAACTCATGTGTAAAGAGAACGGTGGTATTGTAATCTAATGTACATGATGGAGTGTGAGGAGAAGTGGCTGTTAAATGAAAAATCTCATTTGATTGACAAGCCATGGCATTTTAGATTGTTTTGGGAATTCCCTATATTGTTTGTGTGTGTTTGTGAGTTTTTGTACCACTTGCCTGGTGAGTTTTTTGTACTGTGGTACTGCTTATATGGAGTGTGAAGAAAAGTGGTGGTTGGTACTGCTTGAATGGAGTGTTAGAAAAAGTGGTGGTTGATTGGGTTTATTCTGAGCTGTTGGTTCTTTTCCCAGGAATTTGTTATTTGGACCCTAATTTTGATTTAGAGGTACATTCTAAAGGGTCTTCTCCATTGCCTCTTAAATCCTTTAAAAATAAAGAAAGACAAGGAGAATGACTGCCTTTGGGCGCCCCAGTTGGTTTATGGCACCTCTACTTGCAAGTATTTGTATAAGGTTCAAAGGCATGCTAGGTTTTCTAGGATGGCCAATTCTTGTGCACAAGTTTTTACTAAAAGGCAAATTATATCAAGGAAAATTCAGAGCTCAAATGGTTGACCTGCTACTACAGAATTAAAATGTTAAGTCTCAAGGTCTCTGCTTGAGATAACCTCATTGTTTATGGTATACAAAATGATCTGTGTTTGTAAGATTTTTGAGAAATGAGGTCCTCCCCCCCCAGAACTACACAGCTGGCTGGAGTGAGGAGCCGGGCAGGGCCACAGCTCAGGGGCGGGCCTGGCAGGAGGGAGGACTGGTGCACACAGCTTGTCACCAAGCGGAGCTCAGCAATGAGGAAGGAACGCCTGCCGCCACCACCATCCTGGCACCATGGGAGGGGCTGGGGAGGACACTGCCTGAACTTACTCTTCAGTCCCACACCCAGTAAATTATGACTCAGGGTTCAGAATGGTTTCTCCTGGCAGCAGACTCAGTTTGGGCCAGAGGGAACCCATAGCTATAGCAGGGCAATTTTCAGCAATATCAGATAGAGGGCTTGAATGTGCAAGAACAGCTTCTGGCAGGGTCCTTTGAAACAGTCAAAAGGAAAGCGCGAAAAAGCCGCCCCAGACTGACTTTTTGTAAAAAAGAAGGACCTTGAAAGGAACATTGCCCAAAATTGCAAAGGACTCAGGTGGCAGGAAGCCTCCAGGAAAGCAAATCGTTTTGTTTTTTTTTTTAAGTTCAGGACTCAGACAGCAAAGGAGGGACACTGGAGCCCCCTGCCTCCAAATATATCCCCACAGGAGCCCTGGGCAAAATTGACAGTGGGGAATTGATTGGCACTAGCCATGTGGACAGAAGCGGTCCAGGGGGGTCCCTCCCCCCAGCTGCCACCCCAGTCCCTGGCACCAGCCATGCCTGGTGCTCTGTGAGCCAGGCAGGTGGTGGCGGGGGAGAGGGCCAGGGGGTAGTGAGGCAGCTGTAGACAAGCGGAGGCTGAGAAACTCGTCACAGTGGGCCCAGGAGGCGGACCTGGGCGAGCAGCAGGATAACCTGGGTTGTTTCAGAAGTGGCGGAAGCTTACCTCCATGGGGGGGTACCACCAAGCTCCTGCTGGATGAATACCAGGGCCTGATAAAGTATACAGGAGACTTGCCATTGCGCTTTGAAGTTCAGGCCTCAGCAAGCCTGCACATCATTCAGTCCAGGGAAAGAGGCTGAGCAGATAGAGAATGGCATGCTGGTGATGGATGTCGTGGACAGATAGCTACAGAGACGGCTTAGCAGCTCCTCCCTCCTACAGCAAGGATGTCAGCAGGCCACCCATTGTCAACAGGACCCAGGATCACACTCTGCTGAGTGCTGGACATTTCACAAGAGTGATAATGGACCCTCCTTTGTAGTAGAGGTAACCCAACAAGTAAGCAAAGCCCTACACCTAGAATAGAAATTATATACATCCTGGAATTGGTACAAAAAACCCATCTAAAATGAGATAGGTTGTTGCTGATTGCCCTCCTCTGGATAAGGGTGGCCCTTTAGAAGCAGGCTTAAGTTAAGCCCCTAAAAAATAATTTATGAGAGACCCTTCCTAGTACCCTGAAGTAAGTATGGTAATATAACCGTAAGTAAAAGAGAATAGAGTAAAACAATATGTCAGATGAGTGGGTCAGGTGCTAACCACTATACATGAGTTTGCCTCTTTCAGGTCCCTGCCCCAGTTTGAAGCGGAGAAGTGGAAGGGACTCTGTGCAGTACCTCTAACAACTCAAACCTTGTTAAAATTATCAGAAGTGAAAACTTGGGTCCGTACTGCCAAAGTAAAGAGGTGTAGCCACCAATGGAGGGGCCAGCCTTTACGCAATCTAAAGTATCTGAGAAAAAGAAAAAAATGAATATGTTGATATTTTCACTAAAAAAAATGAATCAGGTTTACACATCATGTAACTTCTACTGGTTACATTGAGGTTGTTCATTAAATATTAATCTGATGTACTTTTCCCCTCCAAATTTATCTCCTAGAGGTCTTAGATAAAAGGACTTATAGGTTAGATTAGTAGAGTTGACACTGTATAAATCAACTGCTTGTCCATGTTCTTTAATTTGGTTTCAGTTCTGAGGGCTTCAGCTGTAAAGTAAAACAAGTTTATTTTATGAATATTTTGGCTTCTTGATCTTCAGTTTGCCTATACCATGTTTTAGGTGTCTGTTATTTGACAGTGACATACAGTTCCTTTCTATTTATACATCTCAGCTCTGTTATGTTTATAGTCTCCTGATCAAACTATTATGTTAAATAAAAACAATGAACAAATTTCTTACAAATATTATGTAACAGTCTTGCATATGGAGTCTTCAGTGTATATTTTATTCATGTAGGTTAGTCATACCTCTTGCTTCACTTTCTCAGAATCCATATTCAACTATGTTGCAAGAATTGGATTAAGCAGGCTGTTTTATGCTCAGGTTACTCTCTAATACTCAAAGTAAACTTTATATACAAACCAGAAGCATTTATTTTATATGATGAAAATCTTTTATATCATTTGTTTTATTACCCAGGACTAATTTTCATGAATTAATACTTATTTTATAAAGTATAAAAGAATTTCCATTTGATAAACTCATGTAATTGTTTTGTTGTTGTTGCTTGTTTTTTTTTTCCTTTAAAAGAATAGAGACTTCATTTCTGTGAAGGTCCTACCACTACTTTGAGGGTCTTTACAAATGGTCTAAGTACCTTGTCCAGTTTTCTTTCCTCCTTCTTTTGCTTTGCTAATCAAGTCTCCCTTTAGTGTTCTTGGTCTTTATTTTCTTTATCTCCTTCTGATTCTTTTGTGACTATAGAGACAATTAAAGAAACAAATTTCTCTTCTACTTGTTCAGATATATTGGACCCTTCTTGTCAGCACTACTTACAGAGCCCCTAGTTAACAGAAGCCACTCTGAAAGAGATTATTTATTGAGGGGTTTGGGTATTTAAAAATCTGAAAGAATTGGGTTCCTCAGATGACCAGTGATAATTAAATCTGGAATTTGAGACTCTCAGCAAGCTGACCATATTGACCAGTAGTTTTGGCATCATGTAGATATGGCATACCTTTGACTGTCCTTTATGCTGATTTTACTTTTCCCTTAACTCTATTCTTTAGTGTCCCCAAATTATATATTTTTGTGCTAAAAATTGAGTGAACTCAATTTCTTAATGATATACCAGCCTCTAAAAATTCAAGAGTTTAGCAGATTATATGTGTGAGTTAAGCTTTTGACCTGGGGGTCTGGAAAGGGTAAAAGTTTTACAAGGATAAATCCCTTTATTTCTCTGGTACTTAATGTGTACATTGCAGTCACAGATTAAATATACCTTTTGTCACAGGATTATAATCTAGTAAAAATAACCATTTTCTTAATTTTTAGAAAGTAACAGGTATATGAAACTTCATATTGAATCAATTTTGACTGAAATACTCTGTCATCTAGCCTTATTTTTAGACATCTCCTATCCCTAGGGAACCAGGTCTGTTGTGACCTGAAACACTAACTTAATTTTTTTAATTAATTTTAATGTATAAGCAGTGAAAAGTGCTCTTTCTGTTACACATTTCTATGATTTTTAACGTATGTATATATTCATGTGATTATCACCACAGTCAAGATACAGAAAGGTGCCATCACCCCCCAAATCACCCTTGTGTTACACCTTTGTGGTCATATCCTCTCTAGACCCCTAGCTTCTGGGAAACATTGATTTGTCCACAATCACTGCAATTTTGTCATTTTGAGCATACCATATAAATGGACTCCTGTGGTATATAATTGAGCTGACTCAAGTCATTGAATATTGTCAGTTTCTTTTCATTGCTGAGTAATATTCCATGGTATGGGTATAACAGGGTTTGTTTATCCCTTCACCTGTTCAAGGACATTTGGGCAATTATAACTAGAGCTGTCATAAACATTCAGGTACAGGGTTTTGTTTGACATAAGTTTCCATTTCTCTAGGATAAATACATAGGTGTGGAATGCTGGATCATGCTAATTATATTTTTAACTCTTTAAGAAACTGCCAAACTGTTTTCTAGAGTAGCTGTTTTTGTATTCTCACCCACAATGTGTAAGAAGAGTTCCTGTTGATTTGCTTCTTTGTCAACACTTGGTATTGTCAGGTATATAGTGGTATCTTGTGGCTTTAATTTGCATATATCAAACATTTGTGAAGTATTTAAGTGTTTTGTCCATTTTTTAATAGGGATGTTTGTTTTTCCTCTTGACTTTAGCAAATTCCTTATATATTCTGGCTGTGAAACCTTTCTCAGATACATGATTTGCAGAAATTTTCTTTTAGTCTGTAGCTTGTTTTTTAAGTCCCTTAATAGCGTCTTATGTAGAACAAATGTTTTTAATTTTGATGAATTCCAGTTTATTTTTTTCTTTATGGATTATTCTTTTGTTGTCGTGTCTAAGAACTATTTTCCTAAGTCAAGGTTATTAAGATTTTCTATGTTTTCATCTAAAAGTTTTATATTTTTATCTTTTCCATTTAGACGTGTGCTCCAGTTTTTAAAAAATTAAATCTGAACTGGCAGAAGTGCTCCATTTTGAGTTAATTCTTGTATGAGGTTTAAGTGGAGGTTCTTTTTTTTTCCAGCACCAGGGCTATCCTTTCCCTATTGAATTTTCTTTGTTTCCTATAGCTGCTGTAACAAATTACCACAAACTTAGTAGCTTAAAACAACACAAATTTATTGTCGTACATTTCGGAAGTCAGAAGTACAAAATTAGGTTTCATTGGATCAAAATAAAGGTATTAATATTTGGCATGGCTGTGCTCCCTCTGGAGGCTTTTGGGAGAAATCTGTTTCCTTGCCTTTTCCTGCTGCTAGCGTTTGCCTGCATTCCTTGGCTCATGGCCTCTTGCTCCATCTTCAAAGGCAACAGGGTGTCCTTCATTCATTTGCTGAGACATCTATTTTTTTCACTTATTTCAAGCATGTTCATAAATGTTCCTTGAAGTGCTTTTATTATGGCTGCTCTGATTTCTTTGTCAGACAGTTCTAATATTTGTGTCCCCCCCAGTGTTAGTACCTATTGATTATATTATTCAAATTGAGGCCAGGCACGGTGGCTCAGGCCTGTAATCCTAGCACTCTGGGAGGCCGAGGTGGGTGGATTGCTCGAGGTCAGGAGTTCGAGACCAGCCTGAGCAAGAGCGAGACCCCGTCTCTACTAAAAATAGAAAGAAATTATATGGACAACTAAAAATATATATAGAAAAAATTAGCCGGGCATGGTGGCACATGCCTGTAGTCCCAGCTACTCGGGAGGCTGAGGCAGTAGGATCGCTTAAGCCCGGGAGTTTGAGGTTGCTGTGAGCTAGGCTGACGCCACAGCACTCACTCTAGCCCAGGCAACAAAGCGAGACTCTGTCTCATTTTGAAATGATAATTTTTTATTGAAATCTGGACATTTTTAGTATTATGTTATAGGACTCTGGATCTTATGTAAATCTTCTGTTTAGCAGGCCTCCTTATGATACTGCTTCAGTCGAGCAGGGGTGCTGCCTCATTACTGCAGCTGGGGATGAAAGTCCAGGTTCCCACTTCAGCCTCCGTTGACTCCAAGGAGGAGGGGTTCCTCATTACTGCTGAGTGGGGTGGGAGTTTGGGCTCCTTGGTAGGATAAAAGACAATAGACTGGGAGAAAATATTTCTAAACCACATATCTAACAGAGTCCTTATATCTAGAATATGTAAAGAAATCTTAAAATTCAACAGCAAAAAAAATCCAATTAAAAATGTACAAAAGACTTTGAACAGATATTTTACCAAAGAGGAGATACAAATTATAAATAAACACATGAAAAGATGCTCAACATTATTGCCATTAGGGAAATGCAAATTAAAACCACAATAAGATATTACTACACACCTATTAGAGCAGTTTCAAAATAAAAAAAAAATGATAACACATGTTGGTAAGGATGCAGAGGAGATCACTCATATTTTGCTGGTTATTGTAAAATGGTACAACCACTCTGGAAAGGGTGTACCAGTTTCTTAAGAAATTTGACATAGACTTTCCATATGACTTAGCAATTGGACCCTTGGGAATTTATCCAGAGAAATGAAAACTTATGTCCATCTATATGAGAATGCTAATAACATCTTTACTCATAATAGCCCAAAACTGGAAACAAACAAAATGTCCTTTAGAGTGAATGGTTGAATAAATAATTCATGGAATAATAGTCAGCAATAAAAAAGGATGAGCTCTTGATACATGCAACAACTTTGATGAACTTCAAGGGCATTATTCTGAGTGAAACAACAGCCAGTCTCAAAAGATTAGTAATACTATATGATTCCATTTATAATATTAATAATCTCAGAATGACAAAATAAACTATAGAGATCAAGAACAAATTATTGGTTGCCAGGGCACAAGGACTAGGATAAGGCAGGATAGAATGGGAGTGAATATAAAGTGGTAGCACAAGGGAGTTCTTTTGTGGTGATGGAATAGTTCTGTATCTTGATTGTGGTGCTTACACAAATTTGTACATAGGATAAAATTGCATAGAACCATATAAACAGTCATACCCCCCTCCACACACACATGGGTACAGGTTTAAAAATGCTGAAAACTGAATGAGTTCTGTAGTCAAGTTAACAGTAGTGTGCCAGTGTTAACTTTCTGGTTTTGATACTGAACTACAGCTATATAAGATGTCATTAAGGAGAGGGTCCATGGGTCTCTGTACTACTTTTGCAACTTTCTGCGAGTCTATAATTATTTCAAAGTTAAAAGTGTTAAAAAAATACTCTCATTTGGATGGCTTAAGTCTAGTTCTGCTGAAGGTGGAATATTGGGGGAAACTAGTATTTGCCACCCCTGCCCCAAAATATCACAAGGCCAATGAAACCCACATATACATATTAATAAGAATATCTACATGTAATATAATCCTATTTCTTTAGTGTATTGTATTTCTTTCCTTTTTTATTACACATGGTATATTTCTTTCCTTTTTAAAATTACTTTTATGGTAAAGCTGACAGTATTCAGTTATTAATAGAGGTAGCACCATGTTTTAGCACTGTGCTAATTGCCCTTTTTCTGCCAGTAACGACACAGGACAGATGACATTCACATATTCTGTATACAAGGATGCTGTCAAATTTGACTAAACTCAAAAACATTTTCAAGAAAGTAAAATTGCACAACTTTATTGGTGATACATTAGTTTTAATCGTCACTCACTTATAGCTGTGGTTACAGTGTGAGTTATGAGAAGTGAATTGAATGCTAGTTGTAACTATCATTTTTTCACCTACTCAAGAAAGTGTATTGGAATGCAGGTGAGGGAATATGGACGTATGTGGAAAACCAGGAATCTGCTCAAATTATTTAAATTACTTCTGACATTTTATAACTGTAGCTGGTTTAAACAGTGCAGTTGAGACCATTTTAGGGTGCAAAAGAAGTAAAATGTATGTAAACTGCTAATATGGCTATGATATACTAGAAAAAATTCTGACTTCAGGTATCAGATCTGGATTTTATTTTGTTGTTTTTAAGACTAGTCAAGTGCAGTAGTGAGGAGTGGGGGGAAGGTAGTAGAACAAGGAGTTCAATCTGTAACGGACTATGAACAATCAAGTGAGATAACTCACTACCTTCAGACCAGCCAGATCTGGATTTTAGTCTCAGCTCTGCTGCTTACCAGACAAGTAACTAAACCTCAGGGAACCTGAGTTTCCTCAACTATAGAGATAATACCAATTTTGTAGAATTACTATTTCTTTCCGACCTCACCTTTATGAAAGGTACCTAGCACCATACCTGACTGATACAGCTGTTCACTAAATGTTTGTTTTGTCACAAAAGGTTTGTACATTAGGAAGGTGGTATATCCATGCATATATACATATAAAGTGAATGAGAAATATATCATAAAAATGATGAATATTGAGGCATAAACTATAACCAAAAGATAAGAGATGGAAAATAGAGAGTGTCAAATTGAATACAAGTTTCAGAGAAGGCATTATGATAGAAATGAGGTTCAAATTGGGCTTTGAAAAGTGGAGAGTTAGATAGGGGAGGGGAGGCCATTTCAAGCAGAAGCAAGAGCCTGAGGTTATATGGTTATAAGGGAATTAGAATTGAGACATTTATGCTATTTGGGACCTGCCATATATTCTGTTAGGTTATATTTTGAAACATTAATGTTTAGGCAATTTGCCTCCTAATATTATATTCTTAAAAGCATCCCAGTATCTTCTGTGTATTTTAATGATGTTGTTAAATGTTAGAACACCTGCCTGGTTGCTAAGACTCTGTATACCTTACCTTGAAATCTTGATTGGTAAGAGTTACATAGCTTCTATCAGTTGTAGCTAAACTTAGACTTGTTGGCAGTAAATTCTTATGTTTAACAAAAATGGATGGCTTAACAATGGAACAGTAATAAGAGCTGAGATTTCAGTGTTTTTATTAAGCCTTATAGAATTGTTTTCCATGCTATTAATGTGTATCAGTTTAATTTCTTTAAGGAAAACTCTGACATCTAACAAACTTCCTGTTCCTAAATGATGGTTGATGTTTTCGATATTATCACTATAGAAAATGTAAAATGTGAATGATTAAATATTTGCCTTGACTGTATGAAAGTATGTATTTAAAATTTTCTTTTTAAATTTTCTTTTGATGTATTCTCATGGAAAAATAGGTTCTTTATTGAAAGCTTAGTTTGGGCTCTTTTTGGTATGTTATTGGGCAAAGAATCTTTTTGTGGTACAAATAGATGTGCTTTTTTTTTCCAATGGTGAATCAGCCACAGATACTTGTAATTTATCTGCATTTGCAGTCCTTTTTGCTATATAATTTCAGTTTTACCATTATTTTGGTGAATAAATCATCTTAAAACTATTTATTGAATACCTACTGTATACAAAACATTATGCTCAGCATGGGTGGAACAAAAAGAGTAATATGATACAGACTCTCAAGGCTCTAGTAGGAAAAGAAAATGCATACACAAACAACGATAAGACAATTTGTCATAAGTTCCATGAGCTCTGTAGGATTTCTGATAATGGAGAGAGCATTTTTGAGTGGCTGATCAGGGATGATTTCTTGGAAGTGGGAGCATTTGACTAATTGACATAGCTTGTAAATGAATATTAACATAGCCATGTGATATAGAAATTCTGAAATGATAGCTCTCCAATCCCAAAGATTTTATCTATAAATCGGGAAAATCATTTTAATACCAGTAAATGGTAAATACCTAAATGTTACCATACATACTAATTTTAAGGTAAATATTTGTACTTTTACAAATAAATATTTTACATATAATGAGTAATTGATGTTGTTATTTTTTTAGGCCATGAATATTGTGGTCCCCTTCATGTTTAAATATGCTGTAGACAGCCTCAACCAGATGTCGGGAAACATGCTGAACCTGAGTGATGCACCAAATACAGTTGCAACCATGGCAACAGCAGTTCTGATTGGCTGTATGTGTGATTCTTTAATCTGTCTACAGGTGTTGACTTTCTTCAGGAAGGTTTCATATTTGAGCAGATGACCTTTTCACCACAAATACAACTTAGCATTTTGGATCTTTGTTGTTTTATGTGAGATCTTTTTTGATATGATTTTTCTTAATTTCTTTGTATGGTATACTTTTCAGAAATTCCATAACAGTAGCATTTTCTAAGTTCTAGGAAATAATAATATGAAATAAGACATTAAATTCATAACAACCATTTCTAATAGTTAGGCTTTTTATAAGATCCCTTTCCATAACGCCAGTTATTTTATTGCTCCTATTATTAGCTGTTAAATAGGAAATAGCTAAATAACATATATATACATTAATACTTTATTAAAATATATTCAGCCATGAAACAAATCTAGAACAGAATATGAATGCTGTGTGTTCCCATGCATTAGAAAGGACACTTTATGAGATTTAGGAGACATGAGAGGGGGCACTTGATTTTTTTTTTTAGGATCTTAATTTTATCATCCATAACTTGGGGGAATTAGATTAAATCAAAAACCTTAATAAATACCATATGTTTTTCCACAATAAGGCCATATGGGCTATTATTTAAGTATTCTAATTGGAAGAAATCTTTTAATATCTGAAATCTAGGGAAAAATAACACTGAATGAGATTCATAGTGGTGGAAAGGTTGGTATTCATTAGGCTAGATGATTTCTAGGTTTCTTTTAGTGTAAATATTCTGTTACATATTCATTTACTGAATTATTCATTGTACAAACATTTTCTGAGCCCTTGCCATTTTTACACTCTTACATTCCATTTTTTTTGAATGTATCATTAGATGGTGTATCAAGAGCTGGAGCTGCCTTTTTTAACGAAGTTCGAAATGCAGTATTTGGCAAGGTAGCCCAAAATTCAATCCGAAGAATAGCCAAAAATGTCTTTCTCCATCTTCACACTCTGGATCTGGGTTTCCACCTGAGCAGACAGACAGGAGCATTATCTAAAGCTATTGACAGAGGAACAAGAGGTATCAGTTTTGTCCTGAGTGCTTTGGTATTTAATCTTCTTCCCATCATGTTTGAGGTGATGCTTGTCAGCGGTGTTTTGGTAAGTAAAACATTTTTTCATAATAAGCTTTTATCTTAAATTCTCATTAGTAGCATTGAATATTTGAAGCTATTGTACTGTTGCATGCCCATGAGTTTGAAAGCAAAATTTCATGATGTCAGAAAGATTATGCAGTTTAATTATTTTGCCACAAGCTTCAAGGTACTGTCTAAATTCTTTATCATGTTATTATAAAGAACTGTTCAGTTCTGCACTTAGATCGTCATTAACTAGTACTTCCAAGGTTTTTTTTTTTAGCAGAGATTTCTGTGTGTGGCATTGGACTGATATATGCTCAGAATATCTATGTTTCTATTCACCATTCATAATACTTTAGGCAATTTCATTATTTATAATGAAAAGTAGATTTTTAAAATTCTTCCTTATGCTTATTATTCTATTTTATTATTAGCATTTGATGGTAGAATCAATGTGGCAAGTGCAGTTTGGCTTCCTTCCCTTGTTACCTAAAGTAGATTTTCTAAGGTATTTGATTTTTCACCTATTATTCACATATCTAACTTCCCACCATCATATTTTTATGAAAATATTTTGACCGAAATTTGCTGTTGTGTATTATAAACTGTTTGGCAAGAACAATGACTTTTTCTTTTGACATGTTTTTCCAGTATTACAAATGTGGTGCCCAGTTTGCTTTGGTAACTCTCGGAACCCTTGGTGTATACACAGCCTTTACAGTTGCAGTCACACGGTGGAGGTAAGGTATTCCCCAGAGGCTAGCCAAGGTTTAGAAACTAGTTATGTTTTTATAACATATATTTAATACCTGTACACATCTTTGCCTTACAGAACTAGATTTAGAATAGAGATGAATAAAGCGGATAATGATGCAGGTAATGCTGCTATAGACTCACTGCTGAATTATGAAACTGTGAAGGTAATATGTTTAATTATACTTTCTTTGCCTTTTACACTGCACTAAGATTTGTTCTGCCATTTAATTTAATAGGTGCTGTGAGAGCTTCAGATTAGGATAGGATTTCTAGGTGTGATAGAATAATTGTTTAGAAATTACCCATTTTCCCTTCTCAGTTTTTGTTTGGCACCATCAGAATTTTACCTTCTGAATTAATTTATAAGTGATCATAAATACAGTCATGTATCACATAAGAACACTTTGGTTAACAGCAGGCAGCATGTACAATGGTGGTGGTCCCACAAGATAATAATGGATTTGAAAATTTCCTATCACCTAGTGACATCATAGCCATTGTAACATCGTAGCTATTGTAATGTCCTAGTGCAATTCATTATTCACGTGTTTGTAGTGATGCTGGTGTAAGCAAACCTGCATAAATGCCAGTCATAAAAGTGTAGCACATACAATTGTGTACAGTGCAGAATACTTGATAGTGATAATAAACGACTGTATAACTGGTTTATGTATTTACTATGCTATACTTTTTTTGTTATTTTAGAGCGTACTCCTACTTATTAAAAAAAAGTTAACTGTAAAACAGCCTCAGGCAGGTCCTTCAGGGAGGTATTCCATAAGAAGGCATTGTTATCATAAGACATGACAACTTCATGCCTGCTACTGTCCCTGAAGACCTTTCCAGTGGGACAAGGTGTGGAGGTGAATGATAGTGATATTGACGAACCTGAAACTGTGTAGGCCTAGGCTAACCTGTGCATTTGTGTTTTAGTTTTTAACAAAAAGGTTTAAAAAATAAAAATAAATAAAAAATTTTAAAAAGAGAAAAAGCTTATAGAATAAGGATATAAACGAAAATAATTTGTACAGCTATATAATGTATGTTTTAAGCTGTGTTATTACAAAAGAGTCAAAAAGTTTAAAAAAATTGGAAGTTTATAAAGTAAAAAAGTTACAGTAAGCTACGATTAATTTATTGTTAAAGAAGGAAAATATTTTCTATAAATTTAGCATAGCCTACATGTACAGTGTTTATAAAGTCTATAGTAGCGTACAGTAATGTCCTAGACCTTGACATGTACTCATCATTCACTCACTGACTCACCCAGAGCAACTTCTAGTCCTACAAGCTCCACTCATGGTAAGTGCCCCTGCAAGTGTACCATTTTCTATCTTTTATACCATATTTTTACTGTACCTTTTCTATGTTTAGATGCACAAATACTTACCATTGTGTTACAGTTACCTACAATATTCATTACAGTGACATGTTATATACAGGTTTGTAGCCTAGGAGCAATAGGCTATACCATATAGCCTCTGTGTATAGTAGGCTGTACCATCTAGGTTTGTGTAAGTACACCATGATGTTTGCACAACGAAATCACCTAAATGATGCATTTCTTAGGATGTGTCTCTGTAGTTAAGTGATACATGACTGTATATGGATAGCATCTTGATTCGGAATGAACATTAGCTAATTAAACTGGCATATAAATTCTTGACTATCTCTCAGAGTGCTTAGCATAGTGTGTCTCATTGATTCTTTCCTCTATTTGTTCATTTTTCCATTTAACAAATAATTACTGAATGCCTCTTATATATAAAGCACTACGGTAAGTGCTTTGACAGGGGAGGGTGATAAAAAAACATGATTACTGTGTAATCCCTGCACTCCCAGAATTTTATAATCTGCTGGGAGAGTTTACGTATGCAGGTGACTAGACAAGAAGGTATAATGTACTAAAGGCAGGGGAACTGTCAATTCAGAGTCCCAGGGGAAGGCTTTTTGAAGGAAGTATCATTGAAGACTTTTTTAAAATCTGGGTTTGAGTTAGCTAAGCATTCAGTAAATGTTTGTTGGATGAATTTTGTATACTTTTCAAATACAATCTATTGTGGAAAACTGCAGGTGTACCATAGTCTGATATATTGAAAGTTAATTTTTAAAATATAGTTTGCAGTACAAAGTTGTATGCATACATGAAGTCTGATGAAAAGTGTACTAATCACTTAAGAGAATAAATTCCAATAATACTTGTGATAGTTATCATTTTTATATATTTTGTAGTATTTTAATAATGAAAAATATGAAGCAGAGAGATATGATGGATTTTTGAAGACATATGAGACTGCTTCATTGAAAAGTACCTCTACTCTGGCTATGCTGAACTTTGGTCAAAGTGCTATTTTCAGTGTCGGTTTAACGGCTATAATGGTGCTCGCCAGTCAGGGAATTGTGGCAGGTAATGGATCTGTGGTTATCACATTTATAGGCTGTTTAACCTAATTATTAATAAAGATTAATGAAAGGAATGTGTATATTAATCTTAATTATAAAGGATGTTCAATAAAATGCTTTAATGTCCTTGGAATACTTTCTTTTTTGTATCAGAATGTGTTCTCTTGATTGTTTGATAATGGTTTTTACTTCCATTTGTTTAGCACTGGCTGTCTCATTGAGTAGGATTACAGTTTATACATTTTATGGGTCTACAACCTGATTCTTTCAGGAACAACTTTTTTTTTAGTGTCTGGTATTTCTAATTTCTCTTGTAGACCTGGAAAGCATTGTAATTAATTTTGTGTTTAGTCCAAAGGACTAAGAAGCAGTCTTGTTTTTTAGAATTACCAGTAACCTTTTAATTTTTCTACTATTTTTTTCATTTGCAAAACACCAAAAGCAAATAATGTCTGTGCCTGTAAACCTCCCCACTCAGTTAAGATTTATTCACCATGACCTGAATATGTGGTATATCGTTCTTAGTCATGACACCTATTTGCTCCACTTTTTTTTTGAGACAGAGTCTTGCTCTGTCACCTGGGCTACAGTGCCGTGGCTTTAGCCTAGCTCACAGCAACCTCAACTCCTGGGCTCAAACAATTCTCCTGCCTCAGCCTTCTGAGTAGCTGGAATTACAGGTGCATGCCACCACACCCATTTAATTTTTTTATTTTTAGTAGCAACGGGGTCTTGCTCTTGCTCAGGCTGGTCTCGAACTCCTGACCTCAAGCAATCCTCCTGCCTCGGCCTCCCAGAGTGCTAGGATTACAGGCATGAGCCACTGCACCTGGCCTCATTTGCTCCAATTTTTAACGTATACTCTTGTTTCAAATTTCTGTTTTACACTACAAGGAAACTGTTGCTAGTGTCTTAGGAAAGAAAGGAGAGATTTTTAGCCTTCCATTTCTATCCTCACTTAAGCCATTCTTTTTTGTGTATAACATATATAGTATACTGATGGGCTTTTCCATCCCACATAACATATACCAAGTTCCCTGTTTTACCTAAATCATGAATTAGAATACTTTGAGCTTGAGTACACCTAAGGCTTGTTGTTGATTATGTATATTTTGAACTGTATTCCGTAATAGGCTATAAACTCCTCTTAAACTGGAAAAATTTATAACATTCATTTAAAATATACTTTTTTCCCCCCTCTTTCAAATGCATGTTAAGGTACCCTTACCGTTGGAGATCTAGTAATGGTGAATGGACTGCTTTTTCAGCTTTCATTACCCCTTAACTTTCTGGGAACTGTATATAGAGAGACTAGACAAGCACTCATAGATATGAACACCCTATTCACTCTACTCAAGGTAGACACCCGAATTAAAGTAAGTAATCTATATAGTACCTTTTCAAAAATATTTGAGCATCATCCTATTAATAGGATTATTCTAGGGAAATATTCTTATATCACCATGTTAGCAAACCAGTTTCTTTCTTGCAGGAATTGGGGCTATCATGTGTATTAATAGGTTGCTATAGCTTTCACATCTGTGTTTAAAAACCTTACAGTGTTAGCAAAGAATATTATATCTAGAAACCAAATTTTGTTAAATTGAATTATTTGTACTTAAACTGAATTTACTTTTGCTAATAATGATACAGAATGTATGATTGCCTCTCCTCATTTACTCCCCTTTACTCCCTTGCCCATAATCCCCATGATCTCCCCTAAAAAAACATTTGCCCAGAAACTAAAACATTCAGGAATTTTTACCTTAGCAGTGAGGAGTGAAAAAACAAATCTTTAAAAGCATGCTTGGAAATGGTTTAAGTCGATTTATAAACCTCCTCCTTCCCCATTATTTTCCTTTTTCTCTCTGTGAATTAGAAAGTTGTCTGTATAGCTGTCCTCTAGATAGTGTGTAAAGTGGCTTTTTTTTTCTCTTCCCTGCTAGGACAAAGTGATGGCACCTTCCCTTCAGATCACACCACAGACAGCTACGGTGGCCTTTGATAATGTGCATTTTGAGTACATTGAGGGGCAGAAAGTCCTTAGTGGAATATCTTTTGAAGTCCCTGCAGGAAAGAAAGTGGCCATTGTAGGAGGTAGTGGGTCAGGGTGAGTAATTCAGTTATTTATAAAATTCTGTATTGATCGATGATTCCTAATGTAATATTTTTTTATTGTAATAAAATGATTGTTGTGGTTTAAAATGGGGGTTCTCTAATGCCAGTAGGAGCTAAATAACCTTTCCTTATCTCCAATTCCAGGAAAAGCACAATAGTGAGGCTATTGTTTCGCTTCTATGAGCCTCAAAAAGGTAGCATTTACCTTGCTGGTCAAAATATACAAGATGTGAGCCTGGAAAGCCTTCGGAAGGCAGTGGGAGTGGTACCTCAGGTATTTAAAAACAGAAAAAAATCATTTTTTGGTATTGGATTGGTGGATCTCTAACTAGAATAATTTGAATCCGTGGAGTCAACATATGCTAATGAAGTAGGTAGTATCAGATCCTATAGGGAAATTTTATTACCAAAAAGAATTTTTTAAAAAATGGAAAAGAAAACAATTTGAATGGAAAATATGTATGATGGGAAGATGTCAAAGCCCTAGAATGATAGCATAATAGAATGAAAAAAGCACAGCCTGGATTCTAACCCTTATTAATTCTATGGCCTTGGGCCTCAGTTTCCTCATCTGTAAAATAAGCATACCATTTATCTTATAGGGTAGGATTATTATTATGGATTAGAAATAATATATGTAAAGCACCAAGTGCAATGTCCATTACATAATTGTTAAGTAAATGAAAACTGTTATAATTTGGAACAGTTTTCAACACAGGGAATTTATAATAGTTACAAAGTAATTTGGCTGCCAACCTCAAATTTGTAGGCCGTGTTCACTATTGTGCCCTCAGTACCACGCACAATGCCTGACCCATAGTAAGCACTTGATAAACATTTGCTGAGTGACTTTAGAGGGAAAATAAATTCGAAATAAGATCTGAGAAGATATGTAGTAGATAGCCTTATAGAATGTGAGCTTTTTTATGTTGAAATCTTATAGAGAGACCTGGGAACTAATTACCACTAATATTTATTAAAAGTTGACTTCTGGAACCAGAATCAAATCCCTGGCAGAATAGATCAAAATACAGGGGAGGAGAGGGGAAAAACTGTTAGAAAGTGATTGGATGGGAATATGTAGGTTATAAAAGGTCCCCAAGTGATCCAACTCATGGCACTCTTCTTGGTCCTGTCTTTCACTGAGAATCCCAAATGTTAGCTGGCAAATTCCAGTTCTTTTTCACACAGCCTAGTTCTGATTTTGGAGAGGGCTATGTGGGGCCTAGAAACCTGCACTTTTGAAAATACATCTTGGTGATTCTGATATAGATGGTTCATAGACTTTATGTTGAGAAACACTGACCTAAACTGTATATCAAGTGAACTGGATTCTGGGCTGTGACTACTTACGGCTCAGTGTCCTCATCCATGTAACTAGATTCCTGCCATTCTTTTGGGCAATATAACAATTATCCTCATTCTTTTGAGAAATAAAACATTACCAAAGGAAAAATATACATGGTCAGTAAACAAAAGAGAAGATGCTCATGCTTATATTGGAGGCCTTAGCAATACAAATTAAATCAACAATAGGATACCATTTTTCACTTAACAGATTAGCAAGGATTTTGAAATTCACAATATCCAGCTTGGGCAAGGCTGTGTAAAACAGTCTGTTGTTTTGCTGGTGAAAGTATACAGCTTTCCTGACAAGCAAATTGGCAGTTTGTATCAGGTGCCTGAAAAATACTCATATCCCTTTATTCTGATAATTCTGCCTGTAGGAAATTTTAGTTAAGAAATGAACAGAGATGTGAACAAGTCTTTATATGCCAAGATATTCATTACAGCATTATTTATAATAGCAAAATTTGGAAACAATATATAAATGTCCAACAATAAGTAGATTAAATTACCATGACAGGATCAAATGTCATGCAGCCATTTATAAATGTTCTTAAAGAATATTGAATATTATGAAAAATACACAAAGTTTATTGAAAAAGAGGATACCCACAAAATATAATATCCTAATTTTATAATACTAAATAAATGCATTTAAGTAGAAAAAAAGATAGGAGAAAATATACCAAAATGTTAATAGTGGTTATTGCTGGAGGATGATATTATGGATTATTTAATTTTTAAAATGTATAAATATTATCATATATATTTAAGGTATACATGTTATGAGATACATATAAATAGTAAAATGGTTACTATAGTGAAGCAAATTAACATATCTGTCATTTCACATAGTTACCCATTTTTGTGACAAGAACAGCTGAAGTCTATTTAGTGAAAATCATGAAAAAGTCCAGTATTTAATTTTTATTTTACTTTATTTTTGCTAACTTTTTTCTGAATATAGAATATTTAAAAATAAGTAGCTTGCATTTATAGAATGAGCTTATTGAGTTTAAGTACTATCTCAATATGCGAAATTTTTTATATTAATAGTAGGTATTTAAGTGATTTAAATATTGTTTTTTCTTTTCTTTTCTTCTTTTTTTTTTTTTTTTGAGACAGAGTCTCACTCTGTTGCCTGGGCTAGAGTGCCATGGCGTCAGCCTAGCTCACAGCAACCTCAAACTCCTGGGCTCAGGCGATCCTCCTGGCTCAGCCTCCCAAGTAGCTGGGACTACAGGCATGCGCCACCATGCCCGGCTGATTTTTTCTATATGTATTTTTAGTTGTCCAGATAATTTCTTTCTATTTTTCTTAGTAGAGACCGGGTCTCACTCTTGCTCAGGCTGGTCTCGAACTCCTGATCTCGAGCGATCCTCCTGCCGTGGCCTCCCAGAGTGCTAGGGTTACAGGCGTGAGCCACCACGCCCGGCCTTATTTGAAATAATATCTGAAATTCTGGGTCTGATTATGATGTTAAACAAGATTTTAATTAATTGGATATCCTGGTTAATGTGAACTAATGGAGTCATTTTATTTCACCTTACTTACAACCATTTAGAGACTGAAAGAAAAATGAGTGATGCTCACTTCAAGTAGATTAGCTTAAGTGTGCCATGTCAGACTAAGCTGAAATATCCAACGAATGCTTACAGTGTACTGTCTCTCTGTGTGTGTTTGTGTGTGTATATCATGTATTTTTTATTTTCTGTGTTTTAAGTATAATGTCAAAGCTTCTTAGAAACATAGGAAAACATATACAAACCTTGTTAGTAATTAGGGAAATGCTAATTTAACAAAAAATACATTTCTTTCCTAAAAGTAGCAACGACTAAAAATTATCAATATCCAGGGTTGCTGAGATGAGGAACTAGCACCCTCATATATTGATACTATTGGTTACAGTGTACTCGCACATTATTGGTTGCTGATAGAGCATTTTTGGAAGACAGTTGGGCAACACTATCAAAGGATAAATTTATGCTCACCTTTTAACCGATCAGTTTACTTCTAGGAATCCTTATGGAAATATATGGGTGTACAAAGTCATATATATAATGTTTTATCCCAACATTGTAGCATTAACAGCAAAAATTTGGAAGTCACATTAATGTCTATCAATAGGAGAATGGATAAATAATTATGGTATATCCATAGTATGGAATATAAACTGTTAAAAAGAATGAGGTATGTTTCTGTTACTGACATAGACAATCTCCAGGATATGTTAAGTACAAAAACAATTTGCAAAATAATATGTATAGAATGGCCCCACTTGTATTGGGGGAAAGAAGCATATGTTTAGACATATAAACACATAGAAAAAAGTCTGGAATGATGCATAACAAATTATTTATGGTGATTAGTTCTAGGAAGGGAAATGGAATTGCAGAGATGAGTGGTGATGGAAGGGGCTGTCATGTTTTACTCATTATGCCTTTGTGTCTTTACTATTTGAATTTTTTATAATGAAATACATATATATGTGTGTGTGTATATATACATATATATGTGTGTGTGTGTGTGTGTATATATATATATATATATATTTGCCTTAGGATGCTGTCCTCTTCCATAATACTATTTACTACAACCTCTTATATGGAAACATCAGTGCTTCACCTGAGGAAGTACATGCAGTGGCGAAATTAGCTGGAATTCATGATGCAATTCTTCGAATGCCACATGGATATGACACCCAAGTTGGTGAACGAGGACTCAAGCTTTCAGGTGATAAAAGATTTTAGACCTGCCCCTTACTTGTATACTGCTTTCAAACTCTAATTTGTCAAAGCCATTTTTAAGAAAATGTAACAACAGAGTTCAAACCTAGTGTTCCATCTAGTCACATTTGATGGGGTTCCTAATCTCCTACCCCTTACTGTCAACAATTCAACATCATAGAAGTAACTGTTCTCAAGTCATACAAGTCTCTTTTTTTAGCTGCAAACATTGTAGGTGCTTGATATTAAGTTATCAATATATGCTCAAATCAATGTTAACTTATTATCCATGATCTTCATATTAAACGAAAGCCAAGATCATTCTTCACCTGGGAAAGTGTTAATAGGGAGAAGTAATTTGGTAGTGAATAGTGTATTTGTCATCATAACTTCCTAGATCATTAGGGGATGTCTCCAATGCTTTAGCCCTCTTTACATTTGATCCTGTTACCTGCTATACTTTCCTTATAGCCAACTTCAGTTTCATGTCCTTGTTGATTCAGTGGTCAAGGAAATTTGGGGGCTTATACATTTCTATTTAAGTGTTTAATTATGAGATTGCTAGGTTTAAGAATGAATTACCCTAAAATGACTGGATTTTTTTGGAATATCTATAAAAAATATTTCTCTGCCCCAAACTATTTGGATTTCAGAAGTATAATGAAAGCTAGTTTAGTGTGGGAAGAAATCGTATAGATTAGGGGTAGGGGCAAGGCAAAAATAGAGTGAAGAATACTCTGTGTGAATTTTAAGGATCCCCGTTCCTCTTCATCACAAACTGGCTTCATTTATTCACATTTATTAGATACATACTGTGTACAAGCTACTATGCCAAATGATTTGATAGTTAAAAAGATGAAAGATAAACAGGCCTCCTCTCAAGTAATTTGCAGCCTATTAGAAAGTTTTGATCTAGGTTTAGAAAATCCTAAGCAAAGATTATTTTCAAGATTAGTTGATTTGTGGTAGTTATTTGGTCATTACCTGGTAATATAAGATGCTCGTGTCATTCCAGTCCATCTTTACACTTTATGGCTCATAGTTGGTGGTAGTTTCCAATTAGCCCATCCCCCAATTATGTATTCATTTGGCTAATTCTGATGATCTCCAGTTTATTATGTAATATAGACTAGCCCTCTCAATATATGACATTGCCTCAGCCAGCTGTGTCATCTTCCATTTTCTAATCTTTTTTCTCCTCTGTGCATGCCTGTGGGGGTAGGAATGGATAAAGATATTTTATTCTTATCTAATACGCATTTACCTAACAACTAAACCTCTGAAAATGAGCGACTTATTATTTAGAATCCATGCTAATAATTATGTTAGAGAATAAACAGACGTTTCTTCTCCAAGTTTCAAAATACTATTGCATAGAATTAAAACTGAGTTGGTTACCACTTGAAATTTGAGAGGCATGTCAAAACTAATCCTTCTTTTGAGTATCTACTTCTTTGAGGAGCTTTCTGCTACTGTGTTGATAGGTGAGTGGGAAGATAGTTCTTATGATACTTTGATAAGAGTTTTGATCTTAGGAGATAGGGAAGGATATGGCTAGCTTGAATATGAACTTACTAATATTAGACATAGGGAGCCCCCTTTACAGGTTGAAGATAATAATTGTGGAACAAGTACAAATAAAATAATGCTTAATATAACAGATAATCAACAGGTATAGCTTGTTTCCTGAAGAGGTTACTGAAGCTGAAAAATACAAGTTTTTTCAGAAATTGGTAATATTAATGTATAATAGACAAGAAAAGAAGCCAGAAGGGGCATATTCAAAGTACCATTTCCTATACTACCAACTATACTTCTATGTAAGATTAATGAACTTAGACTTACAGAAATCCTAGTGATGAAAGAAAGATTTCTTTATATTTTAGTAAGTATTTTCACTGTTTAAGAAATATTTCCTAAATATTCTTGTATTTAGGAATAAATGTGGGCATGTACATTATGATAGAAAGAGCATTGGACTGAGACAGGTCTAGTTCAGATTTTGCTGGAACTTGCTCTGTGACCTTGAGTAAATCACTTAACCTTTCTAGGCCTCTGTTTCCTTTCTACTTTAAAAATCTGAGCTGGGTGTGGTGGCACATGCCTGTAGTCCTAGCTACTTAGGAGGCTGAGATAGGAGGATCGCTTGAGCCCAGGAATTCAAGGCTACAGTGAGCTATGATCATGCCACTGCACTCTAGCCTGGGTGACAGAGAGGGACCTCATCTCTTAAAAAAATCTGTTACGCTAGAGACCTATAACAAATAACTAAGGGGAAATAAGCGGTATCTAGTATATACCTTCAACTTTGAAGAATGCTGTGAAAATAATAGCTTTCTGTCAAAAGAAAAATCCTTGACAATACTAGGTGAATGGTACTTTTTAATGTTAAGATATAAATTTAGATATTCATAGTTTCGTATCTTCAGGTTTTCAGGGTTCAGATATTGAATTTGTTTTTGGCATTGTCAATGCCTTTACATTGAAATTTTTCTGAGATTGCCGTTTATTAAAAATTATCTGTAATATAAAGTAACATATGTAATGAGCATACTTCTGGTCAGAAGAATAATTGTGGAATCAAAGTTGTTAGCTCCCTGTCTTGTTCTCATTCTTTCGCCTGCCTCGAAGTCAGAATTCAGTATTGCATGTATGTTCCAGGGAATTTAATTTGTCAAAGGATATCATATATGAACTTATACTCTACAACTCGGTAAAATGAACAGTGATCAGGAGTATAGGTAAATGTTGAAGGTTTTAGTTGGTGGTTATAATCAATGGAAACTCTAGAAACATAAAATATGTCTACACTACGCTTACTTAAACTAAAATTTTTCTTTACCAGGAGGAGAGAAACAAAGAGTAGCAATTGCAAGAGCCATTTTGAAGGACCCCCCAGTCATACTCTATGATGAAGCCACTTCATCATTAGATTCAATTACTGAAGAGGTAAATGATAATGAAAATATAAAGCTCTTTAATGTTTAACTTTTTCCTTGAAAGTTTTAGTAGAATGGTATTTTGCTCTTTGGCACCTCCTATTGAAGTTCATTGAAGCAAAATGCCTAGCCCTTTTTCCCCATATGCCAAGTGATGATGGTTAAGAATGCCAGGTTGTATTGAACTAGATATCATAATGTTAAGTCCATTAGCAAATATGGTTCCTTTTGGAACTGTGTGATACCTTATGCTGTTATTGTATTACCCTTGTATCTTGCAAAGGAACTGCCTAATGTGCTGACAGAGGAAGGAGGTTTTTTTTTTTTATTCTCTCTCTTGTTGCCACTTAACACTCATTAAAACAAGTCATGTAAGTGATTGTGACACTTGTGACACAGTACACACCAGAAAGCCTTTCACTTATCATGGAGCAACTCGCAGAGGTGCAGATCAGGCATACAGTCTGCAGTGCTGGTATCAGTTTGTATGCACTCCACAGGAAGTGTGAGACGCCCAAATGTTGTGACACTGACTTCATGACACTAACCCAGCAACTGCATTAGACTTCATAGCAATATCTTTATATTACATATAAAAGTCTCAACAACAATGACAATTTTATAAACAAATCCCCTTAATCTAGAACTGAAGATAGGCAGATTTTGTCAATGCCTTCAGTCACCTACCTTTTAATTTAATACATTGTATAAATCTGGTATTGAAGGATAGGCCTAATTTGGCTTTAAAGGGTATATGACATAATATTTGCATATGGAGTTAAGTCTCAGGACACATTATTTGATCAATATATTTAAAACAATTTAATTTTGAAGTAAATTGATTAGCACGAGGGTTTCTTATATTTAAAGTGAACTTTATGCAGGACCAGCCCAAGTCATAGGGAAAGTAGGAACATGCTTACAAGAACTTTGTACCTAAACTTTGTCATACTACCACAAATTAAAAGTCCTACTAACAGTTATCATTTGAGTCACATAGCTTTATTATGTCAGAGCATAAGCCATTAAGAGCCAGCATAGAACCCCCAAGGGAAGGAATTACCAGAAGATTTGGTCAATTTTAATGGGCCTTTTTAAAAGGTCCAAAGTCCTCAGTAGGATGTCAGAGTTTAAGTTCTTAAGGGTAAAGAAAGGGAGTCCCCATAAACATCATGGTTTTTCTTAGGATTGACCCTGTACTTGATTATCAGTCTGCGCTAGTAAAATAAAAGGTCTTCTCTTGGCAATCTTATACCTTTAATAAATAAAATGTTTAGAAATATCTGTACGAAGCCATTGGTTGTATTCCCATCCCCCACACTGCTATTTCCATCTAGCTAGCTGTACTTAGACCCAGGTTTCCAAGTATAGCTGAATATATATACAACTCTCTTATACTTTACAGGTGTAAACAAAATGTATTTTTCAGGATGCATTAAGAAGTCAATGCTTTTGAAAAAGAGATTTTCTCATTTTAAAAATAGCCGTTGTCTTTGTCCTGTGAGTTTGAACTAAGGGAAAGCAAATGTTCCTGTATCCTTCTCCCTCTTTCTTTGGATTATTTTGAATTTCTCTGAGTCTTATCACTTGAGTCTCTCCTCATTTTAGTTTTGTTCTCACTGATAAACATCATATCTGGCTATGCTCCTGGTATCACTGGAATTGTTTATTTGTTTTAAAGTACAGAAAATATCTACCTTCTCCTAGACTTTGTAATTTAGAGTAATGTCACCACCTATCTTAAAGAATTTTTTTCCCATGATCGTGTGGTCATATTTGCCTCTTTTTTCTTGATTTTTGTCTTCCTCTTTTTAATAATTATCATATTAAGTCAAATATTTGATACTGATAGGAAGTTTACATAATAAAAGATTAATTGACATTTTAATTTACATTTACCTAATGAGTAGTTCTGTTTTTTCTCCTGTTTTTCTTGTCAAACTTGTAGACTATTCTTAGTGCTATGAGAGATGTGGTCAAACACAGAACTTCTATTTTCATCGCACACAGATTGTCAACAGTGGTTGATGCAGATGAAATCATTGTCTTGGACCAGGTAAGAGATTTAATTTTCAAGTTTAGTATTTCAGGAGCATTGGAAATTGTTATAGATACAAGAAACTTAAATACTGTTTCTAATAAAATATAGAGAATTTGTGTTTTTTAGATGAGATTGAATCCTGATAAACATTCTGGTTTTAGCCCCTTTTGATTGGAAATAATGCATATCACTTCCAAGAAGGAATAAACTGTATTAATTCACTTTCTATTAAAGTACTACAAGGAAAAGTTTGATCATGAAAGCATTAAATCTTCATGATAGAAGCGGGTTTACAAGGATATATATATATATATATATATATAATTTTTCTGCATTCATTTTTGCTCTGAATAGAATCTTTGCTCAATGTCTTTGCTATATTATTTATTTTCATTTTTGTAATACCTCCACACACCTTTGATGTCTAAAGGAAAATTACCATAAAATAAAGCAGTCATTTTCAAACAAGGCCATTTTTATTTTATGTTTTTTCTTATGGACAAAGTAAGAAAAAAGACAGCCCACTTCATCTCTTCTAAGGGAACTACAGTATGAGTGTACTGTCTAAATGTTCTTAACAAACCAGAGTTACCACTATTGTGATTGATAGATTTGAAAATTGTAACAATTTTCCTTTTTTCCTCTCTATAAGGACCTCTTCTCCCCACCCCCTAGTACTTGATTATTTCTAATATTCTTCAGTTTTCCACCTTGCATTTAGCCTTTTCTCTGATTATCTTCCCTTCTAATAAGTACATCTTCAATTCTTTATCATTTTGAAAACCTGCATACTGAGAGTTCAGAGAGAAGCAGCATTCTCAAGTACTGGCTATATATTTAATTATTGAGAGAGACTTTTTCACTCCACTAAAATTTCTTGTAGGGTATTCAGTGCTGTGGTGTAATACTGTTTCCTTTCTAAGTTACATATACACTTGTGACGATAGGCCTTTCTGTTGGTTTGTTCATAAATGTTTACATTCATTAGAAAATAAACTGAGTTTTCCAGTATGATTGTACCAGAATATCTTAAATGGGAAATTTTGTAAATATACCTTATTATATCATTGATATTCATGAATCAGAAGTAAAATCTGCTTTGTGCTTTTTATTAAGCTTTCCAATTCTATGCAGTCATATAGTTAAAGCTTGAAAACAAGTATAAAATGTCAAAATACTTTAGTAGGCACTTACTTACCTGCCTCATGCCATGATATCCATAGTATCTATACAGTTATATCACATCATTGCCACCTGGGTTTTGGATTATAATTGGAACTAAATTATTAATGATCGTAGCACCTGTATCTAAACTAAAATCTCTTTATGTTTATAATTTGATGGTTCTGTAGTCACTTGATTGTGAAGATCACAGATTTTCATTGCCTAGTGAAACTAACGTGACCTTTTGTTAAGTTGAAGGCTAATTCATACTGCTAAGCAGTTATGGTTCTCCTTGAAAGAGGCAGTTTTAGTCTTTTGAAACGTTATTGGGGTCTAAGTATCCTACACCTTCAACAATGCATTCTTTCACAGTTTCTACATCACTGAATGGCTTCCGTTTTTTCCCAAGTATCTAAGCTACTTTATAAGTTGTCTCAGTGGCATTATTTCCAGGTCTTTTTGCTGCTTGAAAGAATTGTCTTTGATTGTACTTTTCACCTTTTATTTCTGCAGTACAACCTTTTGCGCCTCTCCCTCTAATTTGAAATATTTGTGGTCCTTATGAGTGTTACAATGTTGATGAGCATTCAGTTTCTTTAATGTTGATATTGCAGCATCACAAAGCAACCAAATCATCTTATCTTTAGCAGAAACAAGATAATATTGCAATTCTCAATCCTCATTAAAAAATCTATTTTCTTCCTTCAGCATTCTCTTGGTCTTCTTCGACATGATGGGTTGTTAAGCAGACAGAATTAAAAAATACTGTCAAGCTGTGCAGCTATTCACAAATTGCACTTCAAACAGAAACATAGTACACCATTGTCAAAAGCTGATAACAGACTGGTGTACCCGACCCCCATAAACTCTTGCCAGTCAGCCTCGTGCGGTAGTGGCGCCAGTCAGGTGGGGGCAGTTAGAACTAAATCATGAGCACAGCAGCCGTCAATTTAGCCCTTATGGCTTACTAATGTTCTAATTGTGCCCATCAACCTGGGAGGATTATTTCGTTGAAACTTATTTTATTCTTTGGTATTGTAAATACATTCATTTAAAAAATAAAAAATATAAAAGATGAACAAACGTGCATTAATAAAAATAAAAGGATTTGCTCTATAAAATTTAGATTCAGTCAAAAGGCTACACTTGAGGACCTAGAAGGCCACAGGTTCCCCACCCTGGTCTGTGACGTCTAAGGTCTGACTAATGTTAGCTCTATGGAGGACAAAAAAGAGGAGAGGAAATTATCAAAGGAATAATATAATACCAGAAATGTGTCCAGAACTTCAGAGCAAGAGTTTTCAGATTGAAAGGGCCTACCAAGTACCCACCACAATGGGAAAGGAAAAGAAAAAGCTGAAGCTACACCAAGGCACATTATCATAAAATTTCAGAATTAAGAATATAGAAAAGAACCTAAAAGCTCTGAGAGCAATATCTCCAGGGAGTGGGAGGGGGGAAATGAACTAATCGATTACCTAATATAGTTGATTATGAAAAAAATTGTATTCAGAAGGGTTTTATAATTCTCCAATAAACTTTGGAGAGATTTCCAATATTGACATAGAAAAACAAGCAAATGAAAAAACAAGACAGTTACTAAGTCTAGGAAGAATAAAAAACTATATGAGAAAATATGGATAAAATCCTAGTGCATACTTGGCTCAGCAGGAAATACTTACCTAGTCATAATAATGTAAACAGTGAACCAAAATTTGTGATATAACTGATGTTATTAGGAAAGGGAAGAATGGAGCAGTGGGAATGTGGGTAGTATAAGTGCTGAGTCTCCATCTTCCACAAGATGAAGACAGTAGATAATGCCAGAAATTAATAAATCAAGAAATAGGCCGGGCGCGGTGGCTTACGCCTATAATCAATCCTAGCACTCTAGGAGGCCGAGGTGGGTGGATCGTTCGAGCTCAGGAGTTCGAGACCAGTCTGAGCAAGAGCGAGACCCCGTCTCTACTAAAAATAGAAAGAAATTATATGGACAACTAAAAATATATATGGAAAAAATTAGTTGGGCATGGTGGCGCATGCCTGTAGTCTCAGCTACTCAGGAGACTGAGGCAGGAGGATTGCTTGAGCCCAGGAGTTTGAGGTTGCTGTGAGCTAGGCTGACGCCACGGCACTCTAGCCTGGGCAACAGAGTGAGACTCTGTCTCAAAAAAAATTAATAAATCAGGAAATAGCAGTATAACCTTATATGTAAATGCTCAGACTTGGGCATGGACAAATTTTAGTTATTTTGCTTGAGGGTATATTGTAAAAGTCCTATCACCAGGAGTACCAGTAAAAGTGACAAAATTCCTTTTTCTCCCAGCATGTTTAACAATAGCTGTCAAGAGACAAATTAATTGTAGATCAGAGTTTCGAATCTATACCAAATCTGTGCAGTGTTAAGTTTAATAACCATTGTTAACAAAAATAGCTACTGGAAGAAGTAAACTTCTCGTTTTCATGAAATCTTTTTTATTTCATGAAATCTTTTTTATTTTAAAGTACACATGAGGATTTCAGGATATTATTTTTAAATCCCTGTATAAATAACAGTGCTTTTGATTTGAATATTTGCAGATTACAGAAAATATCACCTTTGTATACCTTTAACTTTCCCTTTCTGCCCTCCAGAATTAAAAATAAAACATTAAAATTTCATTTCCTTTAAGTAAAATGGTGTTTATCGTATTAGAAATTTCATAGCTTTTTGTTTGTTCACTGGGACTGGGTAGGTCAACAGTGAAGAAAACATTCCTACCTAAGTTTTTCCCACTTATACTGTGGATGAGGACTTGGGAGAGGTATTTTAATGAATGCAAATCCTTTAGAATTCTTAGTTAAAAAGTATTACGTATTTGCAGTTATTATGCTAGTTAAATGACCTTTCTGTATGTTTGCTTTTTAGGGTAAGGTAGCTGAACGTGGTACCCACCAGGCCTTGCTTGCTAACCTTGGCAGTATCTATTCAGAAATGTGGCATACTCAGAGTAGCCGTGTGCAGAACCATGATAACCCCAAATGGGTTGCAAAGAAAGAAAATGTGTCCAGAGAGGAGGAAAGGAAGAAACTACAAGAAGAAATTATCAACAGTGTGAAAGGCTGTGGAAACTGTTCCTGCTAAGTCACATGAGACGCTTTTCTTTTTTTGTTGTTGTTGTTTTTGTTTTGGACTATACATTTGCACTGAAGCATAATTGTTTATTAAAAAAATCATACATTCCCATTTTCTACAGTCCTTCTTTTAGATGAGATTTTCTTAAGAGGGGATTTGAGTTTTACATCTTTCACAAGCTATTTAATGTGGTATCTGTATTTATCCCCAAATTATTTTCTTGTTATTGCCCTGGTTGTGCTCAATGCATAATTTTTGTTAGCATTACCCTTTTTGAGGCCTAACGTTCCTTTGATACCCATAACCAGATAAATCAGATTGGTTTTCAAATTTTTGTAGTTGGTAAAACCTCCTTTATCTTAACAATTTAGAGGGAAAATGTTTCTTAAAGAAAAAGAGGATAGTGTAGGTTCATTGTTTCTTTTCCCTCCTCCCTCCAAGTGAAATACTTTATTGATGTTAAAATGAATTTATAAACACATTTAAAGTTAGAACATGTCAGAAATAGACATGCATTTATAATTCAGTGTCTTACTTGATAGATACATATACTTAGATTTTTTGAAGTATTTGCAACTGTGTACTTTTTAGAGGAAAAATCTTAACTGTCATGTTGGTATGCAGAATATTCTTCATCATTAAGCAGCACCATAACTATCATCTAGTGACTGGAATTTTATGTTTCCACCAAAATGAGGCATTGTTTTTGTTTTGGACCAAAGTTTATACATTTTCTTTATTTTATTTTATTTTTTATTTTATTTTATGTTATGTTATGTTAGAGACAGGGTCTCACTCTGTTGCCCAGGCTGGAACCTCGAACTCTTAGGCTCAAGTGATCCTCCTGCCACAGCCTCCCAAGTATCTGGGACTGCAGGTGTGTGCCCTTACACCCAGCTAATTTTTAAAATTTTCTTTGTAGAGATGAGGTCTGTGTTGCCCAGGCTGGTCTCAAACTCCTGGCCTCAAGTGATCCTCCCACTGTGGCCTCCCAAAGTGCTGGAACTACAGGCATGAGCTGTCATGTCTGGCCACATTTTTCTTCAAAGACTTACAAACCCTGATGTAATTTGAGAGTTGCTATACTGGGAGGGATCTAAAAAGCTTAGGAAGTTAATGTCTTTTTCTATTTCTATCTTAAATTCACTGCTTTTGCTATCTAAAGTTATACAAAGAAACAAGTAAATGGGATGTTGTACATGCACATGCTCACATGTGTATAAATCAATGTCCACTTAAAAAATCATTAAAGACCTTTAGGTAATTAGGAGAGTATTACATATATATGTACCCTTTTAGATGATCAGGACTCTTTATCTGTGTTGATGCTTCAGAATCGCTTTGTTACAGGGTCTTACCTTCCTTTTTAGTAATCTGATGAGTTTCTTTAAGCCTGACATAACAACGAAGAACCCAAACAATATAATCAAGTTTTAGCTGGGAAAATAAAACAGGAGAAAAAAAGTTTTATCTACTAGAAATAACTAAAATATTGGTGTATGTTCACTTAGAAAGTTCCCCTCTTTTTCAGTATGAATTTGCTTTAATTTGTTTGGTAGTAATCATTTGGCTTGAAAATTTGTGCATCTCATAAATGGCCACCTAATCATATATATTGAGGTTTTGTTTGTCAGAAAAGGTCCTAGAGTACTTATTTTACTGGTTTATGGTTTTAAGGTATTTTAGGTGATAATTTGATATGGAAGAGATTTTTTTTTCTGTTTTGTATTGTTGACATTGATGAATGGATATCTAAACTTATCTAACTTGGATGTCCACTTTTGTTATATAAAGGCAATTTGATAAGTAACATGAAGCCAGTATTTCATGGTCTTTGATAACCAGAGTAAGCAATGTAGGATCCTGCTTTTAAAGTAGGAGTTAACACTGAGATGCATAATCAGCTGCAAAATGGGTTAGGCTTTTGTTTTGTTTTGTTTTGTTTTGTTTTTGACATTTCTTACTCTGAAGAAATTGTTCTTCTGAGGGAAAAAAAGCACTTCCTTTGAATAAATCAGCTGCATTACTGGAAATGTGGTTAAATGTCTAATTAGAAATTTTGCTTCTCTGTTAATTCCTTCTGTATTTCCAATGATGCTGATGGAAAAGATTTAGCTTAGTTGCATAAACAAGCAGGTAAGATTGAAGTAACTGTCAGTAATAATTCATTTTGAAGTGTGAATAGTAGTGTTCAAAGTAAGTTATTTTGTAATATGAGGAGCCTTTAGTCCTAGAAGTGTAGGAATGTTTTCAGGGTGTGAATAATTTCCCCACTAAGATTTAAAACTATTTTATTTTCATATGATTGCAGGTGATCCCTAGTTCATTGTGGTCATTAACTATTATTTTCAGCTAATAAAAACTTAAATTGCCTGAAAAAAAGTTATTGTATGGGCCATAACTGAGTCTTAAAGATATTTCTCTTAACCACATCATATTAAGGTGGTTCTATACAGGGAAATATAGACAAATTAAGATGAAAGAAAAGCCTCCTAGGATGATTCATTCAGAGGAAATGCCAAGAAAAGGGCATTTAATTATAATATACTAATTTTACATTACAATATTACATACTCATACAAAAGGATAAAGTTTATAAATTTCCAAATCAGTGTTGTAACATAATATTTTTTAATGTATTGGGATGAATAAGCTACAGTTTTAGAATATAGGCTCTGAAAATGGAACAAGGTGACAGGGTTTTGTTTCTTACATTTCTTTATTTTAAAGATTGAAAATTTTACTTTATTCCTAAGGGAATCCCAGTTTACAAAAATTAAAATTGAAACCAAGGTAATTTGGGATTATAAAAACTAGGCCAGATGCCTTACTGAAGGTTCTTAACATAGAAATATCTTGGTGAGCAGATGGGCTCATTTGGAAATTTTTTAACAGCTCAAGTCTGAGGGTCACTTTTGAGAATCAGAAAGAGGCCTTAGCATTTGGACATGAACAAGCTCAAGATATGCATTTATTTTTCCTCTACAGGGATTTACACCTTTTATATATCTTAAGAAAAAATTTTGTCTTTCCCTTAGATGTTGACAAAGCTCAGTTTGTGAAGATGATTGTTTTAAAAATATATTTTGCTTTAAAGGCAAGGTATTTAAAGATTGTATGATTCCTTGTTTCTGGATCACTTTGTCCATACTGCCATCTTATTCTTATCCTTCCTACTTGCTGAATGTGTCAGTGAGTAGCAACTTTTGGCAGTGTATATTCACAATTCTCTTACCTGGCAGCTTTATTACAGGATATTCTATTATAGATTAGTAGTTGAAAGCGTGTAATTATGTTTACAGTTGCAGTTTTCTTAAATTATAGAAAGGTTCCTTCTTTCCCTTCTTTGAGTATATAGATTTTGAATGTAAATTATATAGTAAATGACAATATTTAGTCAAATAAACTTGTTAAACTGGTTAGTTAAAACAACCCAGCCAGGGGAGGCCCTTTACCACAGTTTTATTGTTTATAGCAATCTGTGTAGATAATCATTATTAAATAAATGTGTCTTTGTGATTAGAAATGGGTATCCCATTGAAGCAACTCTTTTCTTCAGTGCCCAGGGAGAACTAATATTTTGTAATTCATGCATTCAGAATAAGTACAGATAATTAATGGTTACTCTGGGAGTATGGCCTTATAGCCATATGCAGAAAGTGAAAACTTGGAATTCTTTCAGAGAGAAAGTAATTGTTAGCAGAGCTCATAATGCGGGTAAAATGGTAGCAAATTATAGTGCTTTCAGTTAGCATTAAGCTGTCATATTTTTGATGACCAATCATTGAAAGGCAAGTTTCTATTGCTCCCAGTTTCTCAGTTCTAACGATTAAGAAGGGTAGAGAAATGTCTTGACTGCACGCTGTGCAATAAACTGGCATTTTGGTTAGCTAGAAAGAGTTGGAAATGAAGTGCGTGTTCTAATTAAAAACAGGTTGGAACATTTTTAGTTAAAAAACATCAGTGGATTGTTCTCATTTTTTTGTGTTCTTACACAGCTACAGTTGAGTGTTTTTCACTGATGACTTTCTGTTCCATTTCTATTTCATAAAATTATAAGATTTTAAACTTGGAAGCAGTTTAGGGGTTATTTAATACAATTCCCTCATTCTACAAATGAGAAAACTGAACTTTAGGAAAAGTACTGAGGTTGCTAGAGATCAAGTTGGAATGAAAACCCTGGCTCCTGACACCCAGTCCATTCCTCCTGTTGTACCACATTTCCACTCAGAAATTATATTAAAAAATCAATTGAAGGGTGGGACTTCCAGAATGGCAAAGTAAGGAGCTCAGTAGACCCTTTCCCTGGCAAAACAACACTTTAACTGGTAAAAATTGTTTTTAAAAAACCAATCATTTAAACTCTCTGATAATTGTCCTAAGGGCATATAGGAAATGGAAATGGAGAAACATTCATTCAAGATAGTCTATTAAATCTTGATAAGCACAGCAAGAGTTGTGGCCTTTGAGAAACAACCTGTGCCATACTCCCCCACCCCCACCCGGTGTTACCTGAGTGTTCCACCCTGCATGCTCCATTCTGGGCAGGTATGGTGAAGATGATAGGGGTAAGTAGGGCTTCCTGTTCTCTCAGCTCCCAGTCTGGGCCTACAGTTTGACCCTGACAGGCAGCTTTCTGCCTTATCCACCGCCAACCCTGTGTTGCAGAAACTCTATTCCAGGCAGGCACAGCCAAAAAGACTGGAGATCCCTTCTGCCACCCAGCCTTCCCCCACCCACCGCCTTATAATAGAAGCTTTATTCCTTACACAGGCCGAAAATAATGGAACCCTGATTTTTTTCAACCCCATCTTGCCCATAGGTTCGAGGTTTCACTCAAAGAGAGGGAAACTGGTAAATACTAAGGTCTTACACTCCACTCCATTGCCCATGAGTAGAGTGGTGATTTCATTTCAGGAAAATGAGCCCCACCTCCAGCTCCAGTTCAGTGATGAAGAGGTTCTGCCCAAGGGGAAAGAAAGGCATGCAATAAAGATAAAGAACTCCGCAGCTCTTTCTGTGGGGACTGACTTCATTTGGAACAGAGCAAGGAGAACTCCATCCCTACCGGTGTTGTCAAAAACAATGGTCATCTTGGTGGAGATCAATTAGGAGGAGCTGGCACAAGCAAAGCAACCAGAAGTTTAATAGAAAATGAAAGAGGGAGCCAATCAAAACCCTTCTGGGGGCACAGTCAACTCGGGGGGTCAAACAGGCTGTGTGCACGTGCTGGACTGCACCCACTGACAACATTCAGAGCAGAACATGGGACAGACTTAAAAGCATTTTCCAATACATGCAGACCCATCAACACTGGGCAAAAGCTTCACTGACACAAGAGCTTAAAGGCAACCTTTGTCCAAACACTGACTGAACAGTAAGCTTCTCTGACCTAGGGGTGACTCCTAAGAACACCGCCTTAAAAATAAAATCACACTTATCCCGGGCAATCTGGAAGGCTGTGTATATGTCCAAAGTTGTGCCCTCTTAGAATGATCAGAGAGGGAACCTCCAAGCTAGGAATCCTTAGTGAACATGGGTCACATGTAAACTTCTAAACTATTGATAGCAGCCTCCAAGCACACACACACCAATGGTAAAGAGTAAAAATCCTACTGGACAGTGAATGCCTTGTGCTAACCCAGGGGCAACCCCTAGATAGCTGAACTAAAAGGTAGAACATCAGGCTGTACACTGCAGGGGAAATAAACAACAAAGCAAACAACAAATGCCCCAGGGGAGGGGAATCAGAATCCAGAATTGCTGTAAGATGCTATCTAAAATGTCCAGTTTACAACAAAATAATTACAAGACATACAAAGAAACAGGAAAGTGTGACCCATTCACAGGAAAAAAATCAGACAATAAACACTGCCTTAGAAGGAGCCCGGAGGATGGATGTAGCAGACAAAAGATTTATCAACAAAGAGAGAGAATGTGTGCGTGTGCATGTGTATGTGTGCGTGTGTGAGTGTGTGTCTCCAAATGTAAGTTCTGAAGTTGAAAAGTACAATAACTGAAATAAGAAATTCACCACAGGAACTCAATAGTATATCTGGGCTGGCAGAAGAAAGAATCTATGAACTTGAAGCTAGATATCAATAGAGATTATGTAGTTCTGAAGAACAGGGGTAAAAAACAATGAAGAAAACCTGAGAAATGCGAGACACCATTAAGTGTACCAACATATGCATAATGAGAGTACTAGGAAGAAAGGGACAAAAAAATTCAAAGAAATGGACAAAAATATCTCAATTTGATGAAAAACATTAATCTACACATCAAAGGAGCTCAGCAAATGCCAAGTAAGATAAATGATGAGATCCACACCCAGACACATCATAATCACGTTACAAGCTAAAGATAGGAAGGAGAAAATCTTCAAAGCAGTAAAAAAAAATGGCTCATTCGTATACAAGGAAACCCCAATATGGATAACAGGTGAAGTTTCATCAGGAATAGTGAGGACCAGAAGACAGAGTGATGACATTCAGATTTCTGAAATTTACAAAAACTATCAGCCAAGAATATTCACCAAGACTAGCATTCAAACATGAAGGTGAAATAAAGATGTTCCCAGACAAATAAAAAGAAAATTCATTGGCAATTGACCTGCATTACAACAAGAAATACAAAGGAAATTTTTCAGGCAAAAAGCAAGTGACACCAGACAGTAATTCAAATTCATGTGAAAAAACAAGAAGCACCAGTAATGGTAATCATGTAAGTACTTAAAAAGACAGTATAATAGAATGTCTCTTTCTTCTCCTGACTGCATGAAACAACTACATAAAACAATATGTATATTATTCTTTTGTTCGGGGTGGAAACAAAGCTTTCTTGGAGTAAGGAATGACACCAGATGATATCTCGAGTCTATAGTCAGAAATGGTATATAAAAAGGTTAATATAACAAACTATGCATACATATGTGCTCTCACCTTTTTTAAAAGACATAAGATCATATAAAGTAATAATTATAATGTATTGTTGGGTTTATAACATAGATATAATACATATAACAATAATAGTATGAAAAATGAGGGAGAGGAAAGGAGTAGGGTTTCTATGTTTCTCTGGAACTAATTAGTATAAATCTGAAGTAAATTCTGGTAAGTTAAAATGTATATTGTAAGCCCTAGAACAACCACTAAGAAAAGTAACTCTAAAAAATATGCTTAAAACATCATTAAAGGGATTAAAATGTTACACTAGAAAATATCCATGTAACACATAAGAATGCAATAAAAGAGGAATAGAGGGGGAAAAAAGACATGAAGCATATAGAAAAAAACAAAATAGAAGACATATATAGATGTATACCCAACCACATCAATAATAACATTACATAAAAATTAACAATCAAAAGGCAGATTGTCAGATTTAAAAAATCAAGGTCCAGCTAGATTCTGTCTATAGGAGATGCACTTTATATTCAAAGATACAAATAGGTTGAAAGTGAAAGGATGGGGAAAAAGATACACCATACAAACACTAACCACAAAAGAGTTGGAGTGACTGTACTAATATGAGACAAAATTTTAAAGCAAGTAAAAGTTACTAGAAATGAGGACATATCATAATGATTGAAGGATCCATCAGGAAGATATAACAATTTTAAACATATATTCACCAAAGAACATCAAAATAGATAAAGCAGAAACTAAAAGAATTGAAGAGAGAAATAGACAATTCAACAATAACAGTGGGAGATTTCAAGGCCCCCGTTTCAATAATGGATAGAACAACTAGGCAGAATATCAATAAGGAAATAAAGGGTGGGGAACCTGCAGCCTCAAGGCCACATGTGGCCCTCCAGATCCCCAAGTGTCACCCCTGAGCCAAATTCAAACTTCACAGAACAAATCCTTTTATTAAAGATTATAGTAATCCTTTATTAAAAAGATTTGTTCTGTAAAATTTGGATTCAGTCAAAAGGCCACTCAAGGATCCAGAAGGCCACATTCAGAAGGCTTGATAAATTTTAAATAATTGAAATCATACAAAAAATGTTCTCTGACCACGGTAAGAATAAAATTATAAATCATTAATAGAAGGAAACTTGGAGACTTCAGAAATATATGGAAATTAAACAGCATGCTTTAAATAAAGGTCAAAGAAGAAATTACAAGGGAAATTAGAAAATACTCTGAGATGAATGAAAATGAAAACACAAGAAAAACATGGAATGCAGCCAAAGCTGTTGGTAGAGGGAAGTTCCACAACTGTAAAGGCCTATATTTTAAAAGAAGAAATATCTCAAATCAATAACCTAAACTTCCACCTTAAGAAACTAGAAAAAGAAGAACTACTATACCTAAAGCAAGCAAAAGGAAATAAATAATAAATATTAGAGCATAAACTAATGAAATAGAGAATAGAAAATCAGCAGCAAAATTAACAATACCATGAGGGTTTTTTTTTTGAAACATAACAAAATTGTCAAGTCTTTTAACTATACTAACCAGTAACAAAATGGTGAAGGCTCAAATTACTAAAATCAAGAATGAAAAGGGGGACATCACTACCAATCTTACAGAAGTAAAAAAGATTGTAAAGGAATGCTATTAACTGTAAGCCAACAACTTAGAAAACTTAGATGAAATGGACAAATTCATAGAAAGCCATGAACTACCAAAAATGAGTCAAGAAGAAATAGACAATCCAAATAGATCTATAACAAATAAAGAGATTAAATTACTAATTTAATCACACAAAGAAAAACCCAGGCCTAGATGGCTTTCCCACTGAATTCTACCAAATATTTTAAAAAGCATTAATACCAATACTTCACAAACTTTTCCAAAAATAGAAGAGGAGGGAACTTCCCAATTCATTCTATGAGACCAGTATTATCCTGGTACCACAACAGACATCACAAGAAAACTACAGAGCAATATCTCTTATGTATATAGATGCAGAAATCCTCAGCAAAATACAAGCAAACTGTATCCAACAACATTTTAAAAGGATTGTACAGCATGACCAAGTGTTATTTGTCCCAGAAATGCAAGGTTAATTTAACATCCAAAAATCAATCAATATTAATAGAATAAAGGACAAAAAACATACAATCATTTCAATAGATGCAAAAAAAGCATTTGACAAAATGCAACATACTCTCAAGATAAAATGGTTAATAAATTAGGCATAAAAGAAAACTCTGATGAAGGTCATTTATGAAAAATCCACAGGTAACATCATACTCATTGGTGAGAGACTGAATGCTGAACTCCTAAGATCAGGAATGAGACAAGAATGTTTGCTCTTACCATTTCTATTCAATATTGTACTGAAGATTCTAGCCAGGGCAATTGGGGAATAAAAACAAAGTTAGAGGACTCTCACTTCCCAATTGCAAAACTTACCCCAAAGGTACAGTAATCAAGATGTGTGTGGTACTGGCATAAAGATACAAATATACATTGGTGAAATAGAATTGAGAGTCCATGAATAAACCCTTGTATTTCTGATGAGTTGATTTCTGACATGGATGCAAAGATCACTGAATGAGGAAAGAACATTCTCTTCAATGAAGGGTGCTGTGACAATTGTATATCCATATGCAAAAGAATGAAGGTGGACTCCATACCATATAAAAAAGTAAAGTAGATCATAAACCTAAATGTAAGAGCTAAAAATATAAAACTCTTAGAAGAAAACAAAGAAGTAAATCTTCATGACCCTGGATTAAGCAATGGTTTCTTGGATGTGACACCAACAACAAAAGCAGCACAAGAGAAAATAGATAAATTGAATGTCATCAAAATTAACTTTTGTGCTTCAAATGATGCCATCAAGAAAGTGAAAGGACAACCCTTAGAATGGGAAAAATATTTGCAAATCATATATCTGATAGGGTATTCAGAATATATAAAAATACATAAATATAATTATGACTCAATAGTAAAAAGTCTAATAACCTAATTTAACAAATAGGAAGAAGATCTGAATAGAAATTCTTCAAAGAAGATATATGAATGGTCACACTCACTAGGTGACTATAATCAAAAAGACAAAATAAGAATGTTGGCAAGAATGTGGAGAAATTGGAACCCTCATACATTGCTGGTGGGAATGTAAAGTGGTGTAGTTGCTTTGGAAAACAGCCTGACTGCTCCTCAAAAAATTCAACATAGAGTTACTATTAATATATGACCCAGAAGTTCCACTGCTAGGTATATACCCAGGAGAACTGAAAACATGTCTACACAAAAACTTATACATCAACATTCATAGTAACATCTTCCATAATAGCCAAAAGTGTAAACAGCCCAAGTGTCCACCAACTGATGAATGGATAAATAAAATCTTATGTATCTATACCATGGGATATTGACAATGGAAAAGAAAGAAGTGTTAATACATGCTATAGCATTGATTAACTTTGTAATCATGCTAAATCAAAGCCACTCCCAAAGGTCCACGTATTCTATGGTTCTATTCCAAAACATGCAAATCTATAGAGACAGAAGGTAGATTAGTGGTTGCCTAGGGCTGGGGCTGGGGTGGAAGTGTGTTGTGGGGGAATGAGAAATTGCTGCTAATGGGTGTGAAGTAAGCATATTGACTATAGCCTGTGTTATCATGTGATTCATGACACAAAATGTGTTTTGTACATATCCTGAACATTGTAGTATGTTGCCAGTTATTTTCCTTCCAAGAAGTCATGCCACTGAAGTAAGAAATTGGTGTCCTCAAGCAGTTTTTTTTTTCCAGTTTTAATTATAGGAGTCTCCAACTGCTATATCCAAAGGTTCATTTACCATGCTTCAAATATATATGTATATATGTTTTAGACAGAGTCTCACCCTGTTGCCCAGGCTAGAGTGCCGTGGTGTCAGCCTAGCTCACAGCAACCTCAAACTCCTGCCTCAGTCTCCTGAGTAGCTGAGACTACAGGCATGCACCACCACACTCAGCTATTTTTTTCTATTTTTAGTAGAGACAGGGTCTTGCTATTGCTCAGGCTGGTCTCCAACTCCTGAGCTCAACTGATCCTCCTGCCTCTGCCTCCCAGAGTGCTAGGATTACCAGGTGCTAGGATGACAGGCGGGAGCCCCACGCCCAGCCATACCATGCTTAAAATATTTTTAACAGTGTTGATTAAAAAAAAAAATCTCTACAGATGCTGCTCTTAACTGTAGTCGTGAAAAATAAAGAACAAACCTTTCTTCCAGTAGTAATATTAGATGCCAGGTTGTCTATAAAGAAGAGTTACTGCATAAATTAGAAGCTGCAAGTTTATACATAGAATATAATTGTAGAGACTGTAATTTATGATTTCATAGTTAGGAGTAGGAAGAAAACTGAGATGATTTAGTCCAGGAATCAGCAAACTTTTTCTGTAAAGGACCAGATAGTCAATATGGAGACTTTGTTGGCCTAGACTTTGCCTTTGTAGTGCAAATGCAGCCACAGGCAATACATAAACAAATGACAATGGCTGTGCTCCAGTAAAACTTCATTTATAAAATCACCTTCAGATGCTGGCCAGATTTTGCCAACCCCTTGCCTATTCCAATCCCCTCATTTCTCTGTTTAGGAAATTGAGGCACACGGGGGGACATGTCTACCTCAGCCAATTTTTACAAAGTTGATCAATGGCAGAGCTAGGACTAGAACTCAGGTCACTTCTTTTCACTATGCCATGTTTAAGTGGTCAAATTAGAGGTGACTGCTTTATCCCAGTAATCTGATCATATTTTCTCCCAGTCTGAATTTATCATTTTTCAACTACTCAAGTAATTGGAATGCATAATTAACTTTTTTTCTTTTTTTTTGTTACCTTCTCCTGAGTCTTAGAAATTGATGTATATTGAGTTAGTAGTGTCAGAGTATATAGCATATTTTAGGCTTAGAGGGTACATATTAATGTTTAAGAAATGAATATAGTATTCCTCTTTCAGGGAGTTTGTAGTACAATAGGGAGTGTGACAGAAATCATAGAGTATCTTTTAAAGCCAGAGCAAAACAAGTCCAGATAACTAGCACATGTATAAAAAAGAAAATGACTTTGTAATTCAAAGATCTGTCTTAGAACACTAGCTCTTCTGCTGGCTGACTGTGTAATGTTGGTCTAGTCCCTTAGCCTGACCTGGCCTCAGTTTTCTCATCTATAAAATGGATATAATAAGCTCTTTTTCATAGATTCTAGTGAGGCTTAAATGAGATCATGAATGTGAGAGTACTTGCAAGTTGTGATGTATTAATAAGTATGCATATGAAAAGACAATTGTTTCCTAGTCAATGAGGAATAAGAGGCCTAACTTTGTGCTGTCTCTACCCTTACATATGTTTTTTTTTTTTTTTTTGAGACAGAGTCTCACTTTGTTGCCCGGGCTAGAGTGAGTGCCGTGGCGTCAGCCTAGCTCACAGCAACCTCAAACTCCTGGGCTTAAGCGATCCTCCTGCCTCAGCCTCCCGAGTAGCTGGGACTACAGGCATGCGCCACCATGCCCGGCTAATTTTTTCTATATATATTTTTAGTTGGCCAGATAATTTTTATTTCTATTTTTAGTAGAGACGGGGTCTCACTCAGGCTGGTCTTGTACTCCTGACCATATGTTTTTAAGAGCTAAGCAGAGGTATACCCTTACAGGTACTTTTCTGAGTTGACACCAATTAATGTAGCTACTAAACAAAGAAGTGTTCAGTGTGAATTTAATTATGGAATTAATAATGACCAGTGTGCCAGAAACTGGAAAATGGCATGAATAGATGCTATTAATTTATAGGCTAAGAGTAGTAATTGGTTTGGCAAGATTCTTAATTGTTTCAGCCAAAGTTAGGCCATTTGACCCCTCGTAGGTATTATAAAAAAGTCTGACTCTTCTTCAATTAAAACATTTCTTCTGAACGTGGCAACTACCATCTTCAGGAGTTGAAGGCCACGGGTTATAATTGTTTCTGACTTTAGTGTACCCAAAGGAGGGTTTAAGGAGAAAGCATGTTGGGCTTTCAGTAATAAAAGAAATATAATGTATTTCTGCTGTCCTGTCATGTTTGAACCTTGTGAGAGCTTTCAGGTATCATACTAAAGTAGCAGCCCCCACTGCTGTCACCATTAATCTTAGACCCTGTAAGAAGAGGAGCCATGTAAGGTATTCCCACGTACCACTTAACTGGCATCAGATCATTAATAATGCAACCTAGACAACTGATTTGTATTTACCTACTGTTGATGAACCTATGTAATGCCACTAAATGTTACTTATGAAGATCTTTGTACTGTGAATATCTAAGAAGCCAGTTTCTCTCCTTTTCCGCTAATTAAATTTAGTCTCTGAAGGTGGTTTTCCTATCTTCATCTAATGCTTTATTCTCAGAACATATTCTGATGTCCTTTCTGTAGAAAACCGATCCAAATACATAATGCTTCTAAATACTTCATAGTCCTGAAAGTTTCTGATTTTTTCCATATTTATCCTCCTTAATTTAGCTTGTAAGTTTTCTGGCCATACATGTTCTTTCCTTCTGTTTATTTTTCTTTTAATGGAACACCTCAAATTCATTTATACAGCAGTAAATAGCACTAGAACAATGAACCATCAACTGACTTCATGGTGGTCAAGAATTCTCAGAAATACATGAAATCCATAAATAATTATTAAATCCCATTTCACCCTTCTACCTACCAATCAGATTCATTAACATATAAAAATTGATTACTTGCCCTTTCATTCTTTTATCTCACTTTAACCCTTTGGTAGAGAGAGAGCAGCAAAATGACTTCAAATCCAGAGGAAGAAGAAAGTTTAAGGATTGATAATCTGGAAGTCAAATTTCTACCTATGGAATAATTAGGAATTAACTAAGTGAACCCTTGGTTGAACCGGTTGGTTTCCCAGCTGACTTCCCTTGTTGGTAGTAAGACTTTATTAAGCAGATACAATCACTTTGTTCCAAATGTGATAGAATTCTTGGGGTTGAACACTCAAAAGAAAATGCAAAGAACAGCATTCTAGATTTTTTGATGATTGTCCTTTCAGAAGTGATATTTCAGTGCAGGATTTTGGTTTCCCTATGGTCTTGCCATTTCTTATTGTCTGTGTTTAGGAAAAAGAAAAAATGAAAAGTATAATAATATGATATATTCAAGAGAAACCTTCATATTAATTTCAAATGGCACTGTGCCCTCTTTAAAGTCTCAGAGGTATTCTCTTCATATTTTAAGATCACATAAAATGCATTAATGTTTCTTTTAACCTGTAGTTCAAAATAAAACTTGTTTGTATGGTCTCTGTATTCATTTGTATAACCATTCTAATGTAATATTTGAAATTATAGTTAATGTTCTAAGACTCACATCTTAGATTGACATTTGATTAGCATTTGTCTCCTAAAAATACTTGTGCAAATTAAGTTTCATACTAATTTTATTGATCAGTTCTAACCCAAATATAATAGAGATTTCCAATAAACTCTTTCTGATTAACTATGAAAAGTTTTCAGATCCTGGTAACTAGGGTTTATGTGAAGGATTTCATAGTAATATCACTACTCAATAAATACCGTGGGGGGAAAATGTGAAAATGTGAAGACAGACACAGAGAGATGACCACCAAGTGATGATGGAGGCAGAGATTGGGGTGATGCATCCATAAGCCAAGGAATGCCTGGGGCTACCAGAAGCTGGAAGAGACAAGAAAGGATTCTCCCCCTAGACGCTTTGGAGGGACCATGGCCCTTTCAACGCTTTAATTTTGGAATTCTAGCTTCCAGAACTATGATGAAATGGAAGTCCTGAGTAGTTGAGCAACAAGCCCAGAGTCAGCCATCTAATACAAAGCAGAGTTAGGATCCACTGCAAATCTCAGCTAACCAATGGATCTTCAATTTTGTGGGAGTCAAAAAGCGGTTTTCAACCTCTTTAACCCTGGCTGCATATTTGAAGTACCCAAGGAGAGTGAAGAACCCAGGCCTAATAGGTGATGATTTCCAAGGATGTGATTCAGGGTATGAGCAGAAACCACTTGAGGATTCTGTTTTCAGTCCATTCAGAGGGCATCATACTACAAAGCTAATTAGGTTACATAATGACTAGAGTAAGAGACCATCAATTGAAATGGGTTATCTAATGTCTTCTTTTGGGCTTTATTACATTTAATATTTTGATCCAATCACTAGTCTGTACAATTTATCTGTCCTAAGACAATAAAGCTAAAAACAAAACAAAAACCTTGAACTTCCAGATGTTTAAATGTGTTTTCACAACTTCTCTTATTAAGGCTGTGTGGGAACTACTTATTCCTATCTGGCTTCACAGGGTCTTAATACTAGGTCCAAGAATTACAATAAGGACTCATCACACTATGCATTCGTGGAGGATAAGAAATTTATAATAAGATTTACATTTTCTAATTAGCCTAATTAATCCTAATTGGCCACTTTTATGTTCAGGTTTGAATATGGCTTTGCTAACCAAGCCTGTGAGATTTGTTTCTGGGAGTCAGGGATGTTTCCCAGCAGTGCTTAGCAAATTAGGAGCCAGAGGAACAAAATTATGAAAATTATGAAATAAATTATGAAAAAATTAAAACCATTGAAACTCAATATCCTGAGTTATGAATAACATATATAATCAATTCTTTCATTCAATAAATATTTTGAACACTATGCAAATTACATATTGAAGTATAAAAACTGATAAGCAACAGATCCTCAAAAACTTTACATTCCCATTCTTTCCTTTCAACCTATGCCCTATTTGTGGATTGTCAGCAATGCTTTTAAGAGGATTTTTAGCCTTTGGAAAAACTTTGGAAGCATTAATGAATAATTGCTCTATGTCTTATGGCTCCCCACTGATTAGAAACAATAAACTTATTTCTATTAAAAAGCCATTAGGCTAGCACAAGAAACCTGAAGAAGAGCAATGCAAATCCCAATATATCAACAAAGTAAGACATTATTCAAAGGAAGTAACAATAATGCTATCTCGTAAAGGAGGAATGTACTTTTATAAAACTTACTATATACTTTATTATCCACAGAAAAGAAGTTATGCTCATAAAGGTCAACATGTGCTAGTGTCTAAATATCAATGAATGGTAAATGTGAAAGCATTAGGATGAGTTCCATTAAAATTTTTTTAAATGAGCAGGAAATAAAATCAGTACGCAAAATTACAGTTTCTTGCCTAAAGTGCCATTCAATTAGTCACACTTTGAGACTTTATTTCTCATATGTCATGGGATTTTTCACTAATAAAAACCGATAATATTAAACTCTAGAATGGTGTTTTGAAGAAGGTGGTAGAAAAATCTCTGTCTCTAGAGATTTTAAAGAATTGGACTGACATTCATCTGTCTTAGGTATTTTGGGTAAATTTACTACAGTAGAGATTTTTATGAGTTGACTTGAATTTACTGTCAGTGTTAGAAATTTAAACTAGATGACACATGGTAAAGTCCATTAAAGTTTAACAAGTTTCTCTTAAATGTGAGGATTGATCCATTCCTGGGAGAGGAAATATCATTGCTTCTTCTAAAGACAAACTTCTAAGACCTCAGGGTACTTGAAGCACATCATCAGTTATCAGAAAGAACATTTTTTGTTTTATAAATGACCCTCCCCCAAAAAACTGCTTATGATAAAAGACATCCCAGTAAGTCAGTTGTATGAATGTCTGTTGTAGGAATGCCTGAATTCTAGGTTTTCTTTTTGTCTTTATGACAGAAGGAAGATCCTTTGCCTTTTAGAAATATTTCTTTTGCTAGTGTTTGCACACTAGATATTGCTTTTGTTAGTTTCAATGCACTGCTATTAGCAATAGAAATTTTTAATTGTTCATGGCACTTAGGAACATTTTTCTGTAGATTATTTTTCTGTTCTATAATAGAAACTGGTTTGACAAGTTAGAAGGAGGGAAGGATTGGGAACTCTGTGTGTTGCTTTGGGGAGAAAATGTATAAGCTAGCTTTTCTGTGACTGCTCTGCTCTCATTGATAATTCACTTTTAACTAGAAGCTAGGGATGGCACATCACCAAATTTCAACTGAATCAGAAGCATGTTCTAATGGGAAATAAGAGTAAATAAACCTAGGGAGGCTGATGAATAATTGTACTGTTCATCATTCACCTTCCCATCTGAGATTTCTAAGTAATTTCAGAAGATGGCCCAGTCTAATCTTCCTTCATTTTGCCAATGAGAAAACATGTAGAAATTGATGAATCAAGTGACTCCATGTCATACTGGGAAGTAGGAAGTCTAGATTAGAAGTTCTCAGAATAGGGTGGGGGAGCAGTTCCTGAAACCCTTTCAGATGAGGTCAAAATAGTTTTCATAACTATACCGAGATGTTACTTGCGTTTTTCACTCTCATAGTCTCACAAGTATACCATGTTGTTTTCCAGAGGCTACATGATATGTGATGACATTATTGTTCTGACAGTTAATGTGTGTGTTCTTGTGTTTTTGAGAATTTTAGATTTAGGGTATAAATGTGGAGGTAGATATATATATATATATATATACACACTATATATATATATATATGGAGGTATATACACACACACACATATATACACACATACACACAACTCTGTTCTCAGTACTTCTACTATTTTCTTACTAGCTATCAATAATTATACCTGCTATAATCTTTTAACCTTGTTACCCACTAAATCAATATTTAAAAATTCTAGAGTTTCCCTCATGCCTGTGTGGAGGCACAAGATGTAAGTACACTTTATTAGTCTTCTTTTGCAGTAATTTTTTTAATTTTTCAAAACCTTCTGTTTCTATTTTATCTAAAACATTTTAGAATTTAATATTTTATACTAACAAAGTTTTATTTACAATTTTTTTATATTTAGAGATGGATCACTGGCTTACAAAAGGGAGACTAGAACAATCACTTGCCCAACCCACAGCCGCACCAACCATCTCTAAAGATGCTGAAAATCGTTTTCATCTTCAAACTGACATATCAGAATAGAGTTCTTTGACTCAAGGGAGGGAGGAATATGCTCCAAAGAAACTGGGCAAAACTGTAAACTAAATTTTAAAGACTATCTTTCTTTCAGGTTTAGAAATGTTAATAATTTACCCTATTGTGTCTTATGCAACAGAACATTTTCAGATAATACTATCTATGATGCCAGTTAAATTGCAACATTATATTGAGGTTAATCTCTCAGCAATTATAGAAAAAGGAGTTGACTATTTTAAATATACATGAACAAAGCTGTTTAAAGCCAAAAATTGTTTGTTACAGCTTTACAAACTAAAAATAATGCCACCACAGCAACTTACAGGTAAATTGTCATAAATAGGCTGGAGAAACACACGATAACTAAGAGAATAATGAAGCCTTGTACAGTTGACATTGTTGAATGAATGCCTACTGAATGAAAAGTCAGTGAAAGAAATTGTGTCACTGTCATTTTCCAATGATATAATAATTCATATAATTAAATATTTAGCTGCAAATATGGAGAATGACTTCATATCATCCACAGAATTATACTTTTGCCTTGCAAATATAAAAAACTATAAATGTAGCTGAAGTTGCTGTGAATGCTTGGGAACAAACACAAGTGTTGGTGAAGTATGCAAAGTGTTGAATAACTTTTTTGAATCTCATAGTTTATCCTGGAACAACTGTGTTGACATTTGCACTGGTGGTGCAAAAGCAGTGGTAGGTAAAACTGCTGGTAGCTCCCTTAGTCAAGACAGTGGTGCCAAATTGTACTACTAGTTGTTGCATTCTTCACTGTCATGTACTTACAGTAATATTTAGAAATTGATGGTTTCATTTAATAATATCCTTAATAAAGCAGTAAAAGTTATTTTATTAAATCTCAACCTTTGAGTACACATTTAAAAAAGATTCTGTGGAATGAAATGGAAAGCATATGTACAATATTTGTGCTGCATCCTAAAGTATGATGGTTGTCTCAAGAAAAAAACACTTTTGTAGTTTTTTAAGAGCTGAACTAGTCACTTTTTTTCATGGAACACCAGAAAACCTCACTTAAAAGGAGGACTGACAGAAGAACTATGGCTATTCAGATTTGAGTATTTGACAGACATTTTCTCAAAAATTAATGAAGTGAGCATGTCACTTCAAGGAAAACAATGGACAGTATTTGTTACTAATGATAAAATTTGAGCTCTCAAGAAAAAAATTAGAATTTTGAAAAACTTATATCCCCTACTGTGAGCCTGACAGCTTTCCAGTACTTAGTAACTTTTCTGAAGAGATCAGTGGTAATATTAACAAATGTGATAGACTGGATATTTTATAATGGAATGTGACAACATTTGGAAGACCTGCATAAATCAGTGAATCAATATTTCTCATATAACCAATGCATGATGTTAAAAATCCTGCATGGGTAAAAGATCCATTCAAGCTGCAAGATAGACCGGTGGATTTTGGTGTAACAGAGTCTGAAAAATTCATTGATTTAGTGTCAGATTCCACATTACGAACTTTATGACACTACCACTTATCAAACTTGTTGTAAAATCAAAAAAGAATATACACAATTATTGAGAAAAGCTATTAAAATACTCCCCCATTTTCCAACTATACATCCATTTAAGGCTGAATTTTCTTCAGCCAAAACAACATATCACAACAGTTCAGAAGCAGATATGATAATCCAGCTATCTTCTATTAAGCCAGACATTAAAGAGATTTTCAAAACTGTAAAACAGTGCCACTCTTCTTACCAATTTGTTGTAAAATATTGTTATTTTTCATTAAAATGTTATATTATGTAATATTTTTATTATTTAAACTAAATTAATAAACAGATATATTAAACATTTTCTCAGATTTAATTTCCAATACAGGAAATATTGATAGATATAACCCATATGAACAAAAGCTATTTGGCATCTTCAGTAATTTTTAAGCATAAAAAAGGGGTCCTTGTACCAAAACATTTGAGAAATATTCTATATGTAGGATGTGGATTCATGACTTGAAGCTCCAAGTCTTATTAGAAATATGGCCTCTTGTCAAACAAGGGAGTTGGTTTCTGGGCAGAGGGAGTCACAGTCTCACCTGTGACTCAGAGTGAGCTATAGGAACTCTGTGAAAATTAAATTAATCCTTGAAAATAAGTATGGGAAAACAAATTGTTGTATGTGTTACCTTTGGACAATTTAACATTATACTCTTACATTTTTACAATGTTTTGCCATTAGCAAAGCATTTTCATATCTATTATCTCCTTTCTTCAAGATTAGAAGTATTTTTAAAGAGCAAGTTCCGCACTTTCATTTTATAGATGAGAAAATTCAGGCTCAAGAAGAGAGATGACTTATTTAATGTCACACAGTAATGTTAACCATTGCATTCACGGTAACTAGCACAATGTAGACACTCGAATGAATGAATGAATGACAGAGCTTGGAGAAACCAGAACTCCTCATTCTGAGTTCTGTATTTTCCTACCCTTACACAGCCTCCTCATATTCATGCAGAAAAAGTGTAAATGGAAAAACAAGTACCACGTGTACTCACCATTAAATTGGTATTAACTGATCAGCACTTAAGTGCACATATAGTAATAAAATTCATCAGGTGTCGGGCAGGTGGGAGTGGGGAGGTGGGGATGGGTATATACACATCTAATGGGTGCGGTGCGCACCATCTGGGGGATGGACACACTTGAAGCTCTGACTTGGGTGGGGCAAAGGCAATATACATAACCTAAACGTTTGTACCCCCATAATATGCTGAAATAAAAAAATTAAAAAAACAGTAGCAGGAAAGATTTAGATTATTCATAATACAGAAATTTTTGGCAATTTAAGGTTTATCCTAAGCTTTTATCTTAATTGAGATATCCACCTCTTTTAAGAACAAGAGGAAAACACAGGAAATTTTATACTTTATCCTCCTAGTAATCCTATTGGTCTTTCTTACTCAGAATTACAGATTTTCTTTTATATATATATGTATATATATATAATTTCAGAATATTATGGGGTACATTTTGGTTACATATAATGCCTTTGCCTCGCCCAAGGCAGGACTATAACCATGCCCTCCCCCCATACAGTGTGCTCCACATCCATTAGTTGTGAGTTTACCCACCCACACCACCCCCCTCCCACCTGACTGGCACCCAGTAAATATTCCTTCCATGTGAGCACCTTAGTGTTGATCAATTAATATCAATTTGATGGTGAGTACATGCGATGCTTGTTTTTCCATTCTTGTGATACCTTACTTCGAAGGATGGGCTCCAGGTCTATCCAAGATAATACAAGTGGTGCTAGATCACCATTGTTTTTTGTGGCTGAGTAGAACTCCATGCTACACATATACCACATTTTATTAATCCACTCATGTATTGATGGGCACTTGGGTTGTTTCCACATCTTTGCAATTGTGAATTGTGCTGCTATAAACATTCGAGTGCAGATGTCTTTATTATAGAATGTCTTTTTTTCCTTTGGGTAGATGCCTAGTAGTGGGATTGTTGGATCAAATGGTATTTCTATTTTTAGCTCTTTGAGATAATCTCCAAATTACTTTCCACAGGGATTGTACTAATTTGCAGTTCCACCAGCAGTGTAAGAGTGTTCCTATCTCTCCACATCCATGCCAGCATTTGTTGTTTTGGGACTTTTTGATAAAGGCCATTCTCACTAGAGATAAGTGATATATCTCATTGTGGTTTTGATTTGCATTTCCCTGATGATTAGAGATGTTGAGCACTTTTTTATATGTTTGCTGGTCATTATTCTGTCTTCTTTTGAAAAGTTTCTGTTCATGTCCTTTGCCCATTTATTGATGGGATTGTTTGGTTTTTTCTTGTGGATTGTTTTAAGTTCTAGATAGATTCTTGTTATCAGCCCTTTATCATATGTATAGAATGCAAATATTTTATCCCATTCTGTAGGTTGTCTATTTGCTCTAATGATAGTTCCCTTGGCTGTGCAGAAGCTTTTTAATTTGATCAGGTCCCATTTATTTATTTTTGTTGCTGCTGTGATAGCTTTGGAATTACAGATTTTCAAGTAGAGCTACCATTATGTCAAGTTCATCTTCCACCTGTGTTACAACAGTAAAATCCCATTTCCTCAGAAATAACATTTCAAATGTACTTTTATAGGTATACATATATATGTGTGTATATATAAGCGGGTATATACACATATACATATCTGTATATATGTACACACATGTACATATGTGTGTATATATATACACACACACATATACACACAAAAATTGTAACCATCCACTCACCACATTCAAGAACTTACAGCCTAAAGAAAGGATGGGTCAGTGTTCAGTAATCCAGATTTACATTCCCAATGCCTCTCTGCCTATAGGTGTCCTGTCCCAGTTGTCATAAGAAAGGATGAAATTCTAATTTATGTCATGCCTAGTACATCATAGGAGCTCAACTTATTGTTTGAATGGTTAATCTTGTAGAAATTTGACTAATAAGGTAATCTGGGCGTGATAATTCCCTATATCAAAATGGGCTCCACTTTATTAGGGAAAGCAGCTGCCAAGCTCAGTTTTTGTCCTGCCCTTTGGTGAATTCACAGGTAATATCACACACCTCAGACTTTAAAAAGTCCCTGTTAATGGTGGGACTTATTGGGAATTCAGTCTACAGTCTCTGCCAAGTCTACAGAGACTCAAGAACCCATCTTCAGTAAATTCCAATGCAATGTCTTTTAAATGTTTCCAGGGATTAAGATTTGGGATAAATAAAAATGTCATAAACAAATTATAGTTGACAGTTCCTAAAAGAGAAGATTTTACTTAACTTTTTGAAACGTAACATCTTGGGAAGAAGAGGAGTTTAAACTAGTGGAGTTTAGAGTGGGAATTAGGAAACCTACATTCCAGTCCTGGCTCTGCTATTAATTGTTGTTCAGGGACCCTGCAAAGATGACTTACTGCATACTCTGGATGATGTCTGTATCCCTGTGCCTCACAGAAATGGTATAAGAGAGTAAGAATGTATGTGAAAACATATTGAGCTCCTTAATATAAAAATTATATGCCACAGAAAGATTGAAGAATAAAGTTATCTTTTATTTTCCAATCCAAAATGCCCCATTTCCACTCCTTCATATACGCTCAGAGCTGTTAAGATAAACAAAGTATAATGTTTAAGATGTGTAACAAGTCATGAATTCTGGCCAAAAAAATCAGGTGATCCAATATAAAAACAAATGTGGAATTTTTTCTTACCTCTATTAAGGCACCAGCAACCCTTCCAGTTAGTTACCTAGACTTGTACTCATTCTGACTTTTTTTCTTCTCTATGCCACATTAGACTGTAATTACGCTCCTGGAGAGCGAGGACCATTTTGTCCACCTTTGTAACTTCTACAGCATTTAGTAAGGCCCTTGATTATGGCATTCAGTAAATATGTGTTAAAGGTATAAATTTTCAGTGTAACACTGGTTGTAGAGCTTCTTACCTTTAATTCTTGTAATAGCCTTTTAAGTGGCCTCCCTACTTCCAGTGAACAAATAAGACTCCGAATTATTTTTTCTTTCCTATAATTCTCTTTCCATCTTGTTCTTTCTATTACTTCTTACAAGTTTAAGAGGTCATCAGCCTTTTACTGTCATAAATTGAACTAAGAAGCTGTTCTATAATGGTATTTGACCATTGTAGGAAAAAAATTCTCCATGTGTAACTGTAAGATGAAAGATTCAAGGGAAACCTAGGAAGTGCCCAACTTACATTAGTGTGAAGCCTGTCTTATTTTAAACTCTAGCATCTGCTGTTCCTCCACTGATTGCCTGAAGACCTGCTCAGAACATATCTGGAATTCCCAAAGCGACATTTTGCATCAGATATATGAATGATTCACCAAACAACTCCTTCCTTTATTCTTTATCATGATTACAGTCAGCTCTGTCATCCTAGTCTTTAGAATCCCTCAAAAAATATTTTGTCAAAGTTCATCAATTTACCTTTGCTTATTCATTCAAACAGACATTTGCTCCTAAGCTATCTCCAGGTTGTCCTTTCTTCTTCATTCTCATTGCACCTTCCTATTTTAGGCTCTTATTACCTGAAACCCCTACCCCCATTTATTACTTGCAAATGGAAAATCGTAACTCTCAGAAGCGGTCTGTACCTCTACTTTCTTCTCTCTTCCAGTCCATTCCTTCCCTACTCCCCCACTGTTTCAGAGTAATCTTCCTAAAACACATGTCTAAGTTCGGGCTTCCTTCTTAATAAAATCCTAACTCCTCAGCCTGGCATTCAAGGCCCTCTACAATTAAGCCCCAATTTTTACCCCAGTATCATCTTCCATTTCAGACTGAGATGCACCAGTCTTACATGTACATTCCTTCATTGCCATCACCCAATTTTTTTTAACTTTTACCTATGACCCCTTGTTTGAGTTATTACTTCTGAATGGAGTGCTGTAGTCCCCCATACCTGGAAGTTTTATCCATTCTTCAAAGAAGCCTCAGCTAAAATCCTGCATCCTTCAAAAAACTTATATTTCCCATCTCCACCCTCGGTTGAAATTCATCTTTCCTGACTCCATATTCCCCTCACACTTTGGACTTGTGGACATAAGTAATTGTGTCATTCTCTGCTTTACTGTAAGCTTGTTAAGACATTTCCTTACTTAAGATTCCTCCACAACACCATCCAGCACAATACTTTGAACCTAATATAGATGGTATCATTAAGTAAATGTTTATAATAGCAGAATAAAATTGGGGTGAAAAATAAAATTCAGACTACCAGTCTAGCAGTTCTTGCTCATCAATACTGGGATTATATTGGTCAAGATGATTATATTCCAAGTAAATGGATAATGCTTGCCACCTCAGGTTATTTTGGGAAGATGAAAAGACCTAAAACACACATTCTTAGGGAGTACTACTAAAGTCCTTAGGCATATATGGGTCTCTAAATAGCCAGTGTTTTGTTTGTTTGTTTGTTATTATTAAAGTATAGAATCTTCAAAAATGTCTCCTCCTGCATGTTTCCCGGTCCTAACACATGTGTTAGTAGGACTTGACTTGTGATATGCTGAGTTGTGCTTTACCCATATCTCCAATTTTTCCCACAGATAGGGATGAGGCTGCCTATGGACTTTGTTCGAGTTACCCCTTCCCACCTTATCACTCAGTATTCTAATTTCCTGCTTAATAGGAACAGTGCCCAGATTCTACCCATCTCACCTGAGTTATTAATATTATTCTAAAGGTTTACATTCATAGACTCCTTTTCCCTCATTGCTTCCGGAATCAATAGCCCATAAGTAAATAACCATGGCTGAATTCTGCTGCAAATTGTCAGATGTGTACATTCAAAAATATCAATTAAGCATTTATGAAATTTCTGACCCTATTGTAGGTGATGGAGGTTACAGTGCTGGATAAGGTAGAGATGATTTTTTGGGGGCGGAGAGGGATGTATCATTGATTAGAGAGGCAGATGGAAAAGTACAAGTAAAAGATGCCAGATGAATTATTTTCTTTTAGCATAAGAATAGAAAGAAGCAATCATTTTGGTCATATTCAAACAAAACTTACTTAGAACCCAAGTGCGTGTAATAAACTCCAGTGTGGAACAGCCAGCAGGGAACCTAGGTACAAGTATAACAGTCCTTGTGGGTTCCCCAGCAGTAATAAAAACAAAAAGTTCATTAGGCAGCAGAATAACCAATAATAATTACATACAATGGGGAGATATACACAAAAATATGGGAAATGTCAATATTGAAATGAGGATAGGCACAGTTCATGAGTGGGGAACAATGGGCATTGGTCAGAGAAGGCTTTCTGAAAGATACTGTTGCCTGAAGCATTAGTAAGAATTGCTCATGAAGAAGGAAACATTACATACAACCAAAATGCAAAACATGAAAATGAGAGTGGAAAAGAGCAAGCAGTTGAGTTTATGGTTGGAGTTCAGAAGGAGAAAGAGAGCAGTGTATATGGAGAAGTAGGGACAAATCTTTGGCCACTCTTATAAGCCATGGTACAATATTTGAATTTCATTCTCAGCATCAGAAGCCACTAAAAAAGCTTTTAAAAGAGGGTTATTTTAGAATGATTACTCTGATTTTGGGAAATGATTATAAGGGATCAAGTCTGCAAACAGACCACTTTTTGAGGCTAATGTGGTACTTCAGGGGGAATCGTTAGATCATGTTTCTTCATCGATTCTGCCAATCTCTGCCTTTTAACTGAAGAGTTTGATTTATTTACATTTAAAATAGTTACTGATAAGGAAGGACTTACTTCAGCCACTTTGATATTTGTTTCCTGTATGTCTTATACATTTTTTATTTCTCAATTTCAACATTACTGCCTTCTTTTGTGTTTAATTGATCTTTTGTACTATTTTTATTCCCTTCTTTTTTCCTTTTCTGTATATTTTTAAGCTATTTTCTTAGTGGTTACCCTGGGGATTACAATAAACATCTTAAATTTATAACAATCTGGTTTGAGTTAATACCAACTTTGCTTCAGTCATGTACAAAATCTCTTCTCCTATACAGCTTCTTATGCCCCATTTATGTTGTTATTATCACAAATTACATTTTATACATTGTGTATACCCATCAATATAGGTTTATAATTATTGTTTCATGAATTTTTCTTTTAAATAATATAGGGAAAAAATTCCATTTTAGCTGAAGTATAATGGCCATCCCACACACAAATTTTGGGTAGCATGTTTGTATGTATTCTAGCTAGCACCTTGCACATTCAAGACTCCATTATATATCACAGTGACCTTGTCTAGAATAAACAGACATCAGACCTAAGTTCCTAAGCACATTTCATATTGGTCTGAGTAGCTTGTTTTGATTTTCCTGAAGTACTGAAGTTATGTTCCTGACCTTTTCATGTCAAGCACACATAGGAAATTCTAGTATTTATTTGCACAGCTTCCTGGGGTATATCACCAAGGCAGCTCACAGCTTGAATCCACTGGGCTTAAGAAATCTTGTCACTGTAGGATCTGACTCATCATCTCAAGGGCTGATGGAATCAATATCTGGTCTTATTACCTGTTCTTGGCAAACCAATTGGGAAGCTATGCTATATTTCATTCAGACTTCATTCTGGATGGAGAATAAACCAGTGAAGGGATTTTTTTAAAAAAGGAAAAACAGCATGTCCTGTTGTAGGCACAATTTTAAGATGTCCCCCAAAATTCCCCTCCCCCTGGTGTGCATAGTCCCCAGGACTGTGCAGATGATGCATTTTACTCCTGTGATTAGGTTATATCATGTGGTACAGCTGATCTGAAGATAGGGAGATTATCTAGTGGACCTGTCCTAATCACATATGTGCTTTAAAAGTACTTTTCTTCAACTAGGAGTAGAAAAGAAAGTCAGAGAGATGTGCTCCATCTGGCCTGGAAAACAACAAACACACATGTTGTGAACTGCCAATGGAAAGAGGCAGCCTGTAGGAGCTGAGAGCATTCCCCAGCTAACAGCTAGCAGAAAAACAGGGACCTCTGTCCCACAACTTGAAGGAAATGAATTTTCCAACAACCTGAATGAGCTTGAAAGTAAATTATTTCCTAGAGTCTCCAGAAAGGAATGCAGCCTGGCCAACACCCTGATTTCAGCCTAGTGAGACCCTGAGCAGAGAAACTCAGCTACACCATTCTTGGACTTCTATAGAACTGTGAGATACTAAATGGGTGTTTCTTTCATCAGCTAAGTTTGTGGTGATTTGTTACATAGTAGAAAACTAATATAGTCCCTTTCCCTGATGAGATCAGATCTATAGAGAAACCCCTCTTAGCGATAAACCTGTGAGAACAGGCACTGTAATTCAGAGCAGTACTGTGGTTACTTTATGGTAGTATATAATGAGGGATCTTAACCAGGCTTTATGTTACTAGTATATTATTGCTGTCAGGGTCTCACCTAATGGATGAGAATATTAGTTGTGTCCATCACCAATCAGTTGTGGATAAAACGTCAGATGGGAAACCATCACTGAGTAAATGACCATATAGGGTTGAGGGTGTGGGTACTTGATGGAAGAAGGGAAAGGAAGAAACAAGCATCTCACAAGTAACAGGAAATACATTGATACCTACCATATGGTGACTTGGAGAGTAACAGCCAAGCTGTCTGGGAAGTTGTATTGGTCAGTACCTGGGGGCTGAAGCACAAGTATCTAAGGAGGCAGAATAAGGCGTGGGATAGGGCTTAAGAGCCTTGTAAAGCAAGTTAACTAGTGTGGACTTAGAAACAAGTTATTTGGAAGCTTGATTTTTTTGTGTCTTGTACTTCTTTATTTTCTTGTGTTCTTCCTTCATACTTTTTCAAGTCTTTAAAAAATTTCAACCTTTTACAGCTGTGCTAAGGGAAACCAGGCAATGAGGAAATTGTTCACACTTGTGCCAGAGATTTAATGGGAAAATAGTGTTCCTCTGAAGGTCAGACGTGGCAGTTTGAGCTGGAAGAGAGGCTTCAGGGAAGTATTTCCTGACAGAGGCCATTTTAGAGAAGTTAAAACTTAGTTAAAATTGAACACCCCTAGTGTGATTGATTATAAAATGGTAGCACAAGGGAGCATCTTTCTGGCGATGGAACAGCTTTGTATTCTGATGGTGGTGGTAGTTATTTACACATGATAAAATTTCATTTTAAAAATACCCCCCCTAAAATGAATGCATGTAAAACTTGATGGAATCTGAATAAGGTCTATAGTTTAATAGTATTGTACCAATGTAAATTTCCTGGTTTTGATAACGTACTATGGTTATATAAGATGTTATTATTGGGGAAATCTGGGTGAAGGGTACATAGTAACTCTCTACTATTTTGTAATTTTTTATGTCTTACTTCAAAGTAAAAAACGTTTAGTTGAAAACACATCTGAACACCCCTAGATTTCTGAAATTGATTCCTGAAATTGCTAGTCTGATCCAGACTATGAATTAAATAAAAGTGTTTTTACAAAGTTGTAACAACCAGGTATAAGGAAAAATGCATTTATATAGGCAACAGGTTTCTTAGGCCAAACTAAGATGACTGCCACAGTGTTTTTTCCAGCTCGGTCCCCCAGCTAGCCAGCCTTCTGGGGAGACATGAGTCAGCACACTTACGTAACCAAGATGTTATTTCCTGTGTGAACCCATATAATCATGCTTTCCCATGGCATGTTGCCACTATTGTTCAGAGCCACATATAAGCGCTTGCCATGTTCTCGGCCATGCTTTTCACCACTGCCATATGCCCCCGACAATAAAGAGCATATCTCACCTGCCCACTGCCACACTGCCACTCACCTTTTCTTCCAATTTCCAAAGACTGTGTCAGAACACATACTAGCCACAGAGCTTCCTCTTCACGCCAGGAGACACTCGGGAAACCTCAGCCCTATGTCAGAATCACAAAGCACCTGGATATGAGAGGCTCTGCCTCAGGTCAATATCAGGGCTGCAAACACATTCTGAAGAAATACTAACCGTGCCTCTCAATCCTCCAACTCACCCTTCACCTTCCATCCCTAAACCAGCCAAGTCTCCTATGGGAATTTATACACAGAAGTGAGAAGCAGAAAGTGTTAAGAAAAGGTCAACGGCATCATTATTGAGCTAATTTTAAGACAAGGCCCTCAGGCCTATGATTTACTGTCCTACTGGTACATGTCATGTACCACATGACTTTGCTTATTGTCATTTCTCTTCTAATCATCTATGTGACTTGATAGCATGATGCACTGTCCCAAAGGCTAGTGCATGATGTAGAAACAATGAGAGACCCATATAGCAGAAGCTTCTATCTGCACTAAGCACCTGTTCATCAAGGTTACTTCCCTCCACTGAGAGAATGCAGGCACCTAACATATTAGGTGTTCCTGTTTTACCATGAAAGCACGCTACTTTTTGCAGATGTATGCATTTTTCCTCCCTATCTCCTTTTATATCTTCTTTAAAAACTCATCCTTGTTCTTCTTCAAAATCAAGGCTCCAAGAGCCCCAGCAACCATGTCATTCACTCCTGGTTTAAAACAAAAGGAAATGAAAATGCTTTTTAGAGGAGGACAGAGGTGATATATGTAAGAACTTTTGCCTAGGCTAGTATTGGTGTAAGGTAGGGTTTTTTTTTATTTAAAAAAAAAAAAAAACAGCTTGAGTTCTAAACTTAACCAGATGGAAATGTGCCTGCTGAGAGTTGGACCTTATTCAGAAAAGATTGTTAGCCAATAGATGAGCCAATTTAGACCAGCATATGCCAAAAATGGTCAGTCAGGTTGTCCCAAGTGTGACTCCTCCATAGCAGATGTCACTGTCTCTCTAAAGGCTTTTAAGTGTCATTCCTTAGCATGGAGGTAGGTTTAATACGTGCGCACATAGACATAAATAGATCCTGGGCCTGTAGCCACCCTTCATTTTATAGTACTATGGCCTTATCACTCTATCAGCAAAAAGCATAAGCCTTCTCTTAGGGCTTTTAAATGAACACAGATTTTGCAAATCAAACAAAAGCTATGGGCACACACAATTAATTCCAAGCAACTATCCTGATTTTTCTCATCTTTTCACATCTCTCTATTGTAAAAACAACAGAATTGTCTACATTCTCATCACCTAATAAAAGTCAATATTTCAATTTGTCCATGTTACCATCTGTTACTTGCCCTTTTGCTTATTCAACTTTGACATTTTTAATTTTCTTTAATATGGATCAGAAATGGAAATTTGCCCTCCTAAAAACAGGCACACTCTGAAAGGTCTCTGCTTTCTGAAACCTGGAAAAATAAGGGATACCCAAAATGCAATGATGACCCTTACAGTACTCTAGAGTTCAAAAGGCCTCGTCACATCCATTGTCCCATTACATCCTCATGAAAAGCTTGCAAGGCAGACAGGGCTCCAGGACACTAATAAAAATATAGGTTCTCTTACCATACCCCCTCCCTGGCTAAACCAGAACAAAAGGCCTTCCTGGGCAGAAGGTCAGTGTGAAAGTTTCAGAAGCACAGAGGTGGTTGAGGTCACTTCTAAGTGAACTGAATGACATTTGAACTGGATCTTAAAGGATGGGAACATTTGGACCTGTGGAGATGGCAAAGGAGGGAATAGAAGGCATCACAGCCAAGGTAACAAATGAAGAAAGCATATGACATATTCAGCAAACTGCTGGAGTGAAAGATACATGAAGATGAATTGTAGAAAACAAGGCTGGAGAGATAAGCTGGGGCCAGATCATGGAAGGTCTTAAATGTCGTATTTAAAAGTTCAAATTGTTTTCAGCAGGCAGTATGTTTTTTAAAAGGAAAAATAAGTCAGAGAGATTCCTTGCATTATTTGGGTTCTGTTACCCTCTAATCATGTGACCTTGAGCAAGTTAATATCACTGTGCTTAAGTTTTCTCATCTGTAAAATGGGTATAATAGTACCTACTCCAGAGGATTATTGTGGGGATTAAATGAGATAATGCACGTCAAACACTTAGAACAGTGCCTGGCACATAGTAGGCGGTCTGTAAATACTAGCTGTTATTATTATCATCATAGCAATTCATCTCCATCATCAGGCTATTTCCTCAACTGTAAAATGAGGAAGTTGGATTATCCCAATTTAATTTCTAAAGAAAGCCCTTTGACATCTTCAACACTGTTTATCATCATCATCTTCTTGCTCCATCCTGTACTATTCAAAAACCTCATCTCTGAGCTTGTTAGAATTTTATCTTTTTATAAAGAGAGAAGTTAGAAAAAGTGATCACCAGGCCTTAAATATTTTATCACATAGTCAAATTACAAGTCTTTTTTCCCATTTATTTTTTATTTGTATATATTCATGGGATAAAAGTACAATTTTATTACAATAATATATTGCATTGCAGTGAAGTCAGGGCCTTCAATACATACATGACTGAAGCAACACACATTGTACCCTCCAGACAAACTCCCATCATAGACCCCCTCCCACCAACCCACCCCTACAAGTCTCCATTGTCCATCATTCCACACTCTCCTTCTATATGTACACATTATTTAGCTCCCACTTATAACTGATAATATATGATATTTGTCTTTCTAAGTCTGAGCTGTTTCAGTTAAGATAATGGCCTCTGATTCCATCAACGTTGCTGCAAAAGACATGATTGCATTCTTTTTTACAGCTGAATAGTATTCCATTATATGTATATACCACATTTTCTTTTCTTTTCTTTTCTTTTTTGGTTAGGATATTAAGGAATTACATTTATGTTTAATACGAAACATTTATGCACATTTTCTTTATCCAGTTCTCCATTGATGGACATTTGGGTTGATTCATGTTTTTGCTATTGTGAATAGTGCTGCAATAAACATAGGAGTGCAAGTATCTTTTTTATATATTGATTTCTTTTCCTTTGTATACCCAGAAATGGGATGCTGGGTCATATGGTAGTTCTGTATTTAGTCCTTTGAGAAATCTCCATATTGTTTTCAATAGAGGTTGCATTAATTTACATTCCCACTAACAGTGTATATGAGGTCCCTTTTCTCTGTATCCTCTCCAACATCTGTTATTTTTTTGTCTTTTTAATAATAGCCATTCTGATTAGTGTAAGATGATATCTCATTGTGGTTTTAATTTGCATTTCTCTGATGATTAGTGATGCTGAACATATTTTCATATGCTTGTTGGCCATTTGTTTATCTTCCTTTAAAAAATGTGTATTCGTGTTGTTAGCCCACTTTCTAATGGGGTTAATTATTTCTATTGAGTTGTTTGAATTCCTTGTAAATTCTGTGTATTAGTCTCCTGTTGGATGCATAGTTTGCAAATATTCCCTCCCATTCGGCAGGTTGTACAAAATCAATGTACACAAATCAGTAACATTCCTAAACACCAATAACCGTAAAGCTGAAAGTCAAATCAAAGATATGCAAATTAAAATCACAATGTGATATCACCTTACCCTAGTCAGAATGGCTTTTATTAAAAAGTCCAAAAACAACAGATGCTGGCCTGGATGCAGAGAGAAAGCAATGCTTATACACTCTTGGTGAGACTGCAAATTAGTACACTCTCTATGGAAAACAGTATGGAGATACCTCAAAGAACTAAAAGCTGAGACTTTGCTGAATTTATTTGTCAATTCCAGGAGTCTCTTGGTGGAGAATTTGGGGTTTTCTAGATATGAGATCATATAGTCAGCAAAAAGCAATAGTTTGATCTCCTCTTTCCTGATTTGGATACCCTTTACTTCCTTCTCTTGCCTGATTGCTCTGGCTAGAACTTCCAGTACTATGTTGAATAGAAGTGGTGATAGCAGACACACTTGTCTTATTCCAGTTTTTATTTGGAATGCTTTCAACTTTTCCCCATTCAGTATAATGTTGGCTGTGGTTTTGTTATATGTGGCTATTATAATCATCTGATATATTCCTTCTAGGCCTAATTTTTGAGGGTTTTTATCATGAAAGGATGCTGGATTTTGTTGAATGCTTTCTCTGCATCTATTCAGATGATCACATGGTCTTTATTTTTGCTTCTGTTTATGTCATGAATCACATTTATTGGTTTGCATATGTTAAACCATCCTTGCATTCCTGGGATGAAGCCCACTTGGCCATGATGGATTATTTTTTTGATGTGCTGTTACATTTGGGTTGCTAGTATTTATTGAGGATTTTTGCATCTATATTCATATTAATCTGTAGTTTTATTTTTTTGTTGTGTCCTTTCCTGGCTTTGGTATCAAGGTGATACTGGCTTCATAGAATGAGTTGTGGAGGATTCCCTCCTTCTAAATGTTATGGAATAATTTCTGCAGTATGGGTACCAGCTTTTATTTGTAGGTCTGGTAAAATTCAGCTGTGTATTCATCTGGTCTAGGGCTTTTTTGTTGTTATTGGAAGAATTCTTTATTACTTCTTCAATCTCATTACTTGTTTTTGGTATGTTCAGGAGTTCTGTTTCTTCCTGATTGGGTCATGGGAGGTTGTGTGTTTCCAGGAATTTGTCCATTTTATCTATGTTTTTGAATTGATGTGTGTAGAAATTTTCATAGTATTCACAGGTGATATTTTATATTTCTGTTATATCAGTTGAAATTTCTCCTTTTTCATTTCTGATTGAGCTTATTTGGGTCCTTTCTCTTCTATTCTTGGTTAATCTATCAAGAAGTCTATCAATTTTGTTTATCTTTTCAAAGAACCAACCTTTTGTTTCATTGATCCTTTGTATTTATCTTTTGTTTCCCATTTCATTTAATTCTGCCCTGACCTTAGTTATTTCCTTTCTTCTGCTGGCTTTGGGTTCAGTTTGCTCTTCCTTTTCTAGTTCCTTGAGATGTGTCATTAGATTGTTAATTTGTGATCTTTCTGTCTTTTTGATGTAGGCATTTTAAGGCTATGAATTCTCCCCTTAGGATTGCTTTTGCTGAATCCCATTGATTTTGATAGTTTGTGTCCCCTTTGTCATTCAGTTTGAGGAATCTTTTGATTTTCATCTTAATTTCATGGTTGATGCATAATCATTCAGCAACAGCTTATTTAATTTCCGTGACTTTGTGTAGCATTGAGTGTTTCTCTTGAAGTTTATTTCTAGTTTCATTCCACTGAGAAGTAGTCTGAGAAGACATGGTATGATTTCTGCTTTCTTGAATTTGTTGAGACATGTTTTGTGGCCTAGGATATGATCAGTCTTGGAGAATGTTCCATGTGCTGATGAGAAGAATGTGTATTTAGCAGTTTTGGGGTAAAATGTTTTGTAAATGTCTGTTGGGCCCATTTGTTCTAGAGTCCCATTTAAGTCCAGTCTTTATTTATTTATTTTCTGCTTGAATGATCTGTTCAGTTCTGTCAGTGGAATGTTGAAGCCCCCAGCAATTATAACATTGCTGTTTATCTCTTTGCTTAGATCTAGTAGGGTTTGCTTTGTGAATCTGGGCACTCCTGTGTTAGACGCATAAATATTTGGATTGTTATGTCTTCTTGTTGAAGTATTCCCTTTACAATCATATAATGACCATCTTTGTCTTTCTTTACTATTGTTAATTTAACATCAATTTTGTCTGATATAAGAACAGCTATATCTGCTTTTTTTTGTTGTTTCCTTTTGCATGGAATATTTTTTTTCCATCCCTTTATGTTGAGACACTATGAGTTTTTGTGGGTTAGATTTGTTTCCTAGATATAGCAGATACTTGGGTTGTATTTTTTCACCCATCCAGCCAGCCTGTGTCTCTTGAGTGGAGCATGCAAACCATTTGCCTTTATTGATATAATTAATATGTGGGATGCTGTTCTGTTCACCCTGTTCAGTGGTACCTTTTTGCTTTGTTTTACCTCTTATGCTATTGTCTTATATGAGCTCTGAGCTTTAGCTTTTTGGTGGTTTTACACTGGTGGGTGTCTATTGTGCTTACACATGTACAATGCAGTTCTGAGTATTTCCTATAGGGTAGGTCTGGTCTTGACAAATTCCCTCAATGTTTTCTGGTCTGGAAAAGTCTTTATTTCTCCTTCATATATGAAATTCACTTTTGTAGGATACAGAATTCTAGGCTGGCAGCTGTTCTGTTTAAGAAGACTGAAGATGAGGCCCCAATCCCTTCTGGCTTGTAAGGTCTCAGTTGAGAAGTCTGCAGTTAACCTGATGAGTTTTTCTTTGTAAATTACTTTATGTTTTCACTTCATGGCTTATGGGAGTTCCTCTTTTCCCTAAAGATGCCTCCAAAAACTCCCAGAATTGATAAATTAATTAAAGTCTCAGGTTATAAAATTAATATACAGAAATCAGTAGCATTTGTATGCACTAGTAACAGCCAAGCTAAGAATAAAATCACAGACGTAGATCTGTGGATCAGAACAGAGAACTCAGATATGAATTCATCCTCATATTGCCATCTGATCTTTAGCAAAGCAGACAAAAACATACACTGGTGTAAAGAATCCCTATTCAATAAATGGTACTGGGAACATTTGATAGCCAAATGTAGAAGGCTGAAACAGAATCCTCACCTCTCACCACTCACAAAAATTAATTCACTATAGATAACAGACTTAAACCTAAGTCATGAGACTATAAGAATTCTATATAAAGATGTTGGAAAAACTCTTATAGATATTGGCCTATGCAATAAATTTATGAAGAAGACCCCAAAAGCAATCACAGCAACAATAAAAAGAAATGAATGAGACCTTGGATGGAACTGGAAGCCATAATCGTAGGTGAAGCATTACAGGAATGGAAAAACAGATACTGCATATATTCATTTATAAGTGTGAGCTAAACAATGGATATACACGGTCATACAGAGTGGTATAATGGACTTTGGAGACTCAGTGGGGGGAGTGTGGGGTCAAAATTTACCTATGAGATACAACGTATATTATTTGAGTGACAAGTACACTACAAGCCCTGACTTTAACACTATACAATTCATCCATGTATCAAAAAAGCACTTGTAGGCCAGGCGCGGTGGCTCACGCCTGTAATCCTAGCACTCTGGGAGGCCGAGGCAGGAGGATCGCTCGAGGTCAGGAGTTCGAGACCAGCCTAAGCAAGAGCAAGACCCCGTCTCTACTAAAAATAGAAAGGAATTATCTGGCCAACTAAAATATATATAGAAAACATTAGCCGGGCATGGTGGCGCATGCCTCTAGTCCCAGCTACTCGGGAGGCTGAGGCAGGAGGATTGCTTAAGCCCAGGAGTTTGAGGTTGCTGTGAGCTAGGCTGATGCCACGGCACTCACTCTAGCCCGGGCAACAAAGTGACACTCTGTCTCAAAAAAAAAAAAAAAAAAAAAAGGCACTTGTATCCCTTACATCTATGGAAATTTTTTAAAAAATCTTGGCTGACAGTTTTTTTCTTTCAGTACTTTGAAAATGTCACTCCATTTTTCTTCTGGTCTTTAAGATTTCTGATAAGAAGTCCACTGTTAGTCTGATGAGGTTTACTTTATAGTTAACTAGATGCTTTTCTTTTGCTAATTTTAAAATTCTTTCTTTCACTTTGACTTTAGATATTCTGAATATAATATGCTGTGGTGAAATCTTTTTTGCAATGTACTTGCCTGGGGATTGCTGGGCTTCCTATATCTGGATGTCTAACTCTTGCTAGACTTGGGAAGTTTTCATTGATTATTTCCCTAAATAGGTTTTCTAAACTTTTAAAAATCTTTCTTCCCTCTCAAGAATAACAATAATTCATAAGCTTGGTTGCTTTAGATAGTGCCAGACATCTTGAAGGCTTTGTTCATTCTTTTTTATTCATTCTTCCTTATTTTTGTCTTACTGGATTATTTCAAAGTCCTATCTTCAGGTTCTGAGATTCATTCTTCTACTTGGTCTAGTCTATTATTGAAGCTTCCTAATGTATTTTGTATTTCCTTTAATGAGTTTTTCAGTCCCAGAATTTCTGTTTGTTTTTTTTTAAGCTATCTAGCTCCTTGGTAAATTTCTCATTCTATCCTGAACTGAATTTCTAATTTCTTTGTATTGATTTTCAGATTTCTCTCATCCCATTGTGCTCCTTTAAAATCAGTATTTCAAATTCTTTATCTGGCATTTTGTGGAGTTGTTTTTGATCAGGATCTATTGCTGGACAATGCTGTAGGTCCTTTGGTGGTGTCATACTTCCTTGCTTTTATATGCTTCCTTTGTCTTTCCATTGATATCTGTGCATCTGGTATAGCAGTCGCTTCTTCCAATTTTTTTTTTTTTTTTTTTGAGACAGAGTCTCACTTTGTTACCCAGGGTAGAGTGAGTGCCATGGCGTCAGCCTAGCTCACAGCAACCTCAAACTCCTGGGCTTAAGTGATCCTACTGCCTCAGCCTCCCGAGTAGCTGGGACTACAGGCATGCGCCACCATGCCCAGCTAATTTTTTCTATATATATTTTTAGTTGTCCAGATAATTTATTTCTATTTTTAGTATAGATGGGGTCTCGCTCAGGCTGGTCTCGAACTCCTGACCTCGAGTGATCCACCTGCCTCAGCCTCCCAGAGGGCTAGGATTACAGGTTTGAGCCACTGTGCCCAGCCATTTCTTCCAATTTTTTGAAATTGCTTTTGTAGGGGTGAATTTTTCCTGAAGATGTATATATATTGTTGTTTGAGTAGGACACTTTGGCTTTCGTTTTGGGTGCCTGCAGTAGTATGATCTTTATATTATTTTTTCAGCAGTATACAGAGTCAGTGTTGTCTCTGCTTTCCTCAGTGGCTTAGGATATGATTATTAGTCAAGGTTGTGGTGAAGTTTTGCTGGGGACTTCAAAGCTAGCTAAGCCAGTCTTCAGGCCCTAGCAGTGGTAATAGTAGAGAGTGTGATCCACTCACGTCTCAGTCTCAACAACAACCTGCAGCAGAGTGGTGGGGACCTTCCCAGGGTTGCATGAGACACCCCAGTCTCCTCCTCCCTCCTCAGAGCAGTGCAGCAGCAGCAGCTGTGTCTGTAGATCCCCTATATCTAGGCTCTCAGAATGGTGCCCAGAAACCCTTAGCCAAAATTATAAAAACCTGTTTTGAAGTGTGAAGCCCTGGGGATTTCCTTCTTACTATTTTCCCACATCGAGTAGCTTCTCCTGGCTTTCCATCAGTCCCCAGCCAGGCAAGCTGCTTTGAACCCTCTTCCTTACTTATGCTTCCTGTCACTTCTATAGTGAATCCTAGCATTCTCTCCCAGATGATCTGTTCAAAATGTGAGTATCTACTTACTATTCTGGCTCCTCTTCATGGAGAAGGCACATACTACCTGTGTCATCTTAATTATATCTACTCAATCTACAACTCTTTAACCGAGAATCTGCAAACTTCCTTTAGGATAATCACGATCCCAATTTATTAAAGAATATAATCAATGTGTATAAGAAACCTAATAATATTTGCAAACCATACATCTGATAAGAGGTTAATATCTGAAATATGGAAGGAACACAAACAACCCCATAGCAAAAAAAAAAAAAAAAAAAAAAACAATTTAAAAATAGGCAAAGGACCTGAATAGACATTTCTCTAAAGAAGACATACAAACGGCCAAGTATATTTAAAAATGTTCAATATCACTAATTATGGAGGAAATGCAAATTAAAACCACAATGAGCTATTACCTTATACCTGTTAGGATGGCTATTATCACAAAAACAAAAGATAACAAGTGTTGGTAAAGATGTGGAGAAAATGAAACCCTTGTATACTGTTGGTGGGAATGTAAATTAATTTAGCCATTATAGAAAACAGTACGAAGGTTCATCAAAAACTCAAAAATAGAACTACCATATGATCCAGCGGAAAAGAAATATATCCAAAGGAAAAGAAATCAGTATGTCAAAGATGTATCTGCACTCCCACATTCATTGCACCGTTATTCATAATAGCCAAGATATGAAATCAACCTAAGTGTCCATTGATGGATGAATGGATAAAGAAAATATGATGTACATATATACAATGGAATATTATTCAGCCTCAAAAATGAAGGGAATCCTGCCATTTGTGACAGCATGGATGAACCTGGAGGTTCATTATGCTAAGTGAAATAAACCTGGCATAGAAAGACACATACTCCATGATCTCATTTATATGTGGAATCTAAAAAAGTTGAACTCATAGAAGCAGAGAGTAGAATAGTAGTTGCCAGGGGTTGGAGGTGGGTGGAGAATGGGAAGATGTTATTCAAATGGTGCAAAGTTTCAATTTAATTGGATGAATATGTTCTGGAGATCTAATGTACAATATGGTAACTATAGTTCATAACAATGTATTGTATACTTGATAATTGCTAAGAGCATAGATCTTAAATGTTCTCACCAAAAAAACAAAAAAAGGATAACTATGTGGGGTGATGGATAAGTTGCTTGATTGTGGTAATAATTTCACAATGTATACATATATCAAAATATTATGTTGAACACCATAAATATATTTAGTGTGAAAACCCAATAACTATTAGAGACCCTGGGCTAGAGAAGACCAGCTTGCTCTCAAAAACAAACAAAACAACCCCTCAACCCACATGAACTTACACAATTGTATGGATTATAAAGCATTTTCGCATTTCAGCCTCACACCGACTCTGTGAGATTAATGTTACTATCCTCATTTTCAAAGATGAGGTAATGAAAGCATAGAGAAGGAAATATCTCTCCTAAGGTCACATAGCTGCTTAGTGGTAGAACCAGTACTCAAACCCAGTTTTCCAATACTGTGCTTTTCCTTACCACCACAAATCACCACCTCCATGATGTCATTCAGAGAACTAGAAACTTGTCAGTCTGCCCAATTTAATTCAAAGAGGCAAACTGAGCCTGCCAGAGAAATGGCAGCTCATTTGGCTTTCTGTAGAAATACCAGTAACAATATGTAACAATAGAACTTTCTGGGAAACCAGTTGAAACCATTACCAAAACTAAGACTTTTTGCTTATATGAGAACTTTCTGACCTTTCCAATTTGCATGAAAACTGAAGATGGACCTAAGCTGTTTTCACTGAGAACAAATAGATAATAGAAAGATTCTGGATCCTCAGTTAAGATATATGGATTAATATTTTAAATTCATAAAGAAAATTTGCTACATTAAGAAATAATATTTCAAGACATTAGAAGATATTGACCACACTTTGTGCTAATATATTTGCACTCAGCACATTGGGCCTTGCATTTTCTTATCTCAGAACTTACTGCACCATAGGCTCCTTGAGAACAGAAAGGGTATCTTCCTCATTTGGGTCACCTATGGTGGGAGTTTGCCTTGGACTTTGCATCTAATAGACACTAGATAAATAACTACTTGTTTAGTGAATCAATCAGTGCTTTTATTGATTACAGCTTAAACCAGTGATTCTTATGCTGTTTCCCACTTTTGTTAAGTGAAATGGGAAGGCCCTCTTGCCCCTCCCATACTGAAAAATCAATCATAGAGAGAAATTAAATTTGTAAATCTAAGTGGACAGCTAAAATCTCTAGCAACCCTCATTGGATGACAATGTGATCTTTATAAGTCTCTGCCCTTTTTTGATTCTATTTAAGAACAATAAACAAAGGTATATGGAAAAGTTTAAAAATGAAGATGTTTTTAATTGAAAAAGCTACATGGTGAAAAATTCAAGCAGCTCCAGATATCAATGATCATTTGTAGTCTAAACCCTAATAATAATAATTATTATTGATCACATTATTTGGAAGAGTTATCTCACTTTTTCCTTATTACAACCCATTTTATAGCTGGGAAAACAGCTTCAGTTAATTTAAGGAGCTTGTATAGGGTCCTGAGGAATCTGAACCCCCAAGACTGACTGATATCAGAACCAGTGACCTTGACTACCTATGTTATATTCCTCTCAAAGCCTTGCTTGAAGTTTTCTACATGTGAGAGAGCCACCATATGAGAAAATTGGCCCTAAAAGAAATCATGTAATAAGGAATGATCTTTAAATAAAAATGTGTTCTGATTATATTGAAAGAGATTATAACTTTAAATTATATACAGTTCAAAAATCCTTGATTAATTTTTCTTTTGAAAACCATAGTTTTTGGTTTTAAAAGGATATTTACTAGAGGCACTTAGTTTCTGATCTGTTGCTCATTTTTCCAATGCAAGGTACTCTTCATGCTTTTTGATTTGTATTGAGAATTATTATTAACACTTTATCACAAAATGACCCGTTTTTCCTCCTTTAACTCTGTCATTTTAAAAGAGTCCACAAAACCTTGAGTATGTGCCTTTAAATTTGTCATTTGATCCCAATTCTTCCTATTATGGAAGCCATCTCTGGTTTTGTAGTGAAAGACGTTGGTAATATGATTTGATTAACAAATGCACTTTGTGGTAAGGCAGATTTTATTTAAAGTCAATATATTTAAATGACAGGTTAGGAAGACTTGATTTCATAGAACCATAAAATATTGGCATTGAAAGGCAAATAAGAAGTCATTGAGACCAACCCTCTGACTCATGAATCAGATTATTAACTACAACATCCTTGACATTTTTTCATGGAAAAGTGCTTTCTTGTTGTTTGCTATAGCCTTACTGCAGGTTCTTCAACTCAGCAGTAGATGTAGGCTTCATTTTAGAAGGCATGCACTAATACACTTTAAAGCAACAACTCATTTTTTTACTACTTTCAGATTAATTTTGCATCTACATGAAGAAACTAAATAATAATTTTTTTTATTTGCCAAAGCTAGTTGAAATAGATACTTGCAAGGTCATTGGGAGGCAAGTCATCTACTATTGAGTAGGTTAATCATCAATATTGTTTACTTATTTTTCACCAGACTGTATTTAAAAAAGAGATTGATCAGGGAAATGCAAATCAAAACCACAGTGAGATATCACCTAACTCCAGTGACAACAACAGATGCTGGTGTGGATGCAGAGAGAAAGGAACACTTATACACTGTTGGTGGGACTGCTAACTAGTACAATCTCTATGGAAAGCAGTATGGAGATACCTCAAAGAACTATAAGTAGACCTACCATTTGATCTGGCAGTCCCATTACTGGGTATTTACCCAAAGGAAAAAAAGATATTTTATTAAATAGACACTTGCACTCAAATGTTTATAGTAGCACAATCCACAATTGCAAAGATGTGCAATCAACCCAAGTGCCCATCAATACATGAATAGCTTAATAAAATATGTATACCATGGAGCACTACTCAGCCATAAAAAATGGTGAACTAATACCTTTTGTAACAACCTGGATGGAATGGGAGACCATTCTTCTAAGTGAAGTATCACAAGAATGGAAAAACAAATACCACATGCACTCACTATTAAATTGGAACTAATCGATCAACACATATGTGTTTACTTCCATATGTACACATATGGAAGTAAAAATCAAGAGAAATCAAGCACGTGGGAGGGGGGCGGAGGGGATGGGTAAATTCACACCTAAAAGGTACAATGCACACTATCTGGCTGATGGGCACACTTATAACTTTGACTCAAATTGTACAAAAGCAAATCATGCAACCTAAATGTTTGTACCCCCATAATATTCTGAAATTTAAAAAAAGAGATTTAAAGTGTTTTATGTTAATAAAACCAACCAACTTATTCTGGAGTTTTTTTCCTTTGCTAAAACATATATAATTATTTTAACAAGACATAAATATGAATACTCAAATTGTTTACTTAGTGATAGGTATATGTGCACTAACTATAATTTTAAATGAAAATCAAGTCCCTTTTCATCCAAAAAATATTTTATGTAAAGAATTCAGTTTTCATTTCCAACTTCCTATTTGTTTGTACACCTAAAGAGAAAGGCTAATATTCCTTTGAATATTTTTTAAAATTCTCTCAATTAAAAATGAATTTGGATAATGGGAAAAAATATTCCTTCTCTATCTGTATAAGAAGCTTTCTGGTATTAAAATCAAGATCCATCACTGTGGGCACCTGAATTCAGGTATTTATGAGGTTTCTATTCATTTGCCAATGTGACTTTGCTGAAAGCCTCAATAGCAAGATTATACTGTTGAAAGACTGATCATTGAAAAATATTTTCTGAATGCCCGTTTTGTACCAAGTGCTGTGCTAGGGGCTAGGGATATAAAGATAATTCCAACCCAGAAGGGATATAAAGATAATTCCAACCCAGACCCAGTACCTAACCTTAAGTTTAGTCAGAGAGCCAGAGATGTAAAAAAAAAAAAATACCGCAATACAATGTACACAATGTAGAGGACAAATTGACTACCTTTGCCTTAGGAAGTCAGGGAAGTCTTCACAAAGAAACTAACTTGTGAGTTGGACTGATGGATAAATAGAAGTTCACCAGGCATAGAGAGTGGGAAGGGCAAAAGAGAATAAAAAGAAGCAAAGAGAATAAAATGTGCAAAAGCATAGGGGTATGACTGAGCGTGGCATATTAGGGAAATTTTAAGGTTAGTATTATTGGAGAGTACATGTGTGGGAATTAAGTGGTAGGAGATGAGGCTGAAAGAATCAATCAGAGGATGCTTTGCCTGTAGGCATTGAAATGCCATTAATGGTTTTTCAGCAAGAGAATAATAAGATCAATTTTGCATTTTTTAAAAGATCACACCAGCTATGATATGGAAGATTAAATAGGGTCAACAAGACTGAAAGTAGAGAAATTGGTGTGGCTCTACAATAGTCCAGAATGAGGGTTTGACTTAGAGCAGTGGCAGTAAGAACAAAAAAAAAAAAAAAAAAAAGGAGGGGATATATTCAAGAGAGATTTCTGAGGTAGAGTAAATTTGGATGAGGGACATGAGAGAGGCAAGTGTGACTCTGAGATTTCCAGGGAGCAGGGTGGAATTGTACAAAAGGTAACAAGTTCAGTTTGAAGTGCCTGAAGGATAGCTAGGTAGGTAGGGCATGTTGGCATATTTATTTAGTTCAGAAATATATTATAGGCTGGGTGTGGTGGCTCACGCCTGTGATCCTAGCACTCTGTGAGGCTGAGGTGGGAGGATTGCTTGAGCTCAGGAGTTTGAGATCAGCCTATGCAAAAGCGAGACCCCATCTATACAAAAAACAGAAAAATTACCCAGGTGTGGTAGTGTACACTTGTAGTCCCAGCTTCTTGGGAGACTGAGGCAGGAAGATTGCTTGAGCACAGGAGTTTGATGCTGCAGTAAGTTATGATGACACCACTGCACTCTAGCCAGGGTGACAGAGCAAGACCCTGTCTTAAAAAAAGAAAGGAAGAGAAAGAAAGAAAAGAAAGAAAGAAAAAGAAAGAAAGAAAGAAAGAAAGAAAGAAAGAAAGAAAGAAAGAAAGAAAGAAAGAAAGAAAGAAAGAAAGAAAGAAAGAGAAAGAAAGAAAGAGAAAGAAAGAAAAAGAAAGAAAGAAAGAAAGAAAAGAAAGAAAGAAAGAAAGAAAGAAAGAAAGAAAGAAAGAAAGAAAGAAAGAAAGAAAGAAAGAAAGAAAGAAAGAAAGAAAACAAAAGAAATATATTCTAAATAGGGCATGGCAAGGTGCTTGTGGACATTTATGTCAGATTCTGTCTTTCGGCTTTGGCTAGGACTAATTGTTGAAAATTATTTTATAAAAAGACAGAGCCACATGCTCTAGTATGAAGGTACTTTGTAAGCCTCTGCTATCTGTTGATCTTCTGAAAAAAACTTTTCTAAGCTGTTTTACTCTAGGTAATTAGAGTAAACAGAGTAATCATTTTTATTCCATGTGAGTTTCAGGATACATTCAATGCACATACATTGGTTCCTGGGTGCTTATTGAATAAGTGCCTACTTTCTAGGGCAGGCCCTGTGTTAAATGTTAGAGGTAGCAAGATGAGTAAGTTTTAGTCCCTGAGCATTTTGTGCAACATAAAATGCTCAGGGACTACTGAGAATTATGCAGAGACCTTTCTGGGATTCCCTTAAACATTGAAGTCATCTCCCTTTTCTCCTGGATTTTAACTCTGATTCAGTAAGTAAGTTTTGAAAAGCAAAGATCGTTGTTTTTCTAACTTAAGGTTATGCCAAGATGAAATTTTCACACATAGAAACTTCAGCTTCATAAGCCATTGCTTTGAAATTTCACCAAAAGAAATTGATTATTGGTTTGGATTTAGAAATGTTTGTGTCATATAGATTTTTACCTTCATTTTGGAAGAACAAAATTCTACTTATAATAGCCAAAATACCAAGGTCATTAAGTCACTTAATATCCATCACACTGATTACATTAATATTTTTCTTTTGCTTTTCTTATTTTTCCTTTCTGTATGAGAAATGGGAGGTCTGAAAGCAAAGAGATCTTCAAGAAGGTGTCTACTGAGTGACTTCAATTGTTATGATTGTTTTTATAGCAAGTAGTGTCTCTTTTTTCTTTTTTTAAAAAACATGATATTTAATTTCTTATATTTCTTGGATTTTTTATTTCATCTTAATTGATACATAAAAAGCATTTGACAAAATCCATCACTCTTTCATGATATAAACACTCAATACACTCAGAATAGGAGGGGATGTCCTCAACAGTGATAAAGGCCACATATAAATAAACCCACAGCTAACATCATAGTCAATGGTAAAAGTCTGAAAGCTTTCCCCCTAAGATCAGGAACATGACAAACATGCCCACTTTCATCACTTCTATTGAACACTGTAATGGAAGTTCTAACCAGAGCAATTAGGCAAGAAAAAAAAGCATCCAAATTGGATGAAAAAAGTAACTATCTCTATTCACAGATGATATGATCTTATAGCCAAGAAACCCTAAATAATCCACACATATAAAAACTATTAGAGCTAATAGACAAATTCAGCAAAGTTGTAGGATACAATACCAACAAATAAAAGCAACTCATATTTTTATATGCTAGCAATGAACAGTCCAAAAATTAAGAAAACAATTCCATTTATAATAGCATCAAAAATAATAAAACACTTAGGAACAAATTTAACAAAAGTGTAAAACTTATATTCTGAAAACTATAAAACATTATTATAAAAAATGAAAGAAGACCTAAATAAATGAAAAGCTATCCCATGTTCATAGATTGAGAGATTAAATATTGCTAAGATGCCAAAACTCCCCAAATTGATTTGTAACTCCCTATCAAAATCCCAGCTGAATTCTTTACATAAATTGACAAAATGATCCCAAAATTCATATGGAAATTCAATAGATCAAGAATATTGAAAACATTTTTAAAAAAGAAAAAAGTTAGAAGACTCACACTTCCCAATTTCAAAACTTACTACAAAACTACATAATCAGGGCAGTATGGTATGGTTTAAAGATACAAATATAAATCAGTGGAATATAACTGATAGTCCAGAAAAAACCTCATACAGTTATGTTCACATTTGCTTTTCAAGAAGGGTACCAAGACAATACAATAGAGGAAAGAATAGTGTTCTCAACACATGGTACTAGGACAACTGGATATCCATCTGCAAAAGAATTATGTTAGATATCTACCTCACAGCATATAAAAACATTAAATCAAAATTGATCATAGGTCTAATAAGAGCAATCAGGCAAGAGAAAGAAATAAAGGGCATCCAAATTGGAAAAGAGTCAAATTATTTCTGTTTGCTGATGATATAATCTTATACCTAGAAAACCCTAAGGATTCCTCCAAAAGATTCCTAGATTTGATAAATGAATTCAGCCAAGTCTCGGGTTACAAAATCAATGCACAAAAATCAATAGTATTTCTATACACTGGTAATGACCAAGCTGAGAACCAAATCAAGAATGCAATCCCATTTACAATAGCTGCAAAAACAAATAAAAAGTAAAATACCTAGGAATATATTTAACCAAGGAGGTGAAATATCTCTACAAGAAGAACTACAAATCACTGATAAAAGAAATGATAAATGACACAAACAAATGGAAAACCATCCCATGCTCATGGATTGGAAGAACTAATATTGTTAAAATGACCATACTACCCAAAGCAATCTACATATTTAATGTACTTCCTATCAAAATACCAATGTCATTTTTCACAGAATTAGAAAAAAGAGACTGGGCACAGAGGCTCATGCCTATAGTCCTAGTACTTTGGAAGGCTGAAGTGGGAGCATAGCTTGAGGCCAGGAGTTTGAGGTTGCAGTGAGTTGTGATAATGCTACTGCACTCTAGCCCAGGTAACAGAGTGAGACCCTGTCTCAAAAAAAAATTCTAAAATTCATATGGAACCAAAAAAGAGCCCAAATAGCCAAACAGGATTCCTAAGCAAAAAGAACAAAACTGGAGGTGTCACATTACTAGACTTCAAATTATACCACAAGACAAGGCTACAGTAACCAAAACAGCATGGCACTGTCATAAAAGTGGACATGTAGATCAATGGAACATAATAGAGAACCCAGAAATAAAACCATATACCTACACCAACTGATCTTTGACAAAGCAGAAAAAACATACACCGGGGAAAAGACACGCTATTCAATAAATGGCACTGGGAAAACTGGATAGCTATATGCAGAAGAATGAAACTGGATTCTATCTCTCACTATATACAAAAATCAACTCAAGATGGATTAAAGACTTAAACGTAAGACCTGAAACTGTAAAAATCCTAGAAGAAAACCTGGGAAAAACTTTTCTGGACATTGGCTTATGCAAAGAATTTATGACTAAGACCCCAAAAGCAAATGGAACAAAAGCAAAAATAGACACCCCATTAAAAAAAGTGGGCAAATGACATGAACAGACATTTTTCAAAAGAAGATTTACAAATGGCCAACAAACATGAAAAAATGCTCGACATCACTAAGCATCAGGGAAATGCAAATTAAAACCACAATGAGATACCATCTTATTCCAATTAGAATGACCACTATTATTAATAAAATGTCAAAAAACATGGCATGGATATGGTGAAAAGGGAACACTTATACAGTGTTGGTGGGAATGTAGATGAATAAAACCTCTATAGAGATCAGTATGGAGATTTTTCAAAGAACTAAAAGTAGATCTACCATTCAATCCTGCAATCCCACTACTGGGTCTCTACCCAAAGGAAAAGAAATCATTCTATCAAAAAGATACCTACACTTATACGTTTATCACAGCACAATTCACGATCACAAAGGTATGGAATCAACCTACATGCCCATCAACTTATGATTGGATAAAGAAAAGGTGATACACACACACAACACATGCACACCTTGGAGTACTACTCAGCAATAAGAAAGAATGAAATAATGTCTTTTGCAGCAACTTGGAACTAGATGCCATTATCCTATGTGAAGTAATTCAGGAACAGAAAAATAAATGCTACATGTCCTCACTTATAAGTGAAAGCTAAACTATAGCTACATAAGAACACACAGAGTGGCATAATGGACAATGGAAACTCAAAAGGGGTAAGGGATGAAAAATTACCTATGGGGTACAATGTACACTATTTGAGTGATGGTTACACTAAAAGCCAAGACTTCTCACAACTATACAATATATACATGTAACAGAATTCAATTTGTACTCCCTAAATCTACTTAAAATTAAAATAAAATTGATCATAGTCCTAAATGTAAGCACTAAAACTATAAAACTGTTGGAAGAAAACATACAAATAAATCTTTGTGATCTTGGATTAGACAATAGTTTCTGAGATATAACGTGAAAAGCACAAGGGTTGAAAGCAAAAGTAGATAAATTAGTCATCATGAAAATTAAAATCTTTTGTGTGTAAAAGGCCATCATCAAGGAAGTGAAATGATAACCCCCAAAATGGAAGAAAATATAGGTGAACCACATTTTTGCCAAAGGACTTTTATGTAGAATATGTAGAGAACTCTTATAGCTCAATAATAAAAAGACATATGATCTAATTAAAAATGGAGAAAGGAGTTGAATAAGCACTTTTCCAAAGAATACATACAAATGGCCAATAATTACATAAGAAGATGTGCAACATCATTAGCCATTAGGGAAATACAAATTAGAACCACAATGATGTACCATTTCACACATACTAGGATGGCTATAATTTAAAATACAGATAATAACAAGTGTTGGTGTGGATGTAGAGAAACTGGAAGCTTCATGCATTGCAAGTGAGAATGTAAAATGGTGCAGTTTCTTTGGAAAATAGTCTGACAGTTAATCCAAAGGTGAAACAGAGTTTTCATATGATCCAGAAACTCCACTCCCAGACATATACACAAGAGAACTGAAAACAAAAATGTCTACACTAATGTTCATAGCAACATTATTTACAGTAGCCCCAAAGTGCAGACACCCAAATGTCCATCAAATGATTGATGGATAAATTAATGTGGTATATCCATACAATGGAATATTATTTGTCAGTAAAAAGGAATGAAGCTCTGACATATGGTACAAGATGGATGAACCTTGAAAGCATTATAGTAAGTAAAAGAAGGCAGTCACAATATTTTATGATCTATTTATATGAAATGTCCAGAATAGGCAAATCTATAGATTCAGAAAGTGGATTAATAGTTGCCTAGGCTTGGGGGAGAGGTTGTGAGTAAATGGAAAGTTACTGCTGGTGGGTATAGGGTTTCTTGTTTCTTTTGGTATTGATGATAGCATTCTAAAATTGATTGTAGTAATGGTTGTACAACTCCACGCGTATACTAAAAACTAATGAATTGTACACTTTAAAATGGTGAATTGTTTGGTATGTGAAGTATATACCAATAAAACTGTTATTTTTAACTAAAAAAGCATAACCAGTTGAAATTATGGAGAGAGAGAGAGAATGAGAGAAGGAGAGGAAGAGAAGTGTGAGTGTTTCTGAAAATTGCTGGAGTGACTGGGGTAGCTGAGGCTAGGTGGTCCTGTTGAATACGGAAAGTGAGAGAATATATTAGAGTGGGCAAAGTTCTATTCTACAAAGTAAGTTACTGGACAGGGATTGGAATATCATAAACTAATTCTTTCCAAGCATTGCCAGGAAATGTGTTCTCAAGCGCAGCTCTCTCAGCTGAAGTTTGTCTTCCACCATTTTCTCTCAATGCCTGGAACAAGATCTTCCCTGTGGTACTTAGCTGTAGGCCTCTGGTGTTTCAGAGCTGCTGCTGCTACAATGCAGCCACTGCCAACATCACCAATGTATAATACAGCAAAAATGGTGCTGCCACCAGGAGCTGATGTTGAGAGCTTTATTGTGTGCACCATAGATCTTCTTTTGAGCCAGGCTATGCCTGCATTTTTAGGATACATCTAATAAGAAAGCTCCCAAAGCAAGGCTGTCTGCTCTGTTTTTGGTGGAAGAGCTCTCATTGTTTTTCCTGCTGTCACACTCTCTTTAAAACTCAGCCTTGTGTGTCCCAAGATCTGAGACAAAGAACAAGCTGAGTGGAAGACACTGCAACCTGTGCTCTATTATAGAGTTTTACCTTTCTCTCTCACACTGTTCACTGCTATTGATCTAACTTTGTGGTCCTCTACTCTTTTTTTCCTTACTAAATTATTTCCCAGATGGCTTATCAATCTCTCATCTAAATATATTTATTATGAGGCCACCCCATCAGTCCTCTAGACATGTTTGAATGCTATGCCAAACAGTATGTGCTTAAGCTGAGACCCCCTGCTCCATCCCATAACTGACACAATCTTTATTCATACTTTATCAAGTAAGCAACTATCACTATCATGTGTTAGATCCCATTTTAGGCATTGAGAGGTGAACACAATGCAATCCCTGCCCTCAAGGAACTTCCATTTTGATGGGGGCAGACAACAAACAAGAAATTGCATGATTTATTATTTAGTTGTGCTCTATAGGAAAAATATAGGCTGCTGTGACAAGATATGATAGGGAGATTCAATCAAGGCTAGGGCAGCAGGAAAGCTTCCTTGAGGAAGTGATATTTCAGCTGCATATTTCAGGCTATGAAGGACTTAACCAGGTGAAGGAGGTTGAGGCAGAGAGATAACAGAGCAAACAACATTCATTCATTCATCCAGCAAATATGTATTGAACATCTACCATGTATCAAGCATTGTTCCAGGTGATGAGGATACAATAGTGAAGAAAACAAACAAAATCCATGTTCTCATGTTGCTTACATTTTAATGGGGGAGGAGCAGAAAATAAACAACAAAAGTGTAAAATAATTGGTATGCTAAATGGTGTTAAGAGCTACAGAGATTTTTAAAAAGCAACAAAAGGTGATAGGGAGTATCAGTGATAGGTTTAGGGGGGGTGTGGAGTACAATTTGCAAAGATCTAAGGTAGAGAGGCTTCTTAACACTTTCCAGAAGCTGAAAGTAGGAAGCATGGCTGTGGGACCAAGAATGGATGCTTATCCTGTTGCTACTACTAGTACTATCTTCTATTTACATAGCGTTGTTCTCATGTAAATCATTTTACACACTGCCCAGTCTTGCCCAGTCCTTTCCAGCACAGCATAGTTGACCCTTCTTCACCAAAAGCTTTTGATACAGTGTATTGTGGGGACAGTTTCCATGGGAACACGCCTTCAACTTTATAATGGAAGTCAATAGAGAATTAGAGAATTAGGATTCTCTTTACAGAAATGTGGTTTTTGCCAACTTTTCTGGGTTGCAAGTGTGTTTGTGGAAATTAATATCTTAGAGCTTTAAATTCTAGCTGATTAGGTCAGATAAAGGTGAAAACATGTTGGCAGAATGGCCAAATGTGCAAGGAAGAGAATTCTGATTTCCTTGGAAAGGCAATCTTCAGTGACTTCTGCAAAGCAGGAAAAACAGTGGGTGTGGATTTCATAGGAGGTGACATATAGCTGAGTGTTCAGAAGCCAAGTATTCAGAAGAACAAGTAGGCAAGTCATAAGCCCATCCAGCATGTTTGTGGAGAATGAGTCTATACATTTCCAGAGTGAGCTCCTGACACACTTGACACATTGCAAGGAAAAGGACGGAGAAATAGTGTAGGTGTTGGGGTTTAAAGTGGAGGAGAGGCCGGGCGCGGTGGCTCACGCCTGTAATTCTAGCACTCTGGGAGGCCGAGGTGGGTGGATTGCTCAAGATCAGGAGTTCGAGACCAGCCTGAGCAAGAGCGAGACCCCGTCTCTACTAAAAATAGAAACAAATTATCTGGCCAACTAAAATATATATAGAAAAAATTAGCCGGGCATGGTGGTGCATGCCTGTACTCCCAGCTACTCAGGAGGCTGAGGCAGTAGGATTGCTTAAGCCCAGGAGTTTGAGATTGCTGTGAGCTAGGCTGACGCCATGGCACTCACTCTACCCAGGGCAACAAAGCGACACTCTGTCTCAAAAAAGAATAAAAATAAAAATAAAGTGGAGGAGAGGCCAGGCGCGGTGGCTCACACCTGTCATCCTAGCACTCTGGGAGGCCGAGGTGGGTGGATCGCTCGAGGTCAGGAGTTCGAGACCAGCCTGAGCAAGAGCGAGACCCTGTCTCTACTAAAAATAGAAAGGAATTATCTGGCCAACTAAAATATATATAGAAAAAATTAGCCGGGCATGGTGGTGCATGCCTCTAGTCCCAGCTACTCAGGAGGCTGAGGCAGTAGGATCGCTTAAGCCCAGGAGTTTGAGGTTGCTGTGAGCTAGGCTAATGCCATGGCACTCACTCTACCCAGGGCAACAAAGCGACGCTCTGTCTCAAAAAAAAAAAAAAAATTAAAATAAAGTGGAGGAGAGGCCGGGCGCGGTGGCTCACACCTGTCATCCTAGCACTCTGGGAGGCCGAGGTGGGTGGATTGCTTGAGGTCAGGAGTTCGAGACCAGCCTGAGCAAGAGCGAGACCCCATCTCTACTGAAAATAGAAACAAATTACCTGGCCAACTAAAATATATATAGAAAAAATTAGCCGGGCATGGTGGTGCATGCCTGTAGTCCCAGCTACTCAGGAGGCTGAGGCAGTAGGATTGCTTAAGCCCAGGAGTTTGAGGTTGCTGTGAGCTAGGCTGATGCCATGGCACTCACTCTACCCAGGGCAACAAAGCGATACTCTGTCTCAAAAAAATAAATAAATAAAAATAAAGTGGAGGAGAGGAAGGAAACATTATGTATAGTTACCCAGCAAACAACTTTTAGTCTGGCTCTGTTAGGTTGCAACCTATATGAGCTTGAACAAGTCTGAGCCTCAATTTCCCCATTTGTACAATGAGAATGGGAATATACATTTCATTGGGTGTTGTAAGAAATAAATGAGACAATGAATTTGGAAAATGTTTCAGGATAACAACAGCTAATTTTTATTGAGATCTTACTATCTTCCAGGTGCAGTTTTAAGCATAAATCAACTCATTTAATATGACAACTCTAGAAAATTGATACTATTATTATTCCTCCTACTTTACAGATGGGGAAACTGGGGCTCAGAAATGTTAGGTAATTTACTCAAAGTCACACAGTAAGTAGCAGAGTCAGGATTAAAATTCCAGAGGCTATGCTCCTAACACTCACACTATACTGCCTAGGTAGCAATTCAGAGGGTGGAAGAGTTATTTCTCAGAAGGAAGGTATGAAATCTAGCTAGTAAACAGAAGAAATAGGATTCGAATTAGATCTGACCCCAAAGCCTGTGCTTTTTTTCACTATACAGCCTTCTGACAGCACAGTTATAATAGTAGCTATCATTTGTTGACTACCTATTTATCAAGCATTTTATGTACAATATCACTAATCTTTATAAGGTAGATAACCCTATGATGTAAATATTATTATACTCATCTGACAGATGAGGAAAATGAGCCTCAGAGAATTGTTCTTTGTTCAAAGTCACACAGCTCAGGGTTTGAATTCACATCTGCCTCACACCAAACCCTGTGTTTACTGCACCTTGCTACCATTCTTCTGCAGTATAAAGGGCAGAGGTGTTTGTTGTTAGTATTATATGGGTCAGAATATGTCACTAGAAGTATCAGCTATATGCTTTTGGGAACTCAGTTGATATTATTTTGCGGGAGGATGGTGCCAATTAGTTGTCATCTTCTAAATCCTACATTGTCTACCATCTGATTTAAGCTGTTACATCTGCCACTTTTTGATATTCCCTCCCTTCCAGATCTTTTTCTCCTTCCCATCTCCCCCTTCTTGTCTCCTTTTTCTTTCCTTCCCTACTCTCCTTTTTTCTCTTCCTATTTCTTCATCCAAATTTCTCTCCATCTCTAGGGCCATATGAGTTCAGGCAGAGGGACATGAGGACATCTTCAGGTTGTCTTCAGGGTCACACTAACCCCTGGAACTGAACCTCTTACAGAAACAGAGGTTCTGGGCAGGATGGCCTCATATTGAATGAGGAACCTGGCAATTGGCCCAGCCTCATTAGTTTTTTGATGAACTTGTTGACTGAGCCAGGCTCAAGAAAGAATGCACTGTTCTTCAAAGACATCCCTTAAAAGCATTCATCTATGGGGCAATAGCTGGTATAAGAGTGTGCATGAAATCTCATTCACTTATTTAGACATTTCATTCTTCAAATGTAAGTGCCTGGCACTGTCTGAAGAATGGAGAGATGGAGAGATAGAGAGAAGGAAGCAAGGTTCCTACCCTCAAGACATTAGGTATTCTCAGTCCAATGTGGGAGCAGATACATGCCCCAATACTTATAATACATGAAAATAAATGCTTTAATTGAGATTTATAGTATGCAAGATGCAATAGGAGCCTGGAGAAAATAGCCACTTATTCTTCCTGGGAAAGTAGGAAGTCAGGGAAGGCTTCAGTGAGGAAGTGGCATTCAAATTAGAACTTGACAGGTGAGTGGAAGATCACCAGGGAAGGTGGGAAGGCCATTCCAGGCAGAATAAAGAACTCATGCAAAGGCACAGAGGCATGAAAGAACATGCAGGTTCTGAGAACAGCAAGTAGTTCAGTATTTCTGGTAAAGACTCCACTCTATCACTTACCAGCTGTGTGACCGGGACCAAGTCACTTGCCCATCTTGGCCTGCTTCCTCCTCTGTTAAATACTAAGTATAATAATAGTGATCATTTTATCCACACTATGTATTTCACCAAGATTGCATGAAGAGTAAATTAAACAGTTAACATGGAATTCCAACAACATATGAGGGTGAGGATTTATCTATTCTTTCCAACCTTTAAAGGCTATGTGAGAGTAGATGTGGAATAACTTTGTAAATTGTAAAGCACCATATCCATGTCCATTGGTAATATTGTAAGTCTCATGGGCCAAACCCACAGCTCCATAGGAAAGCTCAAGGGTTCAGTTTCCAGTCACAGTTTTTAGCCACCTGGCTCCAAACCCTCCCCACCTAGTTTTGTGCTGGGACTCCCCCTTCCATTCCCTTACCCCCCATGGCTGCTTTTCATCAGTTTATGTAGGGGGATATGTGAGAAGACTATTTCCCTGAACCTGCCCACCCATCCTATTCTTGCCTTCTTATCTTTTTTTCCCTGGCCCCTAAATGGGGACATATATCCCTCAACTCTCGCTTCCTCATTCCACACTCCCCCCTTCATTCTGAGAGTTTCATAATTAATTCTCCTCCTTTATTCAAGCATCTTAATTTCACCATCTGGGACCCCAATCGTCAGTCCCGAAGTCCCATTCACAGTGTCTCTGGGGATTTGGAGGAGGGTGGAGTGTGTCTGGGAGACATCATGCAAATAGACCTCCTGGCAGTCTGCCTTAAACTTATAGGGTTTCAATATGGAATGAAGGTTTGGGTTACTCTTGTGTTTAAAAGGTTTGTGGTTAGACAGATAGAATAAAACAAGCATGTTTTACTCTGATCCATGAAATAGGCAGGGAATATGTGCCCTCAGTAATTAGTGTTGTATCACAGGAAACCCAAAGAACATGGATGTTTCAGAAAAAAGTGGTAGGCTTTCCTAGGTGACTTCATGGTTCTAAATTCTATTAAGGCACTAGGTTTTCTAATTTATCCTTGGCAGTAGTCCATCAGTTACACCCATGGGAAGATGATCATATCTGGCCCCATAAATGTCACGTATATGTGTCTTTCCTTTTTGGATAACTCTAATCTCATAAAGGACAATAGCTATACCTTATGGATTTATGTATCTCCTCATTATGCCTAGCCTAGTGTTTGGCACATAGGGGCTCGATTAATTGAATGAATGAATGAATGGATGAATGATAGCTACTTGAGAAAAATCACTAAATGCTGAAAGATATGCTAAGGCTAGGAGACTGGATGGGTGTACTCGGGGATTTTCAAGAAACCCTTGATGTTTGGACTATAGTACTACAGGGACTTGCAATTGCCTCCTGGCCCTGCTGATACCTTGATTTCAGATTTCTGGCCTCTAGAACTGTGAAATAATACATTTTCATTGTTTTAAGCCACCAAGTTTGTGGTAATTTGTTGCAGCAGCCCTAGAAAAATAATACAGGAGGGTTAAAGAAAGACACTAGAAAGGATACAACATTTCAACTATACCTTAAAGAAGAGAAGGATTTTCATGTATGGAGGCACAGAAAGGCATTCCAGGATAAGGGAACAGCCTGAGCAAAGACATGGAGATATGCCGTGGCAAATGTCTGTGTGTTATTTAGCAAAGCTGAAGATACTCATTGACTGCTCTGAATAGGTAGCCACACTGGCTGTGCGTTGCCTCCACATTTCCTAGATGCCAATGGGTTGGTTTATATGTAGCTGAAAAGGGTACTCAAGGAGCATTTGTTTTAGATGAATGGAAACATCTTTTTTCCTGCCATGTTCTGCATTCACTCTTGAAACACAGGTTCTATCCTGGGCAGGAGCTTCTTAGGACACATTTGCTACACAATCCCCAGTGCAATGTTCTTAGGAATTCAACATGAATGCTTATGTGGGTGGACCTGAAAATGCTAGTTCACGGAAGGTCAGACCTCAAACCAGCCGGTGCTTCTGTTTCTTCCTAAAGTATTCTCTCACTTGTTTTACTTGTATTACTTATTCCATGGTCTCAGCCAGTCATTATTCTCAACATTACACTATCACTATCACCACCATTATCAATATCAGTAGGAGCAGCAGTTATTAACAGGGTAAAAGGAGAATATCATAGGAACTGCTAGTGTATATAGAAGGAAACATACTTCCATTAATGACCTAGGAAAACCTTCTTGCAGGATAGGATATTTCAGGAACTTCTTGACTGCATGCATGAACAGACACATTCATTATATACCTCTATATGCCAAGCCTTTTGCCAGGTGTTTTCATACACCTTAACCCATGGACTTCTCACATGTTCTCTATGAGGTAGAGATTGTTACTGTTGGCCCCTTTTTATATATTAGAAGAATATGGCTTTAAGAAGACTCAGTAAACTGCCCAGGATCACATTAGTAAGGGGCAGAACCCAGTTTCATTTGATTCCACGTCTAGTGCTTTTCTATTTCAACACAGCTCATCCTCCTTTACTTTACCTGGGTTGGTGGGGGTGGAGAAGTGGGATACACTCTAAGATTTTGGATTTTAGATGACGAAGAGTCCTTTGAGGTCCTTTCCTTAAAGGAACAGAGGTTACCATGTTCATGAATCCCTGGATCAGACATTTCTAGAGCTAACTGAGCTCAGTCTGTCTGTGTTTCCTCACTTGGGGACTACTCTTCAAACCATGAGACTACATTGCAATTTCCAATAGTGTCATTTGGCACTACTAATACCTCTCATACTGAATAAGACCTGTAAGTCTATGCCTGAGAGAGAGCTCACACTGTCAGGTTGCTCTGGTGGTGCCCAACCCAGACAAGCCCAAAGCCCACATCACACACTCCATACATTATCCACAGAACTTCAGTGCCACTCAGGCCTGCAGCTGCATGATGGAAGGCTGCACTTCACTGTGGGGTCAGCTGGTACAGGCTCAGTGACCCAAAGTTAAGGAACTGAGGTCTAGAGGAAATCATTTCCATCTTCAGCTGCCAACAGCCATTGGAAAAGCCTCAGATGAAGCTGGGCGTGGTGGGAGCAGGGGTGGGGGTGATAGGGATCAGCATCATGCCTGCTGATCTCTGTCCATGGTCCTGTCCTGAGTCTGGACACATTTCCTTACGAACCCCACCCCAGCTTCCACCTTTCTCAGTGCTACCAAGGCTGCAAATATCTTTGCTTTACTGCTAGACTTGTGTAACAAGAGCCCTGTGTGCTGGGCTGTTGGGCCCAGCTTCATCTGGGGCTTTTCCAATGGCTTTTGGCAACTGAAGATGGAAATGATTTTCTCCAGACCTCAGTTCCCTAACTTTGCGTCACTTAGCCTGTCCCAGCATATTTCAAAGGCTCACCCTGAGAAGGAAAGTACTTAAGTGGCAGGAGCTGTCCCTGCCCAGACTGGTTTTGAACACAGCAGCCAAGGCACCTGAGCATGTGGGCAAATGGGGTCAGGACACCCCAGACAATCTGGATTGGAACAGCACTTTGCTCATCTGGCCTCAATTTGTGAGCCCTTCTGTTGCCTTCTTCCCTCAACAACTCAGCTCTACTTCCATAGGACAATGAGCTTAAACAACAGGTTATGTTGTTTGTTATAAGCCTTCAAGGAAGGAGGAGGGAGGCAAATGTTTGCAGCGGGGCACCTTGTTTGAATAGGTTGTCATGAACAAATGACATGATGTATGTGAAAGTATATCATAAATGTTATCTAGTGTGTGACCATGACCTTTCTTTTCACATTTATAAATTAGGGAGTAAGAATTTAAGGGTAAAATATCATAGAGTTCCCAAGCCTCCCCAGTCTGGCCCCATTCAACCCCTCCAAATTTTGCTTGCTCCATTGAAGAACCCCTTGATTCCAGCTACATTGGACATGTCACTGACTGCCAAATACATTGCTCACCATCCTCCTTCAGGACTTTTTCAGCTCATGCTCTTCCCCATCTCAATGTGCTCTTCCCCTTACTGCTGAACATAGTCCTACTTCTCTCCAGGGCCACCACACCTGGTGCATGCCGAGGAACTCCCAAACTCCTTTAGCACTCCGAAGCCCTGACTTATTTTCACCTCTCATTCAGCCCTCAGTCTTCACAGCCTAAGAGTGTTGCCTTCCTGTTTTTCTATTTCCTCCACTAGACTGTAGGCTCCTTTGAGGCAAAAAAAAAGTACCTTTAATTGTCTCTGTTTTCTCCTCCTGAGTCCTAATATAGGGCCCAAACCAAACACTAGCTGAATAAGTCATAGAATAGGGATCTACTTGCCCCTCTAAGGGCTGCTGAAAGGGAAAAAAATGAGGCATCTGTCTATTGTCAGCAGGGTGAGAGCTTTAGTTTTCTAATCCTGTTTAGGACAAAGGAGGGAAGTACTGAGCCAGTTTGTCAGTTCCACTGTATTTAATGGGAGCCCTTAACATGCTGGGTCCTGCCCCTCATACAAGAGGAACAGTGGATGATGGTTTCAATTCATTGACCTCTGAAATCTGGACCCCCTGAGTTCCTATGGGCCATTATTTGAAATTCACCAGGGAAAGGCACCATAAAGTCCCAGCCAGAGGCCATTATTATGATTACTATATAGCCTCTGGGCACAATAGTGGTACATTATATGAAAAATAATATGGTAGTTTTCTTCCTTGTATATGCATATGTACCATAATAATGTTATTTCTGTCATTCACCTTCTTTTATCCTTCTCAGTTAAGATAAAACATAAATTTGGGCTGAAAGACATCCTTTGTCTGCCCTCAGCATGATAGAAAGACACTTTCTGGGTCCATCTCCAGAATGGCAGCATCTCTTATGCCCCAGAAATTTCCAGACACTGTAGCTCTCTTCACTGGGAATAGGCTGAGTTGTCGGGTTATTAAAGAGGTGATATGGCAGGCTGAAAATCACACCACCTTTGGCTCCTGGTTGGCATCTGAAACGCTGTGGCCATTTTGCAATACCAGTTCCAGAGGCTAAGAATCATCCAGGCACGTAACATGGAAGTAATGAAGGGGTTAAATGTTTTCTGCAAGGAGAAACTCCAGTAAACTCTCTTTGATCTTTGTTATTAAGTTCTATTAGCCAGTGAATAAAGAGATTGTGCTCTCTATGTTCCCCATGGAGAAAAGGCTCAGAGTGATTTGGTGATTTGCTGAACATCACAGAGTTTGTTTAAGGCAGAATTAAGGTCAAAACCCAAGCTTCTAGGTCCTAGTCTCATACTCCCTCATTACCCCAGTCTGCTCTAATGGACATGCTACCATTGGCTGTTAAATAGCAGGAGCCAACTGCTTCCAAATGACACCTTTTTGCATTGAATTTTCATAGCGAGTCTCTCTTTTAGATATGCCTTACAGGGGGGTCCACTCTATAAGAGATTCTCTGTTATGTTTTTGGTCAATGAACCCCCAGGAAAAGGGACGATGGAGACTAAGACAGGCCTGACCTGAGTTCCACCCTTGACAAAGCAAATGTGGTGAAAATCCAATCAATGTTTTTATATTGAATGCCTCCGTTGTGCTGAGCACTGTGCTCAGACATGGACAGCTAAGTTGAAAGTATTTACTTTCTTCTCCGTAAATGAACAGTCTAGAAGGGGAAGAAAACCCATAAGCAGACAGTGTCAGTATCATGTGCTAAGTGAGCTGATTAAGGTAAACACAGGTGCTATGGAAGCACAGAGAAGTTTACCCAGGCTAGTCTACAGGTAGAGATGAGACCTCAAAAATTTTCTTGGAGTAATTATAGTTAACATCAGTGCCTGGCCCATTGAAAACACTCAATAAAAGTTAACTATTACCACTATGACATTACACATTGTCCCTGCCCTCAAGGAGCTCATGATCTAGCAAAGGAGAAAGTACCAATATACAACTATAATAATATGTAATTCACGCTATAATGGTGTGGTGGAGAAGACATACACGGATAATAGCTCATGTTCAGTGAAAGCTGCCTATGTGCCAAGCACTGTTCTGAGGACATTATGTATATTCCTTCATTTAGTTCCCACAGCTTTATGGTTAATCCCATTTTCCTCAATTATAGGTGAGGAAACTGAGGCACAGAGAGGTAAATTAATTTGCCTAAAGCCACACAACTAATGGATGGTGTTAAATAGTCACAAATGAGAGAGAAGAAAAAGCAGACCCTGATATCTAGAAGATCGCCTGGAACTCACAGGTAGGCCATGCAGTTCTCCTGTTGGACATAAACAATCTCACACAATACTGGCATCACAGTTACACTGAGAAGATGATAAAGTGAGACAAAACAAGGCCACTTTGTAATTTTGTCTAAGCACAGACAAAAACAAAAAGCCTTATCCCCACTTTAGTCTACTCTCCCTATAGATAAGATTTATTAAGATAAGTCACAGAATTGCTCTTGTTTTCTGACAGCATTCAATATAGAATGAATTCCCACTTCCCTAGACCCTCCCCCAAATCATCCAACCAAAACTCCAATCCTATGATAATTCCTTTCTACCGCCCTTTTTCTGAGACACCCCCTAGTTTCCTATTGTATTAGTTTGCTCAGACTACCATAACAAAATATCACAGACTGGGTGGTTTAAACAACCAAAATTTATTTTCTCACAGTTCTGGAAGTTAAAAATCCAAGATCAAGATGTTGGCAGGTTTGGTTTCTCCTGAGGCCTCTCTTTACTTGGCTTGCAGACATTCTTTCCTCTGTGTGTCCTACTTTCCTCTTCTTATAAGGACCCCAGTCACACTGGATTAGGGCCCACCCTAATGGCCTTATTTTAGCTTAATCATCTCTTCAAAGACAGTCACAATTTGAGGTACTGGGAGTCAGAGCTTCAACATATGAACAGGGTGGGGGTGGGGACACAGTTAAGCCAGTAACACCTGTGGTGAGTGTTCTCCCTCACTGTAACAAGTAATAAACCCAAATTGTTCAACTACAGGTGTGTTCCTAGTAGCCTTTTGCTGGAGGGCATTGACACAAATTATAACTGGTAACTAACAAGTGACTAACTTTAAAACGGAAGAATAGCATATGTGGTTAACACAGGTGAAAACAATGTGGTTTCCAACAATGGGAAAAGAGCAATGCATTCTGGCCATTGAGATCCAGCCAATAGATAGGTAGCATTTTACATGTTTAACTTGTTTTGTTTGTTTGTTTTTGCTTTTGAGGGTAGAGGCCAAACTTTATTTTTCTTCTTATTTATTCCAGTGCCTGAAAGATGCAAATGTATTTGCACAGTGGCTGGCAAATGCAAGATAAATAAGACATCATTAATATTCTCAAGATATGTATACCTAACTTGTGACCAGTTATCTCACCTGTAAAATGGGGCTAATAAAATTTTCTTTGTTGTAAGGATTAAATAAAATAGTTCATGTAAATTGCTTAGCATAGTGTCTGGAAGGACTCAAAAAATGTTGGTTATTTAGGGATGAGCTATTATTTATGGATGAGTTTCATAGATACAAAATGAGAGGGAGAAAGAACAACAGTGTTCCAAGCAGGTGGAATGGCAAAAACAAAGGCACCGAGATGAAGAGCTCTAAAAGCCATACAGACACCTTATAGCCCAGGGATGAAAAATCCATGGAAAAGTGCTTTATAAACACTTGATAAGGTGACCCAGACCTTATTGGCAATGGGATATCTAGAACTTTTGTCTCCTGTACATTGCCAGGGAAAGGGAAATAGGCCCTCCTCCTCCCTGTGCTGTTTCTGGGGAGGGGTTGTGTGACGGGCTACATAGGCTCTGTTGAGGGTGACAGGCGAGAAGTTGGACACGTCAGATCCCAAAGCCTAAGCCTTGGTAGCAAAATGAGGCTGTAGCTGTGGAAGCAGAAAATCCTGAAATTGGGTCTTGCCTGACTGGAGAAGCTCTGCTTTGGCAATGACTTGCTGAAGCAAGTGTACACAAAGTAGCTAGTTTTATCCCTTCTGTTCTAGCACTAACCTTTGGATCCCGTGCCCTGGCTGCTAGTGGTGATGACCCCCCGGGACTCAGACAGCAATCTCACACCCAGGGTTCCAAAAGTGCTACATGGTCTCCAAGATTGGAGTTGCTCTCCAATCTTTTGCTGTTTCCTGTTGGGTTCCCAGGACGTCTGAAGGGACTTGACTACCTAAGGGATTTTTCAATGACAGCAGTCAGGCAGATCTCATTTCCTTCCTGGTTCCCTTCTCTCCTTTATTCCAGAAAACACCCGTCTCCACTTCTCTGCCTTCCTCCAACCCTTCCAACATGACCCACCTTCCTGGGTGCTTAGGCCCTTAAGTTAAGGGTAGATAGAGGTTGAATGATTAGATGCTTGGTGGATGAAGCCATTCAAATATTCTTCCCCAAACTTCAGAGCGCCCCTCTCCGCACACACAACTGCCCTAAAAGGCGTGGGAGCGTGGTGTCCGGCTGCGTGTCTGCCAGAGGGAGAATGCACGAGTCGCGCGGTGGACTGGACCGGCTGCAAGAATGCGAGTGGGGGGCGGGGTGGGGGTGGGGAAGGGGGGCGCGCGCCCTTTATGACTGGTGGCCGCGCAGTGCGCGCTCCCGGGCGCCTGAGGGGAGGGAGGGACAGACGGACAGAGTCGGGGGCACATGGGGAAGGGATCTGAGAGAGGGTAAGGAGAGGGAGGGAGGGAGGGAAAGGGAGGACTGTGGTGGGGAAGGAGGATAGAGGGGGAACGCGTCCAGCAAGAACAGCGTGTTGGAAGAAACAATGGCAGGGGCAATAGCGATGGTGGCAGCCGAGGCAGTCCCACTCTGGCCACCTTTCTGAATGGGCAGGGGCAGCTCTGGGAGAAGAGGGGACCAGGCAGCGCCCGCAGAGGCTCTGAGAAAAGCGGCAGAGGGAGGAGAAGGGGGAGGAGGAGGAGGAGGAGGAGGAGGAGGGGGAGGAGGAGGAGGGGGAGGAGGGGGAGGAGGAGAAGGGGGAGAGGAGGGGGGACGAGGCAGGGGGAGAACCCGGGAAGGAAAACCAGTAGCATCAGCAGCAGCAGCAGCAGTCGCCGCCGCCACAGCAGTAGCAGTAGCGGCAGTAGCAGCATTTAGCAATAGCTTTAACAGCGATAGCGACAGTAGCAGCCGCCCTCCTTCTCTCTCCCTCTCGCGGACGGCCGCAGCCACCGCACAGAGCGGGCTCCAGGGGCCGCGCGCGTAGCCGGCTCGTGAGGTAGCCCCAGCCCGAGCGAGCGGTGGTGCAAGCGGAGCGCGGACCCTAGGAGCAGCCGGGCAGCCACCGAGGCTCTGAGTTTCAGGGCCAGAGCCCGACAGCTCTGACTCCATCTAGCACGGCGGCGGCGGCGGCGGCGGCGGCGGCGGCGCCTGAGGTAGCAAGCGAGGGAGAGAGGCGCGTCCACCTGGCGGGCCCGGCGCATGGAGCTAAGGCAGAGGTGGCGGCGGCGGCGGCAGCAGTAGCAGTAGCAGCGGCGGCGGCGGCAGCTCCAACAGCTGCGGCGACGGTGGCAGCCCAACCTTGACTGTGGCCGCGCCAGCTCCGGCGCTTGCTGCCTGAACCCGCCGGCGACGTGCGCCCTGGGAGTCGGCCTGTGAGGTGAGCACGAGCGCTGCCATCCAGCCCCCTGGCCTTCTCGCCGGCTCCCCGGCTGGCTCGGGTGGCGGCGGCAGGGGGTGGAACGAATGGGAGGAAGCCGAGCGAGGAGAGGAGGAAGGGAAAACAGAAGGGAGGACGTGTGTGTGCGAATGGCGTGCATGTGTGTGTCTGTGTACGAGGGAGCGAGGCCGCGAGGGCGCGAGATCCCGGCTCACCCTGACAGGCACTGCAATCTAGGAAAGGCCTCTGTGTTTGCGCCGGGGGTGGGGGGGGAGGGGAAGCGAGCGGGCTGGAGCCGCCGCGCTCACACGCACACCACCGGGCAGCGGAGACAGCAGAGTGCCGTCTCCTTTCAGGATGGTGCCCGAGGGAGCCTTGCCAGGGAATGGGGCACGGGCACAGCACGCTTTGGCGCGAGCGGGAAACCCCACGCGGCGGCCGCCAGGGCCAACGCCGCAAAGGTGCGAAGCCGCGTTGCCGGCGCCTCCCCCGCCCGCGGCTCCCGCGCGCGCCGGGCGGCGGTGGTCACCACAAGAGCGCTCCGGGGGCACGCGCCACTCAGCCGGGACCACGGGCGGGTATAAGTTGGGGACCCAACCGAGCCTCGCCCAGCTCGTCACCTTTGCGGAAATTGGCCCACGGCCCCTTCCCGCTCTCGGCGGCAGTAAAATTGACGCTTTCCTGCGTGGCTTCTGCGCTTCTCTGTGCCGCACCCCGCAACACACGTCCGCTCGCGTGCTGTACACCCCGTGGGGCGGGGAGGCGGCGAGCCGGCGCGGGGAGCCGGCCCCGCTCCGGGAAAGTGTGGAAACCGCGCCGCTGAGTTGGCGCCGTTCAGCTGAGGAATCCAGCGGTTTCAGCATGACTGCTTCTGTCTGTCTGATTCGTGAGGGACCGAATCACCCGCGCAAGGTTTTCTGTCTTTTTCGAAGTTAAAAAAAAAAAAAAATTGGCATCCCCATTTCGGCACCAGCACTCTTGATTTTTGTCGAGCTTCTGGCTGCATATTGGAATAAGTGGGTCTTATATTTTGCTTCTGGGTTTTGGCTCCCAGCATATTGTTGAATTCTGTGCACAGCAATACACTTAGCTATGTGGCCTTTTTCTAACGTTCCATTTTCAGACTGTTATCTGAGAACACATGTTTTTGTGTGTAGGGCTGGCAGGGCTGTTTTTAAAAAGCGTCTCAAACACTGTAATCCCGGGATTTGAATATCTCAGTTGTTTTTGGTGGAGGAGCAGAGTGTGTCGATAGTTCCTTGGAATATTTTGCTTGCTGAGAAAAGGTGCTCCAAAGGTCTTCTTTGAACTACTAAAGACCATTTGAGTTTTTTAAAGGGGGGGGCGAATCTTCCTTACATCTTTTACACGAGGTGACATATGACCAAACGTTTTATTTACAGCAGTGACGTTCCCATGGCTGAGGAGAATTTACACGTATTGAAAATATATTTTTAGAAGGGAACAAAAAAGTCCTAAGTAACTGTCATTTTACATATTAACTGGGAAACCGGCTAATCAAATAAAACTGGCTGAGTGTCTGAAACTCTATCCCAGTGAAATATGTGGCTGTGAATATAATTAACCATCTGTCTAGTGAGCAATTTAAATTTGGGCTGGTACATTTTTATTACAGTGTCTAATTTCTGGAAGACTTGTACATTTTACCCTGCAGTGACAACAAAAACGTATTTGCTTACTAGGTCAAAAATTTACTTGTGTGGTGGTGGGATCTCCCCTCCTAGCTTTCCTGGTCCCAACACTGCTTGACCTGGGAGGTCAAAATGAATCTTGCTTTTGCAAACTGCATTTTTACAATAGAGGAACTCAAACCAGCCCTGGAGGCTACTGATTAGACATTTTTGTTTCTTGGAAATACTTTCCAATATTTTACCTCCCATAAAACCTAGATAGATTGCATGCATTGGAGTTGAAAAGATATAATTTTTTGTGCACATGTGTTCAGATGGCATAGGGTGGTTCAACAAAATTTGTAAGACTTGAAATGACTCCATTTACTTCCTCTTATTCTGCCTAATTCTCTACCTAGCTCTCCCCTAGCTGTTCCAACTGCCGCTCTCGCCCCACAGACATACACTCACAAAAAAATACATGCTTTTGTCCTTTTAGCCAGTTTTTTAGGTTAACAGTATTCAGATCTGTGATTTTAAAAACATGCTGAGAAATTGCTTTTCTGGAAATCATAAGTGTAAAATACTATAACATAAAAGGAATTTGTACATATTTTAAAAATTTTCCCTATGGTGTGATTTTAGTCAGGAATTTATTACTAGGAAAAAAGGAATAGAGTTTGGGTGGAGATGAAATGGCATGGGGAAGATTAGATTTCAGAGACTTCCACCAAATAGCTATTGTTAACATAATATAATTAAAATGAACCACGGATTGATTGTGCAGTAAGCTAGAGAAAGTCATTTAAAGAAAAATACTTTTAAAACAAATATTTGCCTAAATAACAGCTCTGATAAATGAATAACAATTATGTAAGCACATGGCAGAATTTGACATATGTCAAGTCTGTTAAATAAATCAACCTGTTCAGTGAATAAATCTTCAATGCATCAATGCTTTTTAACACACATGCACGCACACACACATGCAAACCTGTAACACCCTGTTGCCGAAGTCAAACAACTGCAGACACTGCTTCTTTTTGTTTTACTCAGTCTGTCTCTCTTCCCTCTTTTTCTTTTTTCCACAATGGTCTGATTACCTGTAAGCTAGCCAGTGAGCAGAGAGAACTAAAGGTGTGGTGGTGTTGCAGAGAGATGAGAAAAATGCTAAGTGCTGAATTTAAAATAATCAAGGATGTGTTCATAGATCTCTGACACAATCACTGGAGGTCCTGGTCTCCCTGAAGTATTTGCTTAGGAGGACGGGCCTAACCAAAGAAGCATTGATTGCAGTTTCTCTGTTCCTAAGTCCAGTTCTAGTAAATATTTTTTTTCTTCTGCAAATCCCTTAGTTAGGGGAAAAAAAGAGATTCTAATTGGCCTTTGACTCTGTTACATTACCTTTAAACTCTTATCTGGTGGCATGTACATGGTTTAAGTGTTCCTGTGCACAATAAGCAAAAGGAGAGAAGGACCAAAGTGGGTGATAGGGAAGGGGGTTGATTCACTAAAGAATAGGTCATTTGGCTTCCTTGTTTTTCCCATCTTAGGGACTTTAGGTTTGGGCATTTTAATTTTTTCTTTTCTTATTTTTTTCCTTTTACCTCCTCTGAAAACTTGCTCTCCAGCTCCCTAATTGACAATGTTTCTACCAGAGAACCTTTTCAAACCCAAGATCATAGAGTTAGACACAAAGAACTTCTCAGGTTCTCCATGCTGCTTGAAAACAAAGAGCACTAGACAAGACTACTTGGGGCTACCTTTAAGTTTGCACTTTTTTGCTTGCCAAGAAAATTTCATGTTGGGTGGAGATGAAGATTCCTCTGTTCTCAAACAACACTGGCCTTGTGCACATCACAACCTTGGGGAAACCTGGTTTGGGATGTGATCAGCTGAGAGAGTGGAGAGTTGGGGCAAACTACCTTTTAGTGATGGTAGGGCCTTTGTGGGGCCAGCTAGAGGTAGGGGTGAGGACCTTCTTTGTCTTGTTTCCCTCCAGTCCCTCGCTGCCTGCAGTGATTTGCAAGCCTCTGCTAGGGAATGTTCTCTTTTGGTCTTTTTCTGTAGGTAAGTGCTGTGATCTGATATCTTTCCCTTTCTTGTTCTCTGGTGGAAAAGAAACTGAAGTCTTTGGGATCAACTGCTATGCACACAATTATAATTTTTCCAAAGGGCACCTCAATAGGTTCATCTTATCTATCCCCAATGTGATAATTTTGATATAAACAATTATCTACTGTTTTCTCAAGCACCCCCAAATCCCATTAAAAAATTTAAACTTCTCACCCTCAGTATCCCATTTCAAGTGCCACACAACTAGATTAAACAAAAAGCTACTCCTGATGTTTACCTGAAGAGGGTTTAGAGATTTGAGACCAAGATTATACCTTGGGTCTGACTGCTAGAGTAGTGCCATGCCATCCTCCATCAAGAACAGGCATAGAGATTTGTTTTATTTGAGGGAAGTTAAAACATTTCCTCTATGAAGGACCATAAGTAGGGTGATCATATGTTGTGGTTTATGCCTGTTGTTCCAGTATACTTATTTCACCCTCAAATGTGTGCCAGTTTAGAAAAAAATTCTGTGGTCACCTTACTATAAACCACCTTTGAAAGAATCTGTGCTTCTTGATTTCGGGAGATAATTGTATTTGCAAAACTTGGGGAGATGATGAGCTTTGGAGATGTGATAGACCCTTAATTTGGCTCAGCCTATCTTTTTCCTAGCTAATGGGTCTTTGTGGAGAAAAACTCCAGAAATGATTCAGGCTTTGGGCTTTCTTGACAGAATTGGATTATTAGCTCCAAAGGCATCCCTCCAAAATGCATGCATGTGTTTGCACGTACACATGCACACAAAGAGGTGCTATCTACATGCAGGAGAGCGGCTGTTCTTACTTTCATGAAAGACTGATAAGAGGTAATAAGCTTAAAGCTTATCAGGAGAAAGGTAGGTTTCTTCCTGACCATGGTAGTTGTGAGAAAAAGGGGTGTAGTACCAAGAGAAGTGTGAATTCTTTTTTTTCAGAGTATGTTTGAGAAGTGCACAGGCAACTCTCTGTCCTGAATAGTTTGCATGTAGTCTTGCCTTTCATGTATATAGTTTTCCATTTGCCTTTTGGTCAAGACAAATGGAAAGATGATATTTTAAACGACCTCCCAGTCTTAAGTATCTGTGATTGGCTTTTGTTGATCTAGGGCAGGAGTCAAATCTGGCCTGCCATGGAAAAAGAAATAATGCAGACAAGAACAAAACATAGATACATTTAGAGTTGCTTTTGCAAATGTTTTCAAGCTCCCCCTTCTTACTTGATCTTTACTTAGTCCAATGTTAAAATGACCCCACATTTCAGGACCATATTTCAGCTGATGTCTAGGTGTTTAGAGATTGTCCAGAGCCTGGTGGCATGGCAGAGGGATGACTCAAAAAGTGAAATCCACAGGTAAATTTGTTTGAGTTGAAATGTCAATAGTTACCTTTTCTTTCCTGCCTATTTCAGTAACCTAAAGTTTGTGGTGCTACTACATTCTTTCTGCCCTCCTTCCCAATATTTGCTGTGTTATTCCAGGCAGGCATGTGATTTATTAACCTGGAGGGAGACTAGCTCTCAGAAAATTGCTTGAACAGGAACCTGCTTTCTCTTTAGTTACTAAATAACTGGAACACATTTTGAAGATGTGCTGTTTACTGAGCAGGGGAGTAGAAAAAGTGGGCCATCACCATCTAGCCAGTGGTCCCGAACCTTGGCATGAACCCCTATGAAAATTTAATGAATGCCAAGGGTACTCTCTTCAGAAAAGTGTACATTTATAAATATAACACTTGCATACATTTTCAAGAAGTCCAACCATGCATTGTGAGTTAAAAGCCTCTGCACTAGCCTTTCCCTAGTTGTTACAGAATTCCTGTTCCATGGCTGTCATGGTCACAGTGGCTTGAAATGGAAGCCATGAAAATGACTGTCTCAGAAAAGCATGTTATTAGTATACTTATGGTCTGCAGCCCTCAGCTACTCTCACAAGCATTTTTCTGATTAGCCTTCCTGAGCATTTATTATGAAAAGCAACCACTTAGCACTCACTTTGACATTACCATTCTCACCAAAAACAAGTCAAAACTAGTTTCCCCAAATCCTTGACTTGTCAACTCTCAGATTCTTAAAAATACCTGTTCAGCTCTCACCTCCTACAAGTTCATCATTAATATATAACTACATTCCATAAAAACTCACTCACACTTGCCTGCCTCTAACTCTCTGTCTTTCCTCTGTATCTTTATCTTTCCATATTTCTCTTAGCCAAGGGCATGAAAAAAGTAGGGAACTCGTCCTAGTACCAACTGTTAGATATGGTGATGGGGTCAGAGAGGGAGGTGATGTCCGGATACCTTCATGGGGACCCTAGGGACTCATGAACCTTTTGGAGTATCAGCCATCCTGGAGAGTGTTAATAGATTTAATCCCAGATATCTAACATCATATATTAAAGGCAAAGCTCCTTAAGCTCTGTAAACATGAATATATGCCACATCTGCGCCTTGCAGTTGGGATGGTAGTAATAGGTGGTATTCTGACTCATGAATAAATATTTATTGCTTCTTTTCTTAGCAGTTTAGAATATTGCAGAGTATGAGAGTTAATAGGATTCTAAGGCTGGATGGGTCCATTACTGATCATTTATAATTTGATTCAGCAAACATTTGTTGAGCGTCTACTACATGCTAAGCACTGGGATACTGGGGACAGAGAAAATAATAAACGGATTTTCCTGTCTTATAGGGAATTAGCTTTGTTCCTGGCTGGGTCTTTTGACCATCTGCATGAATTTACCCCATCATTTTTGTAATTCAATGCATTTTTCTATTGTTTCTATATTCTACCCCTTGGAAAATGTCTTAGTCCATGTTCTATTGCTTATAACAGAATACCTGAAACTGGGTATTTTATAAAGAAAAGAATTTATTTCTTACAGTTATGGAGGCTGAGAAGTCTAAGGTTGAGGGGCTGTATCTGCTGAGGACCTTTTTGCTGGTGGGGACTGTGCAGACTCCTGAAGCAGCACAGGGCATCACATGGCAAGGGGGCTGAAAGTGCTAGCTCAGGTCTGTATTCCTCTTATAAAGCTACAAGTCCTATTCCCGTGATTACCCATTACTCCATTAACCTATGAATCCATTAATCTATGAATGGATTAATCCATTCGGGAGGGCAGGGCCCTCATGACCCAATCACTTTTTAAAGGTTTCACCTCTCAATACTGCCATGTTGGGGATTCATTTTCAACATGAGTTTTGGAGGAGACAAGTATTCAAACTGTAGCAGGAAATAAGTATAGATGGCCTGTTTTCCTAACACAGCAGGAAATTCCTCAGCAAATAGGTATCTCTAGCTGGGTTGAGACAAGATTTCCAGCCTCTATGGCACAAATGCTCCTGTTCTTATCCCTGCAGTGGCTTAGCAGGCCCCATTTAATAGGGAGTAACGTGTTTGTTCCCTGCAATTCTGAGGCAAGATTTCTATCATTGCTATCATTGGTAATGTGGAATTGCAAATAGCATTAGCCATGATGTATTGACTATTGCTTTAAGATTATGGTACAGAGTTATTATTGACTTCTGACTAATTAATTGAATGTACTCTGCAAAAAGCCAGTTGTCTGTCTTTGGGTTAGTTTTTAACCCCTAGTTGGTAGCTGTGTTGGTTTTCTACTATGGCTACTCTAACAAACTACCAAAAACTTAGTGGTTTGAAACAACACATTTTCTGGAGGTCAGAGGTCAGGAGTCTGTATTACGTTCCACTGGGCTAAAATCAAGGTGTAGGCAGGGCTGAATTCCTTTCTGGAGGCTATAGGGGAAGACTCTGCTTCCTTGCCTTTTCCAGCTTCTAGAGGCTGCTGGAATTTTTTGGCTCATGGCCCCCTTTCATATTTAAGGCCAGCGATAGGGGATTGATTCCTCATATCACATCACTTCAATCTTGCTCTCATCATTACATTTCATTCTCCAACTCTCACTGTTCTACCTCTCTCTTCCACTTATAATGATCCCTATAATTATGTTGGGTCTGCCTGGCTGGATAATCCAGGATAATATTCCCATCTCAAAGTTAGTTGGTTTGCAACCTTAATTGTATCTGCAACCTTAATTCCTCTTGTGCCACATAACCTAACATATTCACAGGTTTTGGGAGTAGGATGTGGACATCTTTGGAAGGCCATTATTCTGCCTACTGCAGTTACTTTTTTTCACTTTTAATTTTGAAATAATTATACATTCACAGGACGTTTCAAGGACAGAGAGGTCCCATGTATCCTTCGCCCATTTCCCCCAATGGTTATATCTTGCATAACTCTAGTATAATATCAAAACTATGAACTTGACATTGGGACAATGGATGTATAAAGTTCTATGTCATTTTATCACATGTGTATATTTGTGTAACTGCCCCTGCAATCAATATAAAGTACTGTTCATCACTACAAGAGATCTCTCTTGTGCTACACTTTTATAGTCTTTATAGTCATACTCATCCCCCTTCCCCACTACTCCAAACCCCTGGCAATCACTAATCTGTTTTTCATATCTAGAGCTTTATCGTTTCAAGAATGGTATATAAATGGAGTCGTAGGGTATGTGACCTTTCCAGGTTGGCTTTTTTTCACTCAGCATAATGCCTTTGAGATCCATCCAAGTTCTTTTGTGTATAAATAGTTAATTCCTTTTTTACTATTGAACAGTATTCCATGGTATGAATTATTACAGTTTGTTTAATCATTCACCTATTGAGAGACGTTTTGGTTGTGTCCAGTTTTTGGCTATTACAAATAAGGCTGCTATGAACATTAGTGTATAGGTTTTTGTGTGAACATAAGTTTTCATTTCTCTGGGAAAAATTCCCAAAAGTGTGATTGCTGGGTCCTATGGTAAATGTATGTTTAGTTTTTTAAACTAAAAACTAGTTTTGCAGTTTTTTAAGAAACTGTAAAACTATTTTCCAGAGTGTCTGTAAGTACATAACTTATTATAATTTATTAGTATCAACATTTTACCTGTTGGAGTAAATTATAGAGACCTTACCTCTCTTTAAGTCCCTTTACCTTCCCCTGCATATATTGCCTTAAATATTTCCTCTACATACTTTTAAAATCATTTATTATTTTTAATTTTATCTCCTCAAATTCCATTTACCATTTGTTTTTTAGAGATGAAGTCTCACTATGTTGCCCAGGTTGGCCTCAAACTCCTGGGATCAAATGGTCCTCCTGCCTCAGCCTCTCGAGTAGCTGGGATTATAGACATGTGCCACCATGCCCGGCTCTCTACATATATTTAGAACTACATCAGACTATAATTTTTGTTTCAACACTCAAATGTAATGAGAAACTCAACAAGAGAAGCAAAGTCAATTGTATTTACCCTTACTTTTACTCTTTTTGGTGTTCTTTTTTCCTTTGGAAGGTTCCAAGATTCCTTCTTTTATATTTTACTTTCTGTTTAGAGACTTTTCCTTAGTCATTCTTTTAGTGCAGGTTTGCTAGCAACAAATTCTCTTATTTTTCCTTCATCTGTGAATTTCTTGATTTCCCCTTCATTCCTGAAGGATATTTTGACTGGAAATAAGATTCCAGGTTGACAGGTTTTTGTTTTTTTTTTTTTTTTTTTTTTTTTTTCTGAAAGTGCTTGAAAAGTGTGCCATTTCTTTCTGGCCTTCATGGGTTCTGATGAGAAATCTGCTGTCATTTGAATTGTTTTTCGCTTGTAGGTAAGGTGTCATTTCTCTTTTGCTGCTTTCAAGATATTTTTTTCCTTTAGTTTTTAGAAGTTTGATGTGCCTTAGCTTGGATTTCTTTGGGTTTATCTAGTTCAGGATATGCTTCTGGAGTCTGTAGGTTTATGTCTTTTGCCAGATTTAGTAAGTTTTGGTAAATTTTTGAGCATTATTTCTTCAAATACTTTTTATGTCCTGCCTTCTTCTATTGTTTCAGGCCTCCTCTGGTGACAGAAAAGTTAGATCTTCTTTTTGTGGTCCTACAGGTCTCTGAAGCCTTGTTTATTTATTCAGTCTATTTTTTTCTCTGTTATTCAGATTGGATAATTTCTATCATTCTATCTTCAACTTAAGTGATTCTTTTATCAGTGTTCTCCATTCTGCTGTGGAGACCATACATTCAGTTTTTTTGTTTGTTTGTTTGTTTGTTTGTTTGTTTTGAGACAGAGTCTCACTCTCTTGCCCAGGCTAGAGTGCCATGGCGTCAGCCTAGGTCACAGCAACCTCAAACTCCTGGGCTCAAGCAATCCTCCTGCCTCAGCCTCTCAAATAGCTGGGACTACAGGCATGCCCCACCATGCCCAGCTAATTTTTTCTATATATTTTTGGATGTCTAGATAATTTCTTTCTATTTTTAGTAGAGATGGGGTCTCGCTCTTGCTCAGGCTGGTCTTGAAGTCCTGAGCTCAAACAATCTGCCCACCTCTGCCTCCCAGAGTGCTAGGATTACAGGCGTGAGCCACTGTGCCTGGCCTTACATTCAGTTTTAAATTTTGTTATTGTGTTTGTCATTTCTAAAATTTCTACTTGATTTATCTATATATCCTTTATTTCTTTGATGAGACTTTTTATTTTTAATTTGTTTCAAGGGTATTTCTAGCTGTATATTGAAGCATTTTTGTCATGGCTGCCTTAAAATCTTTGTCAAGTCTAATATCTCTGTCATCTTGGTTTTGGCACCTCTTGGTTGCCTTTTTTTCAATCAATTTGAGATCTTTCTGGTTCTTGGTAATGATGAGTGATTTTCTATAGAAATCTGGACATTTTTGTAGTATGTTATGAGATTCTGGATCTTATTTAAACTTTCTGTTTTGGCTGGATTTCTCTCACACTGCTCCTGCTCTAGGAGTTCCAACTCCAGGGGAAGGGAGTTGTTGTCTTGTTACTGCCAGGTGGAAGTAGAAGTCCAGATTTCCCACTCAGCTTGTTGATACCTAGAGGTCAGGGCTTCTTATAATTGCTTTGTAGGAGTTGGAATTCAGCCGCATTTCAAGTGCTTGGTAGCCACATATGGTTAGTGGCTACTATATTGGGCAACACATGGGTAGAACATTTCCATCACTGTTCTAGAAGACTGAGGTTGGGGGAGGGAGCAGTAAAGGAGCTTGGCCCTACAGTAATTGAGGTTTGGGGTTACTGTGGCACAGGTGGAATAAGACGAGGACCTAGTTATTGGATCTGAGGTCCATGGCTAGGGTTTAGGTCCAAAACCTGAGTTGTTATGAGTTCTAGAGAAATATGAGCACAGGGAACTTAGCTGATCATTGTGGACCCAGTAGAGCAGAGTTGGTATCCATAGTATTAATCAAGTTTCTTCCTCTCAACCCCGTAAGAGAGGTAGTGTGACATGCTGCAGATTCTAGTACCACTCCATTTGGATAGAGGGAAAGTCTTTCCTAATGGGGGATAGTTATTTTATTTATAGCAACAAACTTCACCTCCATGACTGAAGTAACCATTGATTGAGGAAATATTAACAGAAAAGACTAGGTCATGAAAAGGGTATTCATTTGGTTTATAGAATCTAGGGTTTATTTGGCACCTTAGTGGCCTTGATAGTCTAGTTCTTGAGGCTTTCATCATGCTCAGCCAGGTGGGGGGCATTTGTGAAGGAGCTCTGTCCTTCACAGAGCTCTGTGTTAACTTGTTGACACTGTTTGTCCAAGGCCTGGAGAGTTAGTAGATGCTGTTACACAGCTTCTTTGTACACTGGAATAACTGTTGCCTTCTCAAGTCTCTCTTTGCTTAGACTAGTGGGAGTGTACTCAGTGTAGGTTCAGTGTTCTCAATCTCCCCTTGGGGCAGTTCAGTTACATTTTCCCTTACTGGCTTTCTGTATTTGTATATACATCTCTATGTGCTTCTATTTATGAGCTGCCTATACACTGTATCTCTTGGCAAGGGACAAGGTGTACTCAGTGTCTATTGAATACGTGTTGTTTGTATGTATACAGGTCACATTGCCTTTTCCCATAGCAAGACCTATATGTGCAAAGTTGTGACCTTGGCATGTTGAGATGTTTCATAAATGACACAGTCAAATCTGTTTGTCTAAATAGGTGAAAGGAAGGGGAATTGTGCTAGTGCTATAGTGGGTTTTTCAGATCTATGTGGCTTGACTTAAAACTAAACAAAAACATACCCTCACCTGAGAAAGAAGCAGTTTGGGAGTTAGGCTGTAAAGAAAGAGTCATGCTTTATAACCAAAGACTAAGGTGTTGGTTATAAAATCCTAGACCATGGCTTACCAAGATCCTTCTGATATGTGTATATGTGGGGAACATGTTAGTGTGCCTGCTATGTTACTCAGAGATATGGTGATGGTATGTAGTGGGAGTAACCAAAATCTTGATTTGTCACTTTGTCTCTCAAGAAGGCCTAAATATGCCACTCAACTTTTGAAGATGGTATTCACTAGGTGTGCTGAGGGGCCAGAGAGTTGGGATATTGCTGAACAGAGCTGAGAAAAGGACTGGAATCAGCCTTCCTTGCCATTGATTCTACCATTTTCCTATAAGCCACTGTTTTTTGGCTCTAGTTCAATAATGCTTTAGTAGCTAGGCTTACATAGATTTAGCACCTGAATGAAGAGAAAGGTTCATTTGTTTATTGTCCAGATAAGGTGGCAATGTCATGATATTGTTGACCCCAGAAATTCATGATTCATTAAGTCCAGGTCACTTCTAGCCAACCACTGAAAGATGCTGAGAAGTACGTAGGTGAATTAATCTCTTCCCTTTGATTTTTACCTTTAATGTTCTACCCACAGGTATGACTTTGATATCTTCTAGCATTGAGTACCATTGGCTAATGGAGGCCTAAAGTGGATGCATTTAACATGAGGAATGGAATTCCTTTGTTTTCTGAAAATTCAGTTTATTAGACTAAAGTATCTACAGGCCTGCCTCAGACAGCCAGGCCACATACAGACAAGAGCACTTTCAAATTACACTTTGAAATCAAAGTCTATTTTGTAATAATGTGTGCTGAAAGGAAAAGTGTGCTCCTACGTATGCTATTTACTTTGCCTTTTGGACTGTCCTTTTGGGCTTCCTCAGCCCTTCTCTGATCAGCATGGCTCTGACCCCACTCCCAATAACCTTCTGGGAAGGAGGCCCTGTTTTATGTCGTCTACTTATGGCACTGAAATCATGGGTGCCACGTGGAGCATGCTCAGGGAGCAGCTGTTTCTGATAAGGAAAACCCCCATCTATTACTTAGCACAGCACCCACCTGAGACCCCCACCCCTCACAGAAGACCCACATTAGCATATTACTAACCTAACACCTGGCACATTAGCATATTACTAACCTAACATCTGGCACATCAGGATAACACTAAACCTATTACCTGGTGCAGACACTAAACCTATCACCTGGTGCAGACACTAACCTAACCTTTTACCTGGCGGGCATTAGTCACCTGAGACCCCTCCCCTTGGATCACCCCAACTTAATAAAAATGGGAAAAATTGGGTAGACGGGGCTCAGAATTTGGTGGCAAGACCCCCTCTGAGCCTGCTTGTGAATAAACCTTGATTCTCTGACTCTCCGTGTACCACTCGGTTTGTCCTCGGGACCACTCGCTGTAACACTTGCTGTAACATTTCTAGACCCTCAGGTAGAGAGAGTGCTCAAGCAGCTGAGACAGCCTGAGGTGGGAGAGGGAGCAGTGGATGATAGGGCAGAGAGCTGCCATCCCCACTGCTGAGACGGCCAGCTGCGGGAGACAGCTGTTATTCAATAGTCCTGAGAAAATAAAATCCTATACTGGTGTGTCTTCATTCAGGACACAGAGTTATGTTAAGGGACCACAGGCCTTAAGGCTGCCAATAATAATGCCTTATGATTCCATAGCCCCTCTCTTCTAAAGGGCCCAAAGGGCTCCTATGTTTGACTTCATTTGGTCTCAAAAACATCCTTGTGGACTTAGGAAAGGTAAATATTGATAACCCTGTAGGACAAGTTGCATCCCCTCCCTGGGCCTCAGAGTTTTCAAACTGTGAAATGAGGGTTTGGTCTAGAAATGATCTCTAAGGTCTTTTCCCACAGTAACAGTTTTTCATTGTGGTAACATTTTCCAGATGGAGGAATTGAGTATCACAGACTTTTAAGTGAGTTTCCCAAAGCCACACTGTATATCAGGGACAGAATGATGATTACAGGCCAAGCTCTGATCCCTTCCCTTAGATTTCTCCATCAGTGGCCTCTTTGAACAGTGAGGTAAGGGGAATTCTCACTTCTAAACACGTGATGCCTGTGCTTATCTCTTGCATTTTAGCACTCCCCCCACAGCTGACCACCTTCCCAAACTACCTCCTCTTACTTATCAGCAGGGCCTTCAACCTTCCCCTTGATGTTGCCTGGGATTCATATCTTGTTTAACTGCAGCTGTTTTCCTAGCATATTGTGTAGCTGGATGCAAGGTCATTGCTATCCTCAGAGAGCAAAGTCTGGAGCCAGCACTGAGGTTACATCAGCCAAGAGAGCCTGTGGTTCCTGGGTGTGGCAGGAGGTCAGGGCAGAAAGAGCCACTCAAAAACATCATATTACAAGGTACCCTCAAAAAGGAAGGAGAGTCTATAGATTAGGGCTGGGGGTAAAGGGCTGACAAAAGGGGCCATTGGGGAAATCAGGAGCCAGTGAATTGATAAAAGCAAATTGATTCAATGATCAATCCATATGCAGCAAAGAGACCAGGATGCCTGAGATTTCTTCAGAGTTGGGGGATAAACATGGCAATTGTGGCTGTGACAGGGATTTAGCTTGGGAGAGGGCAATAGGGAAAAATGAAAATCTTTATCTTCAGCAAGTTCAACTTTTGTAGTAAGACATTTAGTTTAAGAAATGTTGTGAGCTAAGTACCGTGAGGGAATAAATTCAGAGAACCATATTCCCCATATGATTCCTGGAAACCAGTAGGAATTTGGCTCAAGAAGGGATAGCAGAAGGTGATTTGTGGTGTTGTAACAGCCGCCCTGGAAGCTGAGATGGAAAATTTGTCCCTGAAAGGCTAGGCAGTTGGAGGAGACTCACTGGAAGTTTCTGTCCGGAGAAAATCAATGGAACAGAGAGGGGTTTTAAAACATATGGTGGGGGTTGAAGTCTGGAATACCCGGGAGCCCCAATCTGATAATAAGTCCATTCGTTAAATTCTTGGCTTATGGTCTAGAGTAGGAATTTGTTTGTTACTTTGGGTCAAGAAGATCCTGAGGCTCCCAGGGCCTCTCTCTATCTTATCTCAGTGACTCCCTCTTTCATTTTTCTTTCTCTTGTTACTTTTTTCTCTTTTCTATTTCTCCAGTTTTAAGAATAAATTCATTTGTCATTTATTAAAATAACCCATGAACATTTCACAAATACTTTAAAATATAGACAAGAAATAATCCAACCTTTTGCTTTAAGAAATTGTTTATGTTTTTATTTTGAGTAATTAGAAAAATACTGAAAAGCACTGAGAATCAAAAATATAAAAAACACACCTGGATCTCAGAATCGATAAACTGTTAACATTTTAAACATAAAGTTTGCTTGAGATTTTTTTTCAGTGGGAGAAATAAAACGTTACAGAGAAGTTAAATTCTGTCCCCTATTTTCAGTCCCATTCTTCTCCATCCATTTCCAGAGGCAAGCACTAAGATGAACGTGGTATGTATCTTCCATTTTGTTTTTGTACTTTTGAATAAAAGTGTGCTTCCTCTCTCCCTTCTCCCCTCTCCCAGTAAATAATATGTAGAACTGTTCTGTGTGTTTTTAAAATTTACATAAGTAATATCTTAATGTATGTGTCATTCTGCAACTAGTTTTTTTTCACTCAGCATCTTGTTTTGGGATTTATTCTAGTTTTCTTTTTACATTCTTCTTTTACACTCTGTGTCCTAGAACCAATGGCATGTACATTACTTGTTTATGATAAAAATAATATATAATCACATTGCAGAAAAACTGGAAAATCCAATCAATTGTTGGCTCTTAAAACCAGAGAGCTCAATGTCCTATTGTGGACTTCAATTTGCAAAGGCTGCAGGCAGCTCAGCTAGCCCAGTGATTCTGGAGATAAAACAATGAAGAGCAAAATTGGAATTGTCTCTAGGGACACTTCCTTACCAGTCTCCTACCCCATTCCATGAAAGAGTAAAACAGAGGCCCAGAGAAGGGAAATGACTTAATAAGGGCATACATTTATTTAATATTGTACTTGAGACTCCTGGCCCCCTGTCCCATACTAGGTACTTGAAACCTTTCCAAGGCAAAAAAAAAAAAAAAAAAACGAAAACCAAAAAAAAAAAAAAAAAACCAAAAAAACCCTAAAACTTCAATTTTTCATTATAAAAATTATCCATTTTAATACAGTGTGTAAAATGCAGGAGAGTAGAAAAATGAAGAAACCAAGAAATGCCCATTTTAATATTTTGATCTGATCTTTTTTGCTATACAAATTTTATGTTTCTGTGATTGTACCTTATCTTACTTTTTTCTACTTAACATTATAATGTCATATGCACATTTTTTAAAAGGCAGATTTGTACATTGAACTCTTACCACCAAATATTTTTTAAGGCACATGTTTGCTATTTAGCCATTAAGATGGTATAGGCAGGGACTTGAGTAGAGAAGGAAACAAGGACCATAGTATATTCCCCAGCAAGCTTGTTCCTGTCCTTTGGCCAGATCTTGTTCTTCTGAAACAAAACAACAACAGCAAAACCTAGATAGACATTTCTAGGATTCCTGCTCCTGAAGTAGTCATTCAGAGCAGTTTGGTTGCCCTCTGAAACGGCTTAGGGTGTGACCAAAGGGAGCTCTGATAGACCCCTCAAACTCCAAGGCAAGGGCAAGGGGTGCCCTTGGGGCCCAAAGGGAGCTCCAATTCTGGAGCTGCCTGGGTCAAAGAAGCCCACACTGAGGAAAAGACTGTGGTGATTTTCCCCAGTCCTTGGAGTGAGTTGGGTTACTCAGTTTTTCCAGAGCCTGAGCACAAAGAAGATGACAGTCATTAAAACTTCAGCACTTACTATAAGAGGAGAGGGATCCATTCCCCAACAAAGCCACACCACCACTACACACACACACACACACACACACACACACACACACACACACACACACACACACAGGGTTAGAATTGTTGCTCACAATTTTGGTTACATTGTTTAATTTTAATACACGCAAACATGCATTCAACCATCAAGACCTGCTGGGAGAAAGAGAGGTGATGATTTATTATTCTGGACAGTTCAACATGTTTGAAACAGTAAAGCACCGAGAGATTAAGCAACTCGCTCAAGGTCACACAGTGAAAAAGTATGATGCTGAGATTAAAAAATAAAGTAAAAAATGAGAGTGCTGTTATTCTTGGTCTTGGGTCTTGGAAAGCTGGACCTTAGCCTGCTGAAGATCACTGAACTTCTGCTTTAATCAGTTTAATTCATTGCTAGCTTGCCCTTGCTGCCTTTGATTCTCTTTGGATCGGCCAAATGTCAATCCGCAGTAGTTGTTCCGAAGCTCTTGACAGTTCCAATTTTTCAGTTCTAGGCTCTATTTTTTCTCTCAGGGCTGGAAAGCCACAAGTCAGCTAGCAGCTAGCTGCATGTCTGACCCACACTTGCTCAGGGCTGGGATGTGAGTGTGTGTGTGTATGCCTGAGAATCAGTGAGGACTCCAGGATTAGGAATGTTCAAGATTTTAAATTGAAATAATTAAATGAATTCCTCTATAAAGAGCCCTCTCCCCATGTAACCAAAATGTTTGTATCCCCATAATATCCTGAAATAAAAAAAAAGAACCCTCTCCCCTGCCAAAAGATTTTCTTTCGGGAGATAATTGTTTCTGCAATTGATTGAGGTTTGGAAATAGGCAGGTGAGGCTCAGCAAACATGCGATTTGCTGGGACATAGGGTGATCTTGCTTGCAGGTACTGAGAAGCCAATGTTGGAACAAGGTCCACCCTTTTCCCCTCCCCTAGCAAAGACAGCTGAGCTAAAGCAGCCTTTAATAAGGGGTAGCTTTGGGTGCTGTAGTAGCATTTCTCCTTCAAACTGGGCAGACAACTCTGTGGGAGTCAGAACCTGCCACACCTATCCCGTAGGCTTTGGAAAATGTGAAGTGGCACTTGCTGCATCTAACCTCCAAAGAACTTGCCTGCTTGCTGACCAGCTTGGCTATGGGAAACTTTGCCATTTTTTGCCCATCCAAAGGCCTCCACCTAAAAAGGTCCGAATGCGTGGGTGTAAGGGGCATGGGGGCTCTGCTGCTGAAAGCTCACAACTGTGCTTAGACCCAAGGAGGGTGGCAGTCCAAGAAGTCCATTACTCATCTGTTTCCACTATCTCAGGTAAGTGAAGACTGTAGTTCTCACTGGAAAAGATAAGAGGGGCAAGTAGATTAGATATAGGAGCCCAGAAGAGTTTCAGGGGATTTTAGCCACAGATCAGCTAAAATAGAGCTTCACAATCTTTTTATACCCTCCTAAACCCTTCTGTTACCCTTTTTAAGGCCCAACTTCAAAGAGTTGTTTTTCTCCTGAAAAACTACTTACTAAATAATATCTTCTCCATGTTCATATATACACATATATGCTCATGTGTCAGAGCTGATCAGCACACATAACCATGTTATTGTGCTTAGTTGCTATATTCTAGGGAAAAGCAAAGAAACTTAACATTTAGCTAACTGGAGCAGCTATATGATATTCTGTTTCCCTTAAAGTTTTGAAATATGAAACTGGCTTGAGGATCCCCTTTATTACCTTTTTTGTTAAGATGACCAGGGACCTTAGGTTGGAAACCACCGACCTGGTTAACTCTTTCTCCCCATTTTTGAGTCAAAAAGCAAGGCTTTTGGCCAAATATAAAGAAAGTTAGTCTTTGAGCTGGGATTAGAACTACCCCCTGCCACTGGGGGCCAGTTTGCATCCTATTACTTACATTCTCCTGTGACACTTCTAGCCCATAACGGACTCATCCATGATCAAATATCAAAAATGTCGTGAAGGGGACATTTGGCTGTGGTCTTTAATATACATTAAAGGTATACATGGTGGTTTGGAACTGCCTTGAGATTTGGCAATTTCTGGGAGGGGTATTAAAGGAGCTTTCTCATTCCAGCTATTAGAGGTTCAAAATCATTCATAGATATTATAACAAAATATACTTAAAGACTATCTATTAATACCAAATGTGATACTATAGCTGGGAGAAGAGAAGGGGTATGAGTAACAGTGAAGGAGTGGATTAGTAAAATAACCCCCATTTCAGGAAAACTATGTTTTATTAGGGAGATATATGTGCACAGGACTATTTCTAAGGCAAGGCATAAGATAGTGCATGCCTCTGGGAGTTGTAAATTGCATAACATTTTTGGGTAACACTTTGTTCAGCAGGATTCCCTGGGACTGAAAAAATGTATAATGAGACCAGGTAAACCAGCAACTGCGGTATTTCTAACTGCCTGCTAGGAGAAGACAAGTGATGTAAGTTGTGCCTCAGTGGTGCTTTGTGCAGCAAATTACAACAAAATTTAGAAGTGCTACCATCCTGGCTATTTGTATGTTTATCATTATACCTCACATTGACATATTGGCCAGTTGTTTTCTATGTCCTGGAAACAACCTAGGGGATATCTAAATCATCCTTATCTGAAACATTAATTACCTTTGTTAGATTACCTTACCTACATATATCCACAGACAGACAGTTACTTCCAAAGGCAATCCATGCCAGAAAGCCCATTCTTTTTATTTTATTTTACTATTTTTAATTGTGGTAAAATACACATAACATAAAATTTACTGTCTTAACCATTTTTAAGTGTGCAGTTCTGTGGTATTAAGTACATTCATTCACATTGTGGTACAACTATCACCACCATCCATCTCCAGAACTCTTTATCTTGTGGTACTGAAACTCTGTACCTATTAAATAACTCCCCATTTCCCGCTTTCTCAAGCCCTGGAAACCTGTATTCTACTTTTTGTCTCTATGGATTTGATGGCTCTAGGTACCTCATGTAAGTGGAATCATATAGTATTTGTCTTTTCTTAACTGGCTTGTTTCACTTAGCATAATGTCTTCCAGGTTCATCCATGTTGTAGCGTGTGTCATAATTTCCTTCCTTTTTAAGGCTGAATAATATTCCATTGTATGTATATACCACATTTTGCCTATCCATTCATCCATTGGTGGACACTTGGGTTCCTTCCACTTTTTGGCTATTATGAATAATGCTGCTATGAACATGGGTGTACAAATATCTCTTCAAGACCCTGCTTTCAGTTCTTTTGGGTATATACCCAGAAGTGGGATTGTTGGGTCATATGGTAATTTCTATTTTTAATTTTTTTATATACTGTTTCCTGTAGTGGCTGCACCATTTTACATTTCTACCAACAGTGTACAAAGGTTCTCATTTCTTCAGAGAAATTGCCAATATTTGCTATTTTTTGTTTTTTTCCAATAGTATGCATCCTACTGGGTGTGAGGTGATATCTCATTGTGGTTTTGATTTGCATTTCTCTAATAATTAGTAATATTGAGCATCTTCTCATGTGCATATTGGCCATTCATATATCTTCTTTGGAGAAATGTCTATTCGAGTCATTTGCTCATTTTAAAAATCAAGTTGTTTGTTTTTTATGTTACTGAGTTGTAGTAGTTCTTTATATATTTTGGATATTAATATTTTATCAGATATATGATTTGCAAATATTTTCTCTCATTTCATACATTGCCTTTTCATTATGTTGATAGTGTCCTTTGATGAACAGAAGTTTTTGATATTGGTGTAGTCCAATTTATTTATTTTTTCTTTTGCTGCCTGTGGTTTTGGTATCATATCCAAGAAATCACTGCCAAATCCAGTGTCATGAAGCTTTTCTCCTATGTTTTATTCTGAGTTTTACAGTTTTAGCTCTCATGTTTAAGTCGTTGATGGATTTTGAATTAATTTTTGTATATGGTATAAGGTAAGGGTCCAGCTTTTTTTTTTTTTTTGCATGTGGATATCCAGTTTTCTCAACACCATTTGTTGAAAGAACTGTCCTTTCCCCACCTAATGGTCTTGGCACTCTTGTCGAAAATCATTTCACCAGATATATGAGAGTTTATTTCTGGGTTTTCTATTCCATTGGTCTATATGTCTGTCTTTATGCCAGTGCCACACTGTTTTGATTACTGTTAACTTTGTAGTAAGTTTTGAGATCAGAAAGTATGAGATCTCAAATTTTGTTCTTTCTTTTCAAGATTGTTTTAGGTATTCAGGGCCCCTTGAGATTTCATATGAATTTTAGGATAGATTTTTCTATTTTGACAGGAAATTTCAATGGGTTTTAAATTTTTTTATTTTCAATTGACAAATACTAATCATATATATTTATAGACTACAATGTGATCTTTTGATATATGTATATATTGTAGAATGGTTATATCAGGCTAAATAACATATCTATCACCTCACATATCTTTTTTTGTAGTGAGAACATTTAAAACCTATTCTTTTGGCGATGTGGAAATGTACATTATTACTTGTTTTTTTATTTCAAAATATTAAGGGATAAAAATGTTTTTGGTTACATGGATCACTTTTGTAATGCTTGAATCATGGCTATAGGTGTGCCCATCACCCAAATAGTGCTCATTTTACCCATTAGGCAGGTTTTTGACCCTCCTCTTCTCCCCCTACCCCCTTCTTGATTTCCACTGAATTTTACTTCCCTCTGTGCACATGTGTACTCATCAGTTAGTTCCAATTTAATAGTGAGTATATGTGGTTGTTCTTCCATTCTTGAGGTACTTCACTTAGGATAATGGTCTCTAGTTCCATCAAAAATGTTGCAAAAGGCATTAATTCATCCTTTTTTATGGCTGGGTAGTACTCCATGGTAGACATATACCACATTTTATTAATCCACTCATGAATTGATGGGCACTTGGGTTGATTCCACATCTTTTTGATTGCGAATCATGCTGCAATAAACATTTGAGTGCAGGTGTCTTTTTGATAAAAAGACTTCTTTTCCTTTAGGTAGATACCCAGTAGTGGGATTGCTGGATCCAATGGTAGGTCTACTTTTAGTTCTTTGAGGAATCTCCATACTGTTTTCCATAGAGGTTGTACTAATTTGCAGTCCCACCAACAGTGTATAAGTGTTCCTTTCTCTCTGCATCCATGCCAACATCTATTGTTTTTGGACTTTTAAATAAAAACCATTCTAACAGGGGTAAGGTGGTAGCTCATTGCAGTTTTAATTTCCATTTCCCTGATGATTAGTGACATTGAGCATTTTTTCACATGTTTATTGGCCATTTGTCTGTCTTCTTTTGAAAAGCTTCTGTTCATGTCTTTTGTCCACTTTATTGGGGTTGTTTGTTTTTTACTGATTTGCTATTATTAATTATTACCATGCTGTGCAATAGATCTCAAAAACTTATTCTTCCTGTCTAACTGAAACTTTGTACACTTTGCTCAACATCTCCTCATCTCCTCCACCCCCTTCCCCTCAGGTAACCACCATTCTACTCTCTACTTCTATAAGTTCAACTTTTTTAGATTCCACATATAAGTGAGATCATGTAATGTTTGTGTTACTGTGTCTGTCTTACTTCACTTAACATTGTTCTCCAGGTTCATCCGCATTGTTGCAAATGACAGAATTTCCTTCTTTTTAAAGGTTGAATAATATTCCATATATACCAAATTTTCTTTATACATTCATCCATCAGTGGACACTTAGGTTGATTCCATATCTTGGCTATTGTGCATAAAATGCAGTGAACATGGTAGTACAGGCATCTCTTCGACATATAGATTTCAATTCTTTTGGATATATACCCAGAAGTGGGATTGCTGGATCACATGGTAATTGTACTTTTAGTTTTGTAAAGAACCCTCATACTGTTGTCCATAATGGCTGTACTAATTTGCATTCCTGCCGACAGTATACAAGGGCTCCCTTTTCTCCATATCCTTGCGAACACTTGTTATCTTTTGTCTTTTTGATAATAGCCATTCTAATAAGTATCAGGTGATATCTCATTGTCATTTTGATTTGCATTTTCCTGAAGCTTAGCTATGTGAAGCAATTTTTCATAACCCTGTTGGCCATTTGTATGTTTTCTTTTGAGAAATGTCTATTCAAGTTCTTTGCCCATTTTTAATAAGTTACTTTGTTTTCTTGGTATTGAGTTTTTGAGTTCCTTATATATTTTGGATATTAACCCCTTATCAGGTGTATGGTTCATAAATATTTACTCCCACTCTGTGGGTTGTCTCTTCACCCTGTTAATTATTTCCTTTGCTGTGCAGAAGCTTTTTAGTCTGATGCAATCCCATTTGTCTTTTTTGCTTTTGTTGCCTGTGCTTTTGGGATCCTACCCAAGAAATCATTGCCCAGACCAATGTAATGGAGATTTTCCCCTATGTTTTATTCTAGTAGTTTTAGATTTGTAGGTCTTCCATTTAAGTCTTTAACCCATTTTAAGTTGGTTTTTGTATATGGTGTGAGAGAAGGATCCAATCTCATTCTTCTGCATGTGGATATGCAGTTTCCCAGCACCATGTACTGAATACACTGTCGTTTTCTCATTGTGTGTTCTGGGCGTCTTTATTGAAAATCAAGGCCAGGCCTGGTGGCTCACACCTGTAATCCCAGAACTTTGGGAGGCCAAGGTGGGAGGATTGCTTGAGCCAGGAGTTCAAGACCAGCCTGAGCAACATAATGAGACCTTGTCTCTACAAAAAAAATTAAATTAGCTGGGTGCTATAGTGTGCACCTTTGAAGGCTATTTCGGAGCCTGAGGCAAGAGGATCGCTTGAACCCAGGAGTTGGAGGTTGCAGTGAGTTATGATGACACCATTGCATTCTAGCCCCAGCAACAGAATGAGACCCTGTCTCTAAAAAAAAGGAAAGAAAGAAAGAAAATCAGTTGACCACAGATGCATGAGTTTATTTCTAGACTGTCTATCCTATTCCATTGGACAATGTGTCCATTTTTATACAAGCACCATATTGTTTTGATTACTATAGCTTTGTAGTCTATTTTGAAATTGGGTAGTATGATGTCTCCACTTTATTATTTTTCCTCAAGATTGCTTGGGCTATTCAGGGTCTTCTATGGTTCCATATGAATTTTAGGATTATTTTTTTTTATTTCTGTGAAAAATGGCATTGGAATTTTGATAGGGATTATATTGAATCTGAAGATCACTTTGGGTAGTATGGACATTTTAACAATATTAATCCTTTTAATTCATGAACACAGGATATCTTTCTATTTACTTGTGTTTTCTTTCATTTCTTTCATCAATGTTTTATAGTTTTCAGTATACAGATCTTTCACTTCTTTGGTTAAATTTATTCTTAAGTATTTTATTCTTTTGGATGCTATTGCAAATGGAACTTTTTTCTTAATTTCTTTTTTGGATAGTTCGTTACTACTATATAGAAATACAACTGATTTTTGTATGTTGATTTTGTATCCTGGAACTTTACTGAATTTATCAATTCTAACAGTTTTTTTTTTAGTGGAGTCTTTAGGGTTTTGTATGTATAAGATCATGTCATCAGGAAACAGAGAAAATTTAACTTCTTCCTTTCCTATTTGGATGCCTTTTATTATATTTTTTTCCTGTCTAATTACTCTGATTAGGACTTCTAGTACTATTTTGAAAAGAAGTATTGAGAGTGGGCATCCTTGTCTTATTTCTAATCTTAGAGGAAAAGCTTTCAGCTTTTCATCAATGAACGTGATGTTAGCTGGGGGCTTCTCATTGGGTTTTTGATGGGCATTGCGCTGAATGAGTAGGTTTCTTAGGGTGGTTTGACATCTTAACAATGTTAAGTCTTCCAATCCACGAATGCAGGATGTTTTTCCATTTATTGGTGTCTTCCTTAATTTCTTTAATCAACATTTTGTATTTTTCAGTGTACAAGTCTTTCTATTTTATTCTTTGTGATGGTATTGTAAGTGGAATTGTTTTCTTCATTTTTTTTTCTGATTGTGTATTGTTAGTATATAGAAATGCAACTGATTTTTGAATGTTAATTTTGTTGAGTTTGTTATTATTAGTGGTTCTAACAGTTTCTTGTGTAATCTTTAGGGGGTTCCCTGTTTTTTAAAAAGCTTTTTATTTTAGAACACTTTTAGATTTATAGAATTACTGTAATGGATTAGCACAGAGAACTCCCATATACTCCACACTCAATTTCTCCTTTTTATTAACATCTTCCATTAGTGTGGTACATTTGTCATAGTCAATGAACTGATATTGATACATTATAATTAATGAAAGTCTATACTTTATTCATATTTCCTCAGTTTTCCCCCAATGCCCTTTTTTTTGGCCCAGGATCTCATCCAGGATACCACATTATATTTAGTCATCACGTCTCCTTAGGCTCTTCTTGACTGTGACAGCTTCTCAGGCTTTCCTTGTTTTGGGTGACCTTGATAGTTTTGAGGATTAATGGTCAGGTATTCTGTGCAGTGTCTTTTAACTGGGATTTGCCTGATGTTTTTCTCATGATTAGGCTGGGGTAATGTATTTTAAAGAAGACTGCAGAGGTAAAATGCCTTTTCATCACATTGTGTTAAGGGTATACTATCATGACTTAACACTATTGATGTTGACTATGATCATCTGGCTGAGGTAGTGTTTATCAGGCTTCTCTAGGGTAAAGTTACTTTTTTCCCCATTTCCATAATGTACTCTCTGGAACAACCCACTTTGGGCAGTCCCCACATTAAGAGTGGGGAGTTATGTGCCACCACCTTGAGGATGAGATATCTACATAAATTATTTGGAATTCTTGTGCACTGGAGATGTGTCTGTTATCTTTCACTTGTTTATTTGTTCAATGATTTATTTATGTCAGTGTGGACTCATGGATATTTATTTTAAACTTTGGTTTATAGTCAAATACTACTTTATTTATTTTGTTTCTCAAATTGTTCAAGCTTTGGCCATTGGGAGCTTTTTCAGTTAGCTCCTGTGTCCCTCTGACATACTTCCATTGTGTTGGTAATTTTTTTTATTTTGAGTCTGATTTTTGTTCTGCCTTATGCCATGAAAACTCTAGCATGTGACAGCCCTTCATATTTCTGAAAACATCCATCATTGCTCTCTCTAGTCATCTCCAGACTAAACATTTCCCACTCATTCCTTCAGACATTCCTCATGTGACAGATTTATTGACCCCTTACTCTCCTAGCTGCTTTCTTCTGGAAGCATTCCACTTTTTTTTTTCAGTTACTTGAACTGCCTCCTTTCACTTTCCTTACCCTCCACAGCAATTATAAGATTTAAGGGAAATCAAAGGTAGTTCTTTCGTAAACTATTTATGATAGTACCTAGTACCCAAGCTGTGTCACTGAATGAATAAATAACCCCTGTATTAGAATGGCGATCTCTAGGAATTAGAGAGGAAATATAATGCTTCTGTTTTGTATAGAGCTTAATATTTTTCAAAGCTATTTGGGAACCTATTCATTTGACTCTCCTAATGCCTTTGTGAAGTCCGTAGGGCAGTTAGTGGTATGCCCAGAAAAGCAAGGTTCAGAAAGAGTGCCTTATTCAGGGTCACCATATGAGTTTGACAGACTGGGTTCTCCTGACTCTTACTCCAGTAATCTTAACCTTTTCTTTAAACTCTGACTGTGTAGGCTAATATTTGTTTGTCAGGCCTGCAACCATTAATCAGAATTGCCAGTACATTTGCTTATGAGCTGAACTTTGCCTCCTGATATAATATGAGATATGAAAGGTAAGTCTGAAATGCAAATATTTAAGAAATGTTTTTAAAAATCAAAATCATTTTTGTATCCTAGTTGCTGTTGATTGGGTGGTTGAACCAGAACCTAGAAAGCATATGGTTAGCTTTGGAAATAGAAGTGTGAACAGAACAAAAATGAATGTTTTCTAATTGTCCTTGCTTGCTGCGGATATTAGGCAGCTAGCTTTGTGTCTTTTTCACCACTTATCAAATACTAATGGAAAGGTGCTGAGGTGTGGCTAATCCCAAACAGTGTATAATCCCCAAATAATTTATACAATAATATCCTGTCACACATACACACCCCAGTGCCCAGTCTCTGCTCTTCTATTTTGGAGGTTGCAGAGACTGCACTGGGAGATTTAGCAAATGGCGCAAACTTTTATTCCTGGGCTGTCTCTGCTCATTCACACATTAGTAGGAGCCTTGTCACTTATTCCTTTATATATGGGCTAACACAGAGTTGGGGAGAAAAAAGCTAAAAAAGTTTTATCCCTTACTACCTGACTACTCCCTCAATGTTAAAACCAATTTGTACAAACCAGAATTTGTGGTGTGTACAGAATATTTAAAATCACAACTCTCTGGAATAAATGGTTGCCATACCCAGAGTCTGCGGCCTTCAAGGAGTCATCGGTTGAAAATAAACAGCCAGCTATCTGTGGCGCCACCTACTGGCCAGGGTGGGATGGAAAAGTGGTCTGAAGTTTAGCTGGCAAGTGGGAAGGGCTGAATTTCAGGGCTGAGGGTGGGGAAGTATGGTATCCAGAGGAGGAGAGCAGCAAAGGGGTTGAGAGCTAAACTTTTCAACTTTGGTGACAAAGGATGGGGAGGAGTAAGTGGGCACAGACACTATTCCTACTTGGAGAGTGGGAGTTGTTGAGGAAGAGGAGCCCTCATTTATATTAAATCTTAGCTTTAATATTTTCAGGATCTCTGAAATGGAGGGTTGATAGAACCTAGAAAGCATGACTAAATAGTTGAATCTAGGCCGGGCGCGGTGGCTCACGCCTGTAATCCTAGCCTTCTGGGAGGCCGAGGCGGGTGGATCGCTCGAGGTCAGGAGTTCGAGACCAGCCTGAGCGAGACCCCGTCTCTACTAAAAAAATAGAAATAAAAATTATCTGGACAACTAAAAATATATATAGAAAAAATTAGCCGGGCATGGTGGCACATGCCTGTAGTCCCAGCTACTCGGGAGGCTGAGGCAGTAGGATCGCTTAAGCCCAGGAGTTTGACGTTGCTGTGAGCTAGGCTGACGCCACGGCACTCACTCTAGCCGGGCAACAAAGTGAGACTCTGTCTCAAAAAAAAAAAAAAAAAAATAGTTGAATCTGCTATGGGGAAATGGGAAGTGGGGCGGGCTTTTAATTATTCAAACCTCTGAAATTTATTTCTTTGCCACCTGAGAGAGGTTCTGAGGTGAAGTTAATAAGAAATGTGACTTCTGCTGATTCCTTCTAATGGAGAAAAACTAAGTCCTTTGGAAACTTGTACTTTTTAATCTTCCCTCACTCGTAGAAGGATTAGTCATTATAAATGTCATTAACATTGTCTAAGTTAATGGCAGAGCCAGGTCATGACTCCAGGTCCAAAAGGTCCCGAGTGACCCTGGTGGTTGGGCAGCTTTGCATAAATTTAGGAGACTAGAATTTCTGCAAAGGTCTGATGAGCCCAAGATGAGACTTTCAGGAAAAGCTTCCATACCATCCATAGATGTTATCTGATTGTGTGTACACGTTTGCTGAATATTTTTAAAATCTTCCAACTTGCCTGAATGCAGTCTTTCCATTTACATCTTGGGTGCCATGTCTCCTCATTCTCTTTCATCTCTTCTTTCTTTTCCATATTTGTTGACTGTGTGAGATTAAATATAATAATTTTAATGTTGCACACAAAATGAAATGACTTGCTTAGCTGTGACTTTAAGGCTAGGAATGAGACAGTGTATACCGGTCTTAGCTCCCTCATCAGAGGAACCTTTTAAATCTTTAAAAAACATGAGGGTGAAAAACAAGAAAACTTAGATTTTTCAGTCCACCATTTGCTCTGAAGCATAAAGACTGAGAACTAGGTGGCAAAGATAGACAGTAAACTAGAAGGGAAAAAAGGCCAAGTCCCTTTTCCTGCTTGTACCTTAGCTTCTTGAATGATAAAATAAGACACCTTTAATTTTCTCTTATCAGAAGTCATCTGCTTGGTGTATTATTCAGACTCTTGTTTCTTTATCCTTCAGCTATTCGGTGTCATTTCTACCAAAGCTTTTAAAAATATATTTTCTAATTCTACCAGAAGAGCAGTCATAGGGCTTAGGCATGTAGGGGGAAACAGAAAATTGTGGGGGCAAAATCACTCCATTTTCCAGTACTTTCATTCCTTAAGACCTATGCCAGCATCTTTATTTTAAAAAACAAATGTTTAGCTCCCCCTCCTTGCTCACCTCCTTTCCCATGCAGACATATCCTCTCCCTCTTCCCCTCCCTCCCTCCTCAGCAAGTCTGGTGGACAGACTAGTCTGTTGCCTCAAAAATACTCTAATTCTAAGAAAGAAACTAAATTCTGCCTCTGACATTCCATTCCCCCTGTGGTTTTAATTAGGTGTAAATTCTCCTGTGCTCGTTTGAAACATGCCTCGGGATCTTAGGGAGATGGCAGGCAGATGGGGTATTAATGCAGGGTGATGTTTCTCACTTCACAGTGCCCATGCAACATTTATTGTCATTAAAATAGTGTCATTCAAATGAGGTGGCTGATGTTGGATAATGAATGCGAAGTTGATCATTGTTCTGTGGGTCTGGGCTTTAATGAAGACACTGAATTAGAGGCAGCACTTCAACTCTGCTTATGCAATATGTATCTATGTATCTATCACTCAGTAGTGAAACCTTTGAGACTCTGACAGGAGGACAAAGCCTCTAAGACTATATTAGGGTCATGGGGATAAAAATACCTACCTCTCCTACTTTACCAGGCCGTGGGGAGAATGAGGAAAATAATATGTGTAAAGTGGCCAGAACACCTAGAAAGAAGAATGTGTATGTTTTATTAGCCCTGTGTAAGATCTTTGGTTAATTCCTCAGAGCCCTGTAGAGAGTCCTGGAAGCCCTGTAACAAATTTCCCTTTTCCCTCCTCAGGTTTTTGTTTTCCCCTGGTACTCAGGTTAAAGAGAAATTGATTCTTTTCTATCTTGTGTTTAGCTTTTGTCCCTCTGCATTGAGGCTTTCAACTGAGTAAACCTCTTTGGGTCTGTAGGGCTGTCCAATGATGGTTAGGCTTAAACATTAAACAACCACACAGAACTAATTAGGTTTTATGGCCTGTGGCCAAGTCAACAAATTTTGCTTCATAAAATTTCTGAGAGAAAAAAAAATACATATTTAGGACTTGGTAAAACTTTTCTTAAAATGTCTGTTGTAAATTCAAGTGTTGCTGACCCAGTGGAAATATTTTGTAGTAGCCCAGCTGGAGAATATGCCCCCATATTTCTGTACTGTAGTTTTTATGACTTCCCTCCAGGTTGAGCTGTGAAAAGGTGAGGGGAAAAGGAGCCATTTTAGAGAAGTAGAATAGACTGAATCAAATGTCTAGAGCTTGATTAATTCAAAACTGAAAGCCTGGCCTCCCCAGTCTCATGCTCCACAGCAATAATTTCTCCTTGGCCAGAGGCCTAAGCATCTGTGTCCAAGTCTCATACTCTTTTCTGCATGAATTCATCAAGTCAAACCTCAAGTTGCTTACGTTTTCTCTCCACCAGCCTCTAATTTAAGTTAAGCTTAAAAATGAGAGACATTAAATAGCAAAACAAACAAATGCAACAATAATAACAGAACATTATGTCCTGGCCCTCAGAGGTCAATTTAATGTGATTAGCAGCATAAAACTTCACAAAGGCTTTTGCTGGAGGATTACCAGAAACAGCATCATTCAGTATGTTGCCACGCGCTGCCATTCTTCCACTTAGTCATTATTTATTGATTGTAGGCGAAGCACAATATTTGTACCTATTAAACCTTTTAGTTTCCTTTCAGCTTTTCCTGAGTAAAAGTGGAACGGCACCATTATTGTTAAACTGTTCTCAAGGCTAAAAAACCTCCTGAATATTGTTTACATCCCTGGTTACAAAGGCGAGTACTGAGGCGGAGCTGCTCTGCCTGCTTTGATTTATATCAAGGGTAACATTCTGTGTGTGTGTGTGTGTGTGTGTGTGTGTGTGTGTGTGTGTGTGTGTGTGTGTGTTTTCATGCAGGAGAGGGTAGTAAGTGGAGAAGAGTTTTAAGGAAAGAGAGGGGCTGGAAGGAAAAAAACTTTCAATGAATTGAAACTGCATAATGAAAAGATTTTGAAATTTAATTACAAAAATGGCACTGTTTTTTCTCTCACCTCCTCTTCTCTCTCCTTTCCTCCTCCCCACCCTCCCTAAAAGCACCGAAGTAAAATGAGACTGTCAGATCGAAGCCACACACCCACTCTAGGTCTGTTTTGAGAAAGGGATTTTTCTCTCCCCTTATTTACTTTGTAGCAGTGGTAGTCAGTCTACTGCAGGATGCAGTGACAGCGTGGAGCCTTACCACTGTTCTGCTTGGTCCCCTCCCCTGTGCTATTCTCCTGTCTGGTGAGCAGGGTCAGAGCTTCAAATGATTGCTGTGGCCACATTTCTCACCATCTCTTGTGGCTTCACACTTGACCATTCAGTATCCAGTCACTGTCCCTCTGACATAATGGCCTGAAGGAGTTGGAAATTTAGTTTCTGAGTCTGGAAATTCTAAAGTGGAGGGTGAATTTGCCCCTGTGGCTGTAGGTTCTAGTTAGTATTTTTGGAAAAGGATTGAAATATCTGGTTAACCTAGGAATCACAAATACGTTTGAGAATATGTATATAATTCATAATGCATTTTAGGGCACACCTGCATTATTTAGTATTGGGATTTCCCTTTTATTTTTTTTTTATTTTTGTCTAGGACTCTAAAGAGTACCTATGCCTGAGTTCCTTAATATTTTTTCAGGCCAATTGTTAATTTCCAGCTGCTTTAAAATAGAGCATTTGGGTTTTCTTGGTCTTTCTTGGCTCCCACTCTTTTCTAGTTTGTGCTTTCTCCACAAAACAAACTTGTACCTAATTAATAAAGGTATTCAATTTTAATACTTTCCATGAAAGCCTGTCTCTTACACTCTGTCTGTTAGGAATATCATCCTCACCTGCAATACATACCTCTCCTGTAGTTGGTTGAGAGAGACATATAGGCCTAGGATCAAAGTTCTAGAATGGGATCAGGGTCACTGGAAATGCAACCAAGATGGGGACTGAGGCTCATGGGGCAAGAGTTGGAATGTGTGCTGTAGTGAGCTGTGGGGAGGAGGAAGAAACTAAGTATAGATTTGGTTGAGGTAGAGAGATATTGGGTCAGGAAGGACCTAAAACAAGCAGCCAGAGAGAAGAAAACTAAAATAGACTCAAGAGCAGTGTGTCTTTGATTATGGCTGTTCACCAAACAACCGTTATTGTTCTCTATGTTTTTACTGAGCTATCCTTTGGCTGTCTCTGGGATGTATACAATGTAGACCTCAATGTACTCATTCCTTTAATATGTTTTTATCACTTTCACAGTCCTTATTAACACTCTTTTTTTTTATGGCCTTTGGGAGCCCAGAACTAGATGTGCCACCTCAGTAAGAATTTAATCAATACTCTGAAAAGATGGATTTATCATTCTGGGTTGCATTTGTGTGTGATGCAACCACATGTACACTTAACAACTACCTTACTGACTCATACTTTATTTATGGTCCATTATGATCCTAAAATACTTTGAATGTTAATTTCTCAATCTGATTTTAACAGGGATTAAAATAAATAAGTAAATAAATAAATAGGGTTCTAAGGTTTGGGAAATACTATTATTGAAATTTAGAGGAGTTGGAGTTTTTAAATCCAACGATATTTCCTTTGTAATTTTGGTTCCCATGACTACTTGGTCTTTGCCACTTCTATGCCTCAACAAAAGAAAACCTTTTAACAACTGATGTTAGTAGTTGTTATCCATCCATCTCACTGTGGTTTTCATTTTCAAAGCTCAATAAGTTGCTTTCGCATCCTATTCCATTCTTGTCTACTGTTCTTCTTTGGCCCTAGGAATTAAAATATCTCATCCTGTCCCTTACAGCTTATTTCTGCCTCTCAGTTTTGCAGACAGGAGCACTAATAGAAATAACAAGCACCTTATAATTTTATAGTGCTAAAAATTTTCAAGGTACTTTCACATCCATTATCTTGTGTTATCCTCTCCATACATCAGTATATAAGCAGGGCTTGGATTATTACCCCCATTCTAGCTCAAGACCATACAGCTAAGGGCAGAGCCAATAAGGTTTCTAGATGAATTATTGGGTTATTAAGTATGAAATGTCCAATTTCCTTAAGTACTAAGTTTGACGGTTGATATTTCTGACATTTTGCTTTGAGGCTTCTTGTTTTATTTATTTTTTATTTTTTAATTTTTTTTTACATGAAGCAACTTTATTCTTACAGGTAGGCAGCAGAGGCAACAGAAGCCTAGGATCCATTGTAAGGCAATCCCCTAAGGCTCAGAAAGCTGTCTGGGGTGGAAGGAGTCTTGTCTGCACATGCCCCGATTGCACCAAGCTGAGGGACCCTGGAAAGCAACCTATCCTGGGTTTTATATCCCAGGGTCACATGACCACTGGGCTAAAGCGTTGAAGGATGGCCTGTTTTAATGGGGGATTGGTACTGAGCCCAGGCTGTCCAGCTCCCTCCAACCTTCATCTCAGGATGTTGTATTCCAAGCACATTCTACAGTGATTCTTGAGTACTACAAGCAAGAAAGGGTGGAGAATTGGGTCAGTTCATGGCCACCCAGAGAACTATCCTGCAGGGATGACCCTTCAGTGTTTCCCCAAGTTGGGGTAAAGAGGCCAGGACTCCATATCTCCATGCTGATTAGTCATTGGATGTGGACCACACCACGAGGGAGCACGATCTTAGGTGCAGTGGCTCTCTACAGCCAATGCAGTTCACTTAAGGCTTTCTGGTGGCAGCTCTCCCAGCAACTAGAGATTAAGTCATTCATTTCTGGAAGGGAATCTGTGTGGTTCATCTCTCAGCATCAACTACATCTCTCTCTCTCTCTCTCTCTCTCTCTCTCTCTCTCTCTCTCTCTCTCTCTCTCTCTCTCTTTATTTCAGCTCTTCATTAGGGTACAAAACCTCAGGTTACATACATTGTCCGTGTCCCGCCCATCCCCCTGAGTCAGAGCCCCAGGCGCGTCCACTCTCGAGACAGTGCGCCTGGCATACACCATGCAGTCATACCTCCATCCCCTTCCCCACCCCCCACCTCCCCGAGTCAGCACCTTCAAGCATGACCATTCCCCAGATGGTGCGCAATGCACTCATCATGCAGGCATGCATCCATCCCCTTCCCCCACCCCCGTCTCAGTCTGATATCCAGTTGGTATCCTTCCCCGATGTGCATTTAGGTGATGATCAGGGAAACCAATTTTCTGGTGAGTACATGTGATGCTTGTTTTTCCATTCTTTGGATACTTCACTTAATATAATGGGTTCCAACTCTCTCCAGGAGAACCAAAGAGATGTCGTATCATCGTTATTTCTTATAGCTGAGTAATACTCCATGGTATACATATACCACAGTTTACTAATCCATTCATGGATTGATGGGCACTTGGGTTGTTTCCACATCTTTGCGATTGTGAATTGTGCTGCTATAAACATTAGGGTACAGGTGTCTTTGTTATAGAATGACTTTTGGTCTTCTGGGTATATGCTCCAAAAATCCCAAAACAACACATGTTGGCGTGGATGCGGAGAGACAGAAACACTCATACACTGCTGGTGGGAATGCAAACTAGTGCAACCTCTGTGGAAAGCATTATGGAGATACCTTAAACAGATTCAAGTAGACCTACCATTCGATCCAGCAATCTCTCTCTCTTTTTTAAGATTTGGTTGTTAGGTTCTACTTGTTCAATTTTTTCTCTCTCTGATGCTGTTGTTTTCCCTTCAAATGTTTGGTGAGTTTAGGTTTCCATTTATATGTATGCATGAAGGTCTAGGGAGCTAATAAAACTAAGGAGCCTTTTCCCCTAATAAGGCTCCTCTCTGAATGGGGGAACTAATGGAGAGCTCTCTGTATGTGGTTGAGCCTGTAGACTGGCAAGATTCACTTTAAGATGCTCAGGCAGGAAACTATCTGGCATTTCTAAATGCCAGAATTGTTTTATTTTTATTTTGAAGGTACATCCTCATTCTTTCAAACTCTTGATTTGGCTTGTGATTATCTTTCAAAATTTTTTGAACAATTTTTGTGAAACCATGGATAAGTCAAAAATTCATGTTATTTTTGAATATGAGTTCCATTGTGGAACCAATGCAGCTCAGACAGCTCAAAATATCAACAAAGTGTTTGCGAAGGATGTGGCTAATGAATGCACAGTATGTCGATTGTTTGAAAAGTTCTGTTCTGGTGATTTTAATCTTTAAAATGAGCTGCATGGGCGACCTGAGACCAAGGTGGATAATGATGAGCTGAAAGCTGCAGTGGAAGCGAATCCATCTCAACCTACGTGTAAATTAGCAGCAAGGCTTGCCGTTACTATTCCAACAATATTGGACCATTTGAAACAAATCGGCAAGGTAAAGAGCCTGGATAGATGGGTACCACATGAAGCATCGGAAGAGAAATCTCGAAGCTTGCCTTTCTTTGCTGTCACGACATAAAGATGAACCATTTCTGTACCATATTGTCATGTGTGATGAAAAATGGATTCTTTTTGACAATTGCAAACATTCAGCACAATGGTTGGATAAAGAAGAAGTGCCCAAACACAGTCCAAAACCGAATATTCATCAAAAAATGCTAATGATGTCTGTTTGATGGTCTATCATTGGTATTATCCACTGCAGCTTCATGAAGCCTGGTCAATTGATTACAGCGGATGTCTGTGGCAACCAGTTGGACAAAATGATGAGGATGCTTGTGATTAAGCAGCCGAGATCGGTCAACAGAGACAGGCCAATCCTCTTGCAAGACAACACTCGACCACATGTCACAAAAACAACTCTGCTGAAACTACAGAGGCTGGACTTGGAAACTCTCTGTCATCCACTGTATTCACCAGACTTTGCACCAACTGACTACCACTTCTTCCCGGCTTTGGACCACTTCTTGTAAGGAAAAATATTCCATTCTCAATAAGCTGTGGAAAACGCCTTTTGCAATTTCATTAACACTAGCTCTCCGGGCTTCTTCAGTGCTGGCATAAACAAGCTACTGTTAAGAAGGCAAAACTGTGTTGATAGTTTAGGCGCATACTTTGATTAATTGTACTGTTTCTCGTTTGAGATATAATAAACTAAATGTTTGATTTTAAATCGGACATTTCATATTTAATGACCTAATAGTTTCACTACACTTAATCCACCATCAGTTCCCTGGCCTAATTCCTTTCCTGCTATTTTTTAGAAACTGAGTAAGTATATATAGGAATTTGCTTGGCAAATATGAGAATTTGCTGAGAGAGCAAATGTGGGAAATTGGCGGAGTCAATTGGGTCATCTGGTGCTTGAACACTTCGTGTGAAACTATGTTGAAAAAGAAGCCAAGACAATCCCAAATTAGACCATCACAGAGAAGACTCAGTACCAGGTGGCAGGGACTCTTTCCTGTTGCTTAGAGGGACTTCTGGTCGTGAAAACTCTGAACCACCTCTCTGACTCTGTACTAGAAGGACTAATAAGGGTAACTAGTTAATCTTACATCTTTTTTTGTAATGTGGCAGTTTGCATGCTAATTAGAATCTTTTTGGTCTAAGGCAGTGGTTCTCAAGGAGGGCAATTTTTCCATTTGGGACATTTGGCAATATCTGGAGACTTTTTTTTTTTGTTACAACTGGGTTGGAGGTTGCTGCTTGCATCTAGAGGCCAGGTATGCTTCTAAACATCCTATAATTCACAGGACAGCTGTTCCCTCCACCACCCCCACAGAGCAAAGAATTATCTGACCCAAGATGGCAGTAGTACCCAGATTGAGAAATCCTGGTCTAAGTGAATAAGCCTAGGTCCCAGAGAAGTTCTTTTGATTTGATCTCTGCTTTTTCCCCCTGTACTTAAGCATTCTCTCTCTCTCTCTCCCTTTCTCTCTCTCCCTCCCCCCGTGTATTAGATTAGAGTTTATCTATTTAAGTAAATGCAGGAAGGTTCCTCAGAGCACCTAAATAGTATCACTGTGCTATGAAGAAACAATTGTGCTTCATGGTAAACTTGAGGGGAGATTCACTTGGGGTACCAGGCTTCTCTGGGGTTGTAGGTACACATATGCCTGAGGACACAGAATCATCTGCCAACACTCACCTGGATGTGTCTCTTTGTTTCTCTGTGTCTTTCTTCTGACTCTTTAGCAATTCTCAGACTTCATGGGCATCAATTCCTACTTGTGGAGTGGGCAGCAGGGGTTGCTGTCAGTTTTAGGGCATAAATCTGGAAAGAAGTGCCTAGAAGCTGTCTGAAGAAGTACTTCGGGGGTTTGGATTGGGTCCTTTCTCTTAGATAGGCTGAGCCAAGAGGTGGAGTGGGGGATGGCATTTGTGATGATTGCCTAGGCTTTTCACCAACCGTTTATGTGTAAGAGGATATTGTTACAAACCCAGCCACTGCAGCTGTGAATGTGAGGGATCTAAGGAGAGAGCAGTGTACATGGGAAGAAGGGGTACAGCCATTTGGCATGCAGAAGAGATGCCAGAGCATCTGGGTGTGTGTTTGTAGTTTTGTATTTGAGATTCAGTTCAAGGCTCTTTCATTTGTATGATAAATAATTTCCTTTCCACTCCTTATTTCCATTGACTAATGGTGATTAACCTTTTCAATTTTGGCATTATATATAATAAATTAAGTTCATTCTTTTAGACTTTGCCACAGTGCTGGTGTTTTAAGTTTGAGTAGAAACAAAGGCTGGGATATGAATTCCTTATGTTCATTGTGGCTCTAAATTGTAAACTCTTGCAAAACCTCTCCCTGTTGTGTACAGAATTTTAAGGTTTGTAATGTAGGGGTGGGGCTCTGGGAGTTACCAAATGTTGTAACCAACAGCAAGTGTTGGTAAAGTCCTGGAAAACTGGCCCTAGTTTCCTCCATCTCTCTTCTCTTAGGCTGTCATCATTTTGTCACATGAAATTCATGAATGGCACACTGCTGAGCTATGAATTTTATTGCTGGTGGAAGTTTGTGGCCTTCCTTGGGAAGTTATGTTTGATTTCCACTTCTCCTTTGCTGTCCCTTATGAGTTTGTATGGGGTTTCTGCATTGGTGACGGAGGGGAAGTGTTTACCCGCAGTGAGTATAAGATAAGGTAATATGGAAATGTGATAGTCCTCTAATTGTAGTCTGATTTCCATAAAACACTGCCATTTGAAATAGATGCATTCAGATTCCTAAAGATCAGGAGTTATGGTTGAGCCTGGAAGTCATTAGCAAATGTGATACAGCTCAATGATGAGTACTTATGAATTTATGCATGCACACGTAATGTTGGGGATATGTTATTGGTATGTTAATTAAAGAATGAGTCTCAATATCAATATATGATCATTTCTACATTATCCATGACAATGGAGAAAATTAGTGGTACAAATAAGCCCAAGCATCAGGTGATTTAAGTCTTTTCTGTTGAGTTTCAAAGTATATTATGAATTTTTTAATGAGGTTCACCTATATATGTCAAGAGACTATGGTAAAATCAGAGTGGGGTTAAAAAGAAAATATCAAATCACTGTATCAGAAAATCCACAAAGGGAATAATTATGAATAACAAATAGTTAAATTATGTAGCATACAAATGTTATGGTGAGTGTTCAGGAATGGCTCAATATGAGACCACCATTCTAATGTCAGTACATTCTTGAAATGAGAATGCTCTTCACTATGTATGCTTTGCATAGCTTTCTTGAAATTTACTTCCAGGTGTTCTCACATACTAAGTACCACAGCTCTGACCTTTAAGTGATAAATAATTGTCTAAATATCTTAACTTTATCCTCCTTTATTTTTTCTTCACTTTATTGTCACTAGCCTTTTCTCTCCAATTTTTTTTAAAAATTTTTTTCTAATTCAGCATGTTACGGCGGTACAAATGGTTAGGTTATGCATAGTGCCTTTGCCCCATCTGAGTCATAGTTTCAAGTGTGTCCATCCCCCAGACAGTGTGCACCACACCCATTAGGTGTGTATATACCCATGCCCTCCTGCCCCTTCCCACCTGTCCGACACCCAAAAAAATGTTACTACTAAATACGCACATAAATGTTGATCAGCTAACACTAATTTGATGGTGAGTACATGTGGTGCTTGTTTTTCCATTCTTGTAATACTTCACTTAGTAGGATGGCCTCCAGCTCTATCCAGAATAATACAAGTGGTGCTAGATCACCATTGTTTTTTGTGGCTGAGTAGAACTCCATGCTATACATATACCATATTTTATTAATCCACTCAAGTATTGATGGGCACTTGGGTTGTTTCCACATACATGAAATTGTGAATTGTGCTGCTATAAACATTTGAGTGCAGATGCCTTTTTTAATAAAATGTCTTTTTTCCTTTTGGTAAATATGCAGTAGTGAGATTGCTGGATCAAATGGTAGTTCTACCTGTAGTTCTTTGAGGTGCCTCCATACTACTTTCCACAGAGGTTGTACTAGTTTGCAGTCCCACCATCAGTGTATGAGTGTTCCTATCTCTCTGCATCCATACCAACATTTATTGTTTTGGGACTTTTTGATAAAGGCCATTCTCACTGGAGATAAGTGATATCTCATTGTGGTTTTCATTTGCATTTCCCTGATCATTAGAGATGTTGAGCATTTTTTCATGTTTGTTGGCCATTAGTCTATCTTCTTTTGAAAAGTTTCTATTCATGGCCTTTGCTCGTTTATTGATGGGGTTGTTTGATTTTTTTCTTGTTGATTTTTTTGAGTTCTACATAGATTCTTGTTATCAGCCCTTTATTGGATGTGTAGAAAGCAAATATTTTTTCTCATTCTGCAGGCTGTCTATTCACTCTAATGATAGTTTACTTGGCTGTGCAGAAGCTTTTTAATTTAATCAGGTCTTATTTATTTTTGTTGCTGCTGTAATTGCTGTGGGGGTCTTCTTCATAATTCTTTGCCTAGCCCGATGTCTGAAAGAGTCTTCTGTACATTTTCTTCTAGAATTCTTAAGGTTTCATGCCTTAGGTTTAAGTCTGTTATCCATCATGAATTTATTTTTGTAAGAGTGAGAGGTGAGGATCCAGTTTCAGTCTTCTGCATGTGGTTATCCAGTTTTCCCAGAACCATTTATTGAATAGAGATTCTTTTCCCCAGTGTATATTTTTGTCTGCTTTGTCAAAGATTAGATGACAATATGTGGACGGTTTCATTTCTGGGTTCTCAGTCCTGTTCCAAACGTCTATGTCTCTGTTCTTGTGCAAGTACCATGCTGTTGTAGTTACTATAGCCTTGTAGTAAAGCTTGAATTCTGATAGACTGATACCTCCCAGTTTGTTCTTTTTGCTTTAGATTGTTTTGGCTATATGAGGTCTTCTCTGATTCCATAAAAACCACAGAATTATTTTTTCTAGATCTGTAAAGAATGATGATGATACTTTGATGGGGATTGCATTAATTCTGTAGATCACTTTGGGCAGTATGGACATTTTAACAATGTTGATTGTGCCAATCGATGAGTAAGGTAGATTTTTTTCATCTGTTTACATCTTCTATAATTTCTTTTCTTAGTGTTTCATAGTTCTCCCTGTGTATGTCTCTCACCTCTTTGATTAAGTATATTCCTAGATATTTAATTTTCTTTGAGGCTATAGTAAAAGGTGCTGTATTTTTTATTTGATTTTCGGCTTGACTGTTATTGGTGTATATGAATGCTTCTGATTTGTGTGCATTGATTTTGTATCCTGAGACTTTACTGAATTCATTTATCAATTCCAGGAGTCTCTTGGTTGAATCCTTGGGGTTTTCTAGATATAAGATTATATCATCGGCAAAGAGCAATAGTTTGACCTCTTCTGCCCACATTTGGATGCCCTTAATTCCCCTCTCTTGTTTAATTGCTCTAGCAAGGACTTCCAGCACTATGTTCAATAGAAGCTGTGATAGAGGGCAACCTTGTTTGGTTCCAGTTCTAAGTGGGAATGCCTTCAACTTTTCCCCATTCACTATGATGTTGGCTGTGGGTTTGTCATATATGGCTTGTGTCATTTTTAGGTAATTCTCATCTATGCCTATATTGTTAAGTGTTCTTATCATAAAAGGGTGTTGAATTTTGTCAGATGCCTTTTCTCTCCCATTCTTGCACATCATCTAAATAAAATAATTCTTGATGAATTCATCATAGATATATAATGTTTTTTGGTGTGAATCTCTTTGGGTATGTCCTACTTAGAGTTTTTTGAGCTCTTTGGATGCGAGGATTAATGTTTTTCATCACATTTGGAAAGATTTTGGCCATTATTTCTTCAAATGCAGTCATGCGTTGCTTAACAATGGGGATACTTTCTGAGAAATGTGTTTTTAGGCAGTTTCATTGTTGTGTGAACATCATAGTGTGTACTTACACAAACCCAGATGGTATAGCTTACTACACAGCTCGGATGTATGATATAGCCTATTTCTCCTAGGCCACAAACCTGTAGAGCATGGTACTATACTGAATACTGTAGGCAATTGTAACACAATGATAAGTATTTGTGTGTCCAAATATATCTATTCATAGAAAAGGTAATACATTGGGCTACAATGTTATGCCAGCTATGATGTCACTGGGGGACAGGAATTTTTCAGCCCCATTATAGTTTTATGGGACCACTGTTGTATATGTGGTTCATCATTGACCAAAACATCATTATGCAGTGCATGACTGTATTCTTTTGCTCCTTTTTCTCTCTCCTCTCTTTCCAGGGATCCCGTCCTGTGTATGTTGATGTACTTGATGGTTCCCAGAGGTCTCTGAGGCTCTGTTCATTTTTCTTCATTTTTTTTTCTGTTCTTTAGACTGGTTAATCTCAATTGACCTATCTTCAAGTTCACTGATTCTTTCTTCTACCTGCTCAAATGTGCTGTTCTACCCTTCTCGTAAATTTTTCATTTTAGTTTTATACATTTTGACTCCAGAATTTTTATTTAGTTCATTTTTATAATTTCTGTGTCTTTACATATATTCTCTATTTGGTGAAACATTGTTTTTTTTTCATACTTTCCTTTAGTTTTTTAGACATGATTTCTTTTTTTTTTTTTTTTTTTTTGAGACAGAGTCTCACTTTGTTGCCTGGCTAGAGTGAGTGCCGTGGCGTCAGCCTAGCTCACAGCAACCTCAAACTCCTGGGCTTACGCGATCCTACTGCCTCAGCCTCCCGAGTAGCTGGGACTACAGGCATGTGCCACCATGCCCGGCTAATTTTTTTCTATATATATTTTAGTTGGCCAGATAATTTCTTTCTGTTTTTAGTAGAGACGGGGTCTCGCTCAGGCTGGTCTCGAACTCCTGACCTCGAGCGATCCACCCGCCTCGGCCTCCCAGAGGGCTAGGATTACAGGCGTGAGCCACCGCGCCCGGCCTGATTCCTTTTTTTCTTTCTTTCTTTCTTTTTTTTTTTTGAGACAGAGTCTCGCTGTGTTGCCGGGGCTAGAGTGAGTGCTGTGGCGTCAGCCTAGCTCACAGCAACCTCAAACTCCTGGGCTTAAGTGATCCAACTGCCTCAGCCTCCCGAGTAGCTGGGACTACAGGCATGCGCCACCATGCCCAGCTAATTTTTTCTATATATATCTTTTTTAGTTGGCCAGATAATTTCTTTCTATTTTTGGTAGAGACGGGGTCTCGCTCTTGCTGAGGCTGGTCTCGAACTCCTGACCTCGAGCAATCCACCTGCCTCGGCCTCCCAGAGTGCTAGGATTACAGGCGTGAGCCACCGCACCCGGCCTAGACATGATTTCTTTTAGTTCATGAACATATTTCTAATAACTGATTTAAAGTCATTATCTAGTAAGTTTAACATTTGGGCCTCCTTGGGAACAGTGTCTATTGGTTGCTTTTTTGCTGTGCATGTGCCATACTTTCTTGTTTTTTTGCATGTCTCATAATTTTTTTGTTATTGTTGAAAATTAGATATTATAAATACTATAGTGTGGCATATCTGCAAGTCGGTTGCTTCTTCTACCTGTTACTGTTGTTAGTTTAGTGACTTTCCTGAACTAATTCTGTAAAGTCCATATTCTTTGTCATATGTGGCTGCTGAATTTTCTGTTTGGTTAGTTTAATGGTCAGCTAATGAATGGAGAGAGATTTCCTTAAACGCTTGGAACCAATAAATCTCCAAGTCTTTGTGAAGGGGCTGTGAGTGCATGTTGGGAGCATGCTCTCAACACTCAGGAAGGTAGTTGATAACTTTGCCTTGGCCTTCACTTCCTGCTTGCATAGAACCTCAGGGTCAGTCAGAGATGAGAGCTTAGGCCCTTCTTAGGTATTTCCTGGGCATGCACTCAGCTGTGGGAATGAACACAGCCCTGCACATGCATGTGGCCATTGAGACTTCTAGGAATATGTGAGTTTTTCAAATCCCCCTATAGACATTTCATTCCCCAGCTTTTCCTATTAAGCTCCTTGGTTTGCCTACTACTCACCCCATTTGTTGTGCATTGCCTTAGACAGCCAAGATGTTAAACAATTGCCACTGATTGTTTTTGACAAAAGCTCCTGGGGAAAAGGCTGTTTGCACTGGGATAGCTCCCAGTCATGTCAAATAAAGACAAAGCTTGTGAGTGAGATATTCCTGGGAACCACCAGACAAGTCAAATAATGGCAATTCTCTGACAATGGCACCTTTAAGGAGGTCCTACCCCTTTCTGACGCCTCCAGAGACTGCTGGCTTTCGTTGTGTTTCACGGCTGGTTTTCACTATGATTGTGGGCTTCTGGTTTTCAAGGCTACTGTGGAACTGAGAAGGGGAGGATGGGAATAAGGAAAGTTAAAAACACCACCAAAGCTTACTGTTCTTACTGGGATACAGCCCTTTCCTTGAATAAATTCTCTCCAAATTTCTGTAAGCCTTTGGTTAATTTCCAGAGTCCTAAAAATCTTGATTCTGATGCAGTTTGCCAGTGTTCTCATTGGTTGGATGCAGAGAATTTTCTGAGGTCCTTACTCCGGTCCTTCCTGCTAATGTCATTCTAAATTCCTAGATATATAACTTTACTTTCTTAATATTTGTGGATGGATGGGATAGTCCTTTTAGTGGGACCATTTTTTAACTTTTTATTTAGCAATAATTTCAAACTTACAGAATTTTTTCAAAAATAATACACAGAACACCTGTTTATACCCTTCACCCAGATTCACCTATTGTTAATATTTTGCCCCATCTGATTTGATTTATCATTTTTTCTCTTTCATATATTATGTATATAACCTTTTTCCTAAGCCATTTGAGAATAAATTGCATACATCATGGCCCTTTACCCTAACTACTTCAGTGTGTATTTCCTAAGAAAATTCTCTCAAAAAATTATAGTATAGTAATTAAATTCAGTAAATTTAACATTGATATAATACTTTTATCTTCTGTGTTCCTATTTTGTCAGTTACCCAATAATGTCCATCACATTTTTTTCTCCAGTTCAGGATCTGTTCTAGGATCATGTACTGCATTCAGTTGTCATGTCTCCTTAGTCTCCTAAATGGATCACCCTATTTGCTTGCAATTTCACAAGACAGAAGAGCCATAGTAATTTTTCTAGGAATAATATTTTAAAATATCAGCTTAAATAGTGGCCCAGGAAACTCTGTTACTCCTTAGTTCTAAAACCTCCCACCTCAGGTCCAAAAAGAGTTGTCAGGTTAGCAAAAATGGGGAGATATATAGCCCTCTGAATTCAGGTATATTCTGAGAGTCCTCTGAGGTACTGGCATTCTCTTGCCTCTCTCCTTTAGTTTTATGTCTCAAACCCATCTCCTTTCCTTCTGACTGCTTGCCCTTTGGTACCAAACATGTGACAGATATGATTTGCTTGGGTTTAATCCATCATCGTGTGTCTGAGTGAGGAGCATCACAAGATAGCTAGGGATCACAGTAAGCTTTCCTTTCAGAAGACCCTGTTAATTAAATTTTGTATGAAGGAGCCCAGGCAAACCAGCAAAGATCTTTTTTTTTTCTCAAGCCAAAATGTTGCAGGCATTTCCCAAAGAAACTTCATATATGTACTTCTCTGTGAAAATCAATTAGTGTTATGAATGTGTGATAGCTTTCCTTAAAAAAATTTCATGATGGTAAAGACTACACATTAACATAGAGAGAAATGCTTCTGTCTTCACTCTTTGCCCCTTAGTTCTCTTCCTGAATATTCCACACCACTACCAAATCTTTATTTGAAATTGTTATTTTGTAGTGGAGAGAAAGTAAGACCCTTTTCTTATACTGGATAACGTAGCCCTCTCACTGTTTTTTCCACCCTTCATTGTCTTACTCTTCTCCACCTCCCAGCAGACATAAACACACATTTATAGCCTCAAGGCAAGGACTGCCTTAGGTTAAGCAACTTCTGTTATCTACTTACCCATATTACCATAGCCTACCCTCCTTAACTTATTTTAACTAGTAAAACGCTAACTAAAATTGGTCCATTTTTTGTGTTAAAATGCCTTTTAAATTGTTTTAGTTTTACCTAATTTTGGTTGATTTAATACAAATTTGTTAACTAACAGAATTCTGTAGCTTGAACTTAGTGTTCTCATTTGAAACTTTCTATTTTTATAACACTTCTAAATGGTTAAATGTCAGGTATTCTGCTTTTGGACGACTTATTCTTCTTTGATCATTTTCTTGCCCTTTTCTGCCTGTTTCCCACACCCCCATTCTATTCTCTCTATCTATGGAATATCCATCTTCCATCTTTACCTATTGAAAGCTTTCCCATTCTTATCCTAGTTAACCAAATTACACACTCTGAGAAGGCAGAGACTTGTTTTGTTCACTTTGAAACTTTACATGGCACTAAACAATAGTGCCTTGATATAGTTGGTGCTAAATGTTGAACACCTGAATATTGAATAACCAAATTATATTGAAAAAATGAAATGTGTTTCCAAGAAGCTGTCCTTGGTAATGCAAATGATGCTCTTCTTGTTTGTATAAATTTCTATACTATTTTTACCTCTCAAGGTATTATATCACAAGCTGTTTTCAACTTGTTCCTATATATGTTTATATATATATATATATATATGTATTTAAATTATTTAAAAAGAATTTTTCTGAGGCCCTAAATCCCTAAGCATTTAAAGTTCTTCTAGATTGAGTCCTCATTAAAATTATAAAACATTTTATAGCAAACATATATCAATAAAATGGATAGGACTTTTAAAAAATTAGTTACTATATCTATGCATCCATATTAATTATTGCCAGGGTATAACAGGCTTAGCATCAACTTTCTTCATGTTTTTATATTTTTAAGATACAAAGGATTACAAACTTGCTCACGTAAATGGGATGGGAATGGAAATTTTGTTAATCAATGTAACCCAATTCTTTGAACTCTTTTGAAGTTAATTGATGTGAATCACAACAATCTATTAGCAAAATTTATTTTAATGATTTATAAGGTGAACATCTTCCTCAATTTTGTTGAAAGTATTAGAAACCATCTGCCTTACCAAAGTATGCATTGCCCAGTTAATAAAACAATTGACTTTATCAATGTGCACACTAATATTTGAAATTGTTCCTTTATTTAGTGCTCTGAAAGTTTTTATACCCTGGAACTTTGCACATGATTAAGATTTAGAATGGGTGAGAAGTATACATTTCTTTAGTAAAGAAGGGGAAAGGACCAGAGTGAAAGGGGACTCCTTAACCACACATGCTTTTTAAAACAGTTCAGATTTAGGGAAAAGTACATATGGAAGTTGAGGACCTGCAAATGGATTCCCTTAAAACTGCCATTACCTGCATACTCCTTGAAAACTCTTCATGATATAGGCCACAGTTTTAAGACTGCTATTCTACAGCATTTAGCATACTTCTGGGTTTGCAAAGTACTCCAAAAGAAGTAAATGAATGCCTATGTTTATTAGAATTGTAGAATGGAAGTGTTACTATTAGAATCCTTGTGTTGATGAGTCATGATCATCAAGGTGGGCTAGAGACCCCATCTTCATCCCAAACTGATGAGAATATCATATCATCTGTTCTTGAATACATCTGTAGGGCAGAGATGCCCTGGGTTTTCCGTTTTCTGTACTTATGTCTAGCGTATTCCACTCTCAAGATAATCTCTCATTGAAAGTCTATAAATTATGGGTCTATATTTTTGTTTTAAACATAATGACTGCTATGAGTTGTGCCATCTTTTTTATTGATACATAATAAGTGTAAACATTTATGGGGTACATATGATATTTTGTTACATGCATAGAATGTGTAATGATCAAGTCAAGGTATTTAGAGTATTTATCACCTCGAGTATTTATTATTTCTATATGTTGGGAAAATTTCAAGTCCTCTCTTCTAGTTATTTTAAAATATACAACATATTGTTGCTAACTATAATCAGCCTACTCTGCTATAAAACATTAGAACTTAATTCCTTCTATCTAACTGTATGTTGGTACCTATTAACCAACCTCTTTTCATCCCCTCCCTTCCCAGCCTCTGGTATCTATGTTTTGTTTTGTTTTTCAGAATATTATGGGGTACAAGCGTTTTGGTTACATAAATTGCTTTTGTACAGTTTGAGTCAAAGTTATAAGTGTGTCCATCACCCAGATAGTGTGCATTGTACCTGTTAGATGTGAATTTATCCATCCCTTCCTCCCCTTCCCATCTGCTTGATTTCCATTGAATTTTACTATTAATATCATATGTGCACGTGAGTGTTGATCAATTTAGTTTCAATACAGTAGTGAATACATGTGGTGTTTGTTTATCCATTCTTGTGATACTTCATTTAGAAGGATGGTCTCCACTTCCATACAGGTTATTAAAAAGGGTATTACCTCACCATTTTTTATGGCTGAGTAATACTCCATGGTATACATATACCACATTTTATTAAGCCACTCATGTATTAAGCCACATATATGAAATTGTGAATTGTGCTGCTATAAACATTTGAGTGCAGATTCCTTTTTTAATAAAATGTCTTTTTTCTGGGTAAATACCCAGTAGTGAGATTGCTGGATCAAATGGTAGCTCTACTTTTAGTTCTTTGAGGTATCTCTGTGCTACCTTCCATAGAGATTGTATTAGTTTGCAGTCCCACCAAGAGTGTAAAAATATTCCTTTCTCTCTGCATCTATGCCAGCATCTGTTGTTTTGGGACTTTTTGATAAAAGCCATTCTCATTGGAGTTAGGTGATATCTATCTCATTGTGGTTTTGATTTGCATTTCCCTGAAGATTAGAGATGTTGAGCACTTATTCATATGTTTATTGGCCATTAGTCTATCTTCTTTTAAAAAGCTTCTGTTCATGTCTTTTGCACACTTTTTAACTGGGTTGGTTGATGTTTTCTTGCAAATTCACTTGAGTTCTTTGTAGATTCTGGTTATTTGCCCTTTATCAGATGTATAGCATGCAAATATTTGCTCCCATTCTGTAGGTTGTCTATTCACTCTATTGATTGTTTCATTGGCTGTGCAGAAGCTTTTTAATTTAATCAAGTCTCCAACCCAGAGAGGGCTGGGGTGAGCCTCTTGCAGACAAGGCACTGGGCTCTCAGCTCCCTTGGTGCATGTCCCACCCCACAGACCAAAGCCTATCAGCAGGTGCCATATTGCTTCATTCTCCCCTTCCCCAGCCCTACCCATGGCTGCTTAGAGAAATAATTTAGCCATCACCTGGAGGCATCCACAGGGAATGGGACCTTTCCTTTGGGGGCCCTGCAGAGGCCTGAGGAGTACTCGGTTTGTGAGTTCCCTACACGCTGGCCCTCCTTGGATGGGGCAAAAGCAAGATATGTAATCTAAACATTTGTACCTCCGTAATATGCTGAAATAAAAAAAGATAGGAAAAAATAATCTAATCATTTATTTTTGTTGTTGTTGCTGTGATTGCCTTTGGTGTCTTCTTCATAAATTCTTTGCCTAGGCCGATATCTATAAGTGTTTTTCCAGCCTCTTCTTCTAGAATTCTTACAGTTTCATGCCTTAGGTTTAAGTCCATTATCCATCGAGAATTAATTTTTGTGAGTGGTGAGAGGTACGGATCCTGTTTCAGTCTTCTACATGTGGCTATGCAATTTTCCCAGTATCATTTATTGAATAGGCATTCTTTTCCCCAGTGTGTGTTTTTGTCTGCTCTGTCAAAGATCAGATGACAGTGTGAGCATGGTTTTATATCTGGATTCTCTGTTCTGTTTCATTGGTCTATGTCTCTGTTCTTGTGCCAGTATCATGCTGTTTTGGATACTGTAGCCTTGTAGTATAGCTTGAAGTCTGGTAAAGTGATGCCTCCTGATTTGTTCCTTTTGCTTAAGGTTGCTTTGGGTATTCAGGCTCTTTTTTGTTTTCATACAAAGTTTAGAATTATATTTTCTAGATCTGCAAAGAATGACATTGGTATTTTAATGGGGATTGCATTGAATCTGTAAATCACTTTGGGTAGCATACACATTTTAACAATGTTGATTCTGCTGATCCATGAGCAGGATATGTTTTTCCATTTGTTCACATCCTCTGTATTTACTTCCTTAATGTCTCCTAGTTCTCCATGTGGTGGTCTTTCACCTCCTTAGTTACATATTTTCCTAGGTATTTTATTTTCTTTGTTTCTATTGTGGAAGATATTGAGTCTTTGATTTGATTCTCATCTTACCTGTTGTTGATGTATAGGAATCTACTGACTTGTGTACAGTGATTTTGTAATCTGAGACTTTGCTGCATTTATTTATCAATTTCAGGGGTATCTTGACAGAATATTTGGGGTTTTCTGGATATACGATCATATCATCAGCAATGAGTAATAGTTTGACCTCTTCTCCCCCCATTTGGATGCCCTTGATTTCCTTCTCTTGTCTGATTGCTCTGACTAGGACTTCCAGCACTATGTTGAAGAGAGGTGGTGACAGTGGGCAACCTTTTCTGGTTCCTGTTCTAAGCGGGAATACTTTCAATTTTTCCCTATTTGGTATGATGTTGGCTGTGAGTTTGTCGTATATGGCTTTTATAATATTGAGGTAGGTTCCATCTATACCTATTTTATTAAGAGCTCTTATCATAAAACGTTGCTTAATTTTGTCAAATTCTTTCTCAGCTTCTATTGAAGTTATCATATGGTCTTTATTTTTGCTTTTATTTATGTAGTGAATTACATTTATAGATTTGCATATGTTGAACCATTCTTGCATCTCTGGGATGAAGCCCACTTGATTGTAGTGGATTATTTTTTTGATGTGCAGCTGAATCCAGTTTGCTAGTGTTTTATTGAGAATTTTTGCATCTATATACATAAGGAATATTGATATGTAGTTTTCTTTTTTTGTTATATCATTTCCTGGCTTTGGTATCAAGGTGATATTAGCTTCATATAATGAGTTGGGGAGGATTCTTTCCTTCTCTGTGTTATGAAATTATTTCTGCCTTTTTATTCTTTACCTTCATGAGATCCATCTTTTAGCTACCACATGTTAGTAAGAACACGTGTTATTTGTCTTTTTGTGTCTGGTTAATTTCTCTTAACATAGTGAGTCCAGTTCTACTTGTGTTGCTACAAATGACATGATTTGATTCTTTTTTTGCCAATTATATTCCATTATTTATAAATACCACATTTTCTATATTCTGTCCTCCATTGATGGAAACTTAGGTAGATTACTTATCTTTGCTCTTGTGACTAGTGCAATAAATACACAAGTGCAGTTTTTTCTTTGATATACTAATTTCCATTCCTTTGGATAAGTGCCCAGTAGTGGGATTGTAGGATCATATGGTAGTACTCTTTTGAGTTTTTGAGAAATCTCCATACTGTACTGCATAGAGGCTGTACCTATTTACATTCCCATCAAGAGTGTATAAGAGTTTCCTTTTTCCACATGCTCACTAACATCTCTTATTTTTTGCCTTTTTAATAACAGCCATTTTAACTGGTATAAGATGATATCTCATTGTGGTTTTGATTTACATATCCCTGACAAGTAGTGATGTTGAGTATTTTTTCATATACCTGCTGGCTATTTGTATGTCTTCTTTTGAGAAACATCTATTCATGTCTTTTGCCCACTTTTTTGTTTGTTTGTTTGTGTTTTTTTTTTGAGACAAGATCTCATTCTGTCACACAGTCTAGAGTGAAGTGGCATCATCATAGCTCACTGTAGCCACAAACTCCTCAGCTCAAGTGATCCTTCTGCCTCAACTTCCTGAGTAGCTGGAACTAGAGACGCATGCCACCATGCCCATCTAATTTTTCTATTTTTTGTAGAGATAGGTCTCACTCTTGCTCAGGCTGGTCTCAAACTCCTGGCCTGAAGCAATCCTCCTGCTTCCCAAAGTGCTAGGATTACAGGTGTGAGCCACTGCACCTGGCCCCTTTGTCCACTTTTTAATGTGATTTTTTTTTTTTTTTTTTGCTGTTGAGTTGTTTGAGTTCCTGGTATATTTTGGATATTAGTCCTTTGGATGAATTGTTTGCAAATATTTTTGTCCATTCAAGAGGTTGTGTCTTCAATCTGTTGATTGTTTCTTTTGCTGTGCAGAAGGTTTTAGTTTAATATAGTTCTATTTGTCTATTTGTTTATTTTTGTTTTTGTTGCCTGTGCTTTTGGGGTCTTAGTCATTAAATCTTTTCTAGACCAATATTCAGAAGAGTTTTCTCTAGGTTTTCTTCTAGTTTTATAGTTTGAGATTTTATGTTTAAGTCCTTAATCCATCTTGAGTTGATTTTTGAGAGATAAGGGTATATTTCTATTCTTCTGCATATGGCAGCCCAATCATACTAATGTGTTGTTTTGGTTACCATAGTCTTGTAATATATTTTGAAGTCATATAGGGTGGTGCCTCCACCTTTGTTATTTTTGATCAAGATTGCCTTGGGTATTTGGGCTCTTTTTTTGGTTCTATATGAATTTTATGATCATTTTTTGTATTTCTTTGAAAAATGAAATTGATATTTTGATAGAGATTACATTGAATCTGTAGATTGGTTTTGGTAGTATGGTCATTTTAACAATATTAATTCTTGTGATCCATGAGTATCAGATGTCTTTCCATTTGGTTGTGTCTTCTTCAATTCCTTTTATCAGTGCTTTATAGTTTTCCTTGTAGAGGTCTTTCACATCCTTGGTAAATTTATTCTTAGTTATTTTTTGTAGCTATTGTAAATGGGATTGCCTTCCTGATTTCTTTCTCAGGTAGTTCATTATTGGTGCATAGAAATGCTAATGAGTTTTGTATATTGATTTTGTATCCTCCGAATTGAATTATCATACCTAAGAGTTTTTGGTGGAGTCTTTAGGTTTGTCTAGATACAAGATTATGTCATCTGTGAAGAAGGTTAATTTGACTTCTTCTTTTCCAATTTGGATGCCTTTTATTTCTTTCTCTTGCTTGATAGCTCTGCCTAGGTCATCAAGTACTATGTTGAATAAGAATGGTGAAAGTGGGGATCCTTGTCTTGTTCCAAATCTTAGGAAAGACTTCCAGCTTTTCCCAACTCAGTATGATGTTTGCTGTGGGTTTGTCATATATGGACTTTATTGTGTTTATATATGTTCCTTCTATGCCTGGTTTGCTGTGAGTTTTTATCAAATGCTTTTCCTACATCTCTTGAGATGAGCATATGGTTTCTGTCGTTTGTTTTATCGATGTGATGTATCATGTTCATTGATTTGCATGTGTTGAGCCATCTTTGCATTTCTATGGCAGTAAATCCCACATGATCATGGAGTATTATCTTTTTGATGTGCTGTTGGATTAGGTTTGCTATTTTGTTTCGGTTTAGTATTTTATTGAGGATATTTACATCTGTGTTCATCAGGGATATTGGCTTGTAGTTTTCTTTTTTTGTTGAGTCCTTCTCTGTTTTTTGGTATCAGAGTAATGCTGGTCTTGTAGAAGGAGTTACATAGAATTCCCTTCTCTTCAATTTTTTGAAATAGTTTGAGAAGAATTGGTCTATAAGAGGGGAATTCTTTATAGGTTTGGTAGAATTCAGCAGTAAAGCCATCCAATTCTGGGCTTTTCTTTTGGGGAAACTTTTTATTGCCAATTCAATCTCATTACTTATTAATGTTTTCTCTCTTCCCAATTCAATTTTGGTAGGTTGTATATGTCCAGGAATTTATCCATTTCCTCTAGGTTTTCTAGTTGGTTAGTGTATAGTTATTCATAATTGTCTCTGATGATTTTTTATTTCTGCAGTATCAGTTGTAATGTCTCCATTTTCATTTCTGATTTTGTCTATTTGAATCTACTCTTTTTTCTTGGTTAGTCTAGCTAGTGGTTTGTTGATTTTCTTTATCTTTTAAAAAAACAACTTTTAGTTTTGTTGATCCTTTGTACTGTCTTTTTAGTCTCTGTTTTGTTCTGCTCTGATCTTTATTTTTTTTCGTCTACTAATTTTGGGTTTGGTTTGTTCTTGCTTTTCTGGTTCCTTGAGGTGTATCATCAAATTGTTTATTTGAAATATTTCTACTTCCTTTATGTAGGCATTTATTGTCATAAACTTCCCTCTTAGCACTGCTTTTGGTATATCCTATAGATTTTGGTGTGTTATGTTCTGATTTTCATTTGTTTCAGGTATTTTTTTAAATTTCCTCCTTAATTTCTTTCCTGACCTAGTGGTCATTCAGGAGCATCTTGTTTAATATCCATGTATTTGTACAGTTTCCAAAGTTCCTTTTCTTATTGATTTCTATTAATAGTTTTATTCCATTGTGGTCTGAGAAGATACTTGATGTGATTTTGATTTTTAACAATTTTTTGAGACTTATTTTGTATCCTGACGTATGGTCTATCCTGGACAGTATTCCACGTGCTGATGAGAAGAATGTGTATTCTGTAGCTGTTGGTTGAAATGTTATGTAAATGTCTGTTAGGTCCATTTGGTCTGAGGTTCAGTCTAAATCCCATGTTTCTTTGTTATGTTTTTGTCTAGATGATCTATCTAATGCTGAGAGTGGGATGTTGAAGTTCCCAGCTATTGGTGTATTGGAGTCTATCTCTCCCTTTAGATCCAATAGTATTTGCCTTACATATCTGGGTGCTCCAGTGTTGTGTGCATATATGTTTAGAATTGTTATATCCTCTTTCTGAATTGATCCCTTTATCATAATATAATGACTTTCTTTGTATCTTTTTATTGTTTTTGACTTAGAGTCTATTTTATCTGATATTATTTATAGCTACTCCTCCTTCATTTTGGTTTCCATTTGCACGGAATATCTTTTTCCATCCTTTTATTTTCAGTCTATATGTGTCTTTATATATGAGTTTAGTTTCTCATAGGCAGCATATAGTTGGATCACGTTTTTTAATCCATTTAGCCTGTCTGTATCTTTTAAGTGGAAAGTTTAAAACATTTACATTCAAGGCTATTATTTATATGTGAGTGCTTATTCTTGTAATTTAATTAGTTGATTTCTGATTGTTCATATATCCTTTGTTGTTTTCTTATTATTCTCTTCTTATTGTTCTCTCTTATTATCATTGTGGTTTGGTGTTTTTTATAATGGTAACATTTAAGTCCTTTCTTGTCTTTATTTGTGTGTTTGCTCTACCAATGGGTTTTATGCTTTCATGATGGTAGATATTTTCCTTTTGCTGCCAGGTGTAGGACTCCCTTAAGCATTTCTTGTAGGGCTGGTCTAGTGGTGATTAATTCCCTCAGTTTTTGCTTGTCTGGGAAAGACTTTATTTCTCCTTTATTTATGAAGGCTAACTTTGCTAGCTATAGTATCCTTGGCTGAAAGTTTTTTTCTTTCACCAGTTTTAATATGTCATTCCATTATTTCCTGTGTTCCTTTGGAGGTATCATATTTCATTGCTTTTTCATGTTTCTTAATTTCCTTTCATTGATATCTGTACATCTGGTGTAACAGTCACTTCTTTCAATTTTTCGGATTTGTTTTCATAAGGAGGAACTTTTACTGAAGATGTATCTATGGTGTTGGTTGGGTAGGATACTTTGGCTTTGATTCTGGGTGCATGCAGTAGGGTATTCTCTCTATGATTTCTTCCATGGTAAACAGCATCAGTAGTGCCTGTAATTTCCTCAGTGGCTTAAGATGTGGCTGTTAGTGGAGGCTGTGATGAAGTTTTTCTGGAGACAGGAATGCCATGTATGCCAGTCCTTGGGCCCCAGTTGTGGCAGTGGTGGGCCGAGCTTGCTTATTTTGGGGCCCCAGAGCAGTGTACACTGGTTATGGTCTTAGCAGGTCCAGGCAGGCTGATTCTTGGGCCTCCAGGTGGGTTGTTTGGGATCCAGCAGTCGCAGTGGTGGGCCAGGTAACTGGGTGGGTTCTCAGGCCCCTGGGCAATGGGCATGGCATGGATGATGACAGTTAACAGTGGTATGACAACCCTCTGACTTTCAAGCCAGCTGCACTGATGTTGGTGGCTGCAAAGTGCTGGGTGGGCCAGTCTCCAGGCCAGAAATTGGCATATGCAGGTGGGTGCCAGCTGTGGTGGTAATGACAGGCTGGTGGGCTCATCCTCTGGTCTCTGGGAAGAATGCTCAGGTGCCAACAGTGGTGGCTGAGTCCAGGCAATTCCCAGGCCTCTGGATAGCATGCTTGGTCAGTAAGGGGATGTAGAGCCAGGTTGTCTGGGTCTTTCCTCAGGCCCTCTGGTGGTACTTGTGGATATTGGCTATGTTAGGCAGGGGTGGAATGAACCCTAGGCCCCTGGCAGAATGCTCTGATGGAGACAGCAATAGTTGCACTGCAGCCCTACTGTTGGGGAGATCAAGGTTGCTTTCAGTGGCAATTGACAGGCAGCTGTGGAGTGTGTGCTTGGGCCTCAGGTGGCAGCTGAAGGCAGAGTAGCCTGTCCTCAGAGTCACTGCTGTTCAGTCATGCTTCAACCCTGACAGCAGCAGTGGGTACTGGTGGGGAAGTCTGTCCCCAGGGTATGTAAATGCCTTGTGGCAGGGTCACTGCCAGTGCCTTGTGCTTTGGCCCTGACAGCAGCAGCCAGCAGTGGCAGTGGCTGTGGGAGGGGGATGTTAATGGGGCTCCCAGAATGTGGAAATGCAGGGGCTATTGGGTGCCAGGGTAGGATGCAGTCTGGTGGGCTCTGGGCTCTCAAAATGAGCCCACGCTGTATCTTCTTAGTACTTGGGTGGAGTGTGGGACCCAGCATGAGCTCTTTCTCTGGAAAAATGCCATTGTGCAGTCTCCAGGCAGCTCCCTATGTTAGTCTCAGGGCCCCAAAGGGTCACAGGGTTCTCTTATAGCTAGGACTGTAGGAATCCTTGATGGGAATGTGGACTGCTGGGGGGGGGTGTCCCTCACTTATCATTTCCTCACATTGGGGAGCCTCTTCAGGCTCCCAGCCAATCCTGGCCAAGCAGGCTGCTTCACTTTCGTCTCCTTCCTTGCCTTAGGTGTTTTCTATTACTTCTCTGTTGAATTCCAGTGTTCTCTCTTAGATGATCTATTCTAAGTGTGATTATCTACTCACTACTTTGGTTCATTTTGGAGGAGGCAAGTAGAAGATGCCTCTAGTCAGCCATCTTGAACAGATTTGCCAGAAGACCAAGTTGTTGTAACATTTTTATGGGTAGATGTGGCTAAAGAGATGAAATTTGTGCCTGTCTTAGTCAGTTCAGGATGCTGTAAAAAAAAAACTACCATGGACTGGGTGGCTTATAAACAACAAAAGTTTATTTTTCACAGTTCTGGAGGCTGGAAAATCCAAGATCATGGTGCCAGTCGATTCATTGTCTGGTGAGGGCCTGCTTCATGCTTCATAGACTGTGCCTTCTAGCTGTTTCCTCATGTGGTAGAAAGGACGAGGGAGTTTTCTGGGATCTCTTTTATAAGGGCACTAAACCCAATCCTGAGGGGTCCACCCTCATAACTTAGTCACCTCCCAAAGAAAGGCCCCACCTCCAAGTACCATTACACTGGGGATTAGGTTTCAACATATAAATTTTGGAAGGACACAGACAGTGCTATCTTTTAATGCTCAGCTTTTTACCAAGACCTCCTTATTAGTTTCTCAGCTATTTTGATCTTTATAGGAGATGCTAATAAGTGTTTTTATGCTCTGAGTATTGATTGCTGTAGTGGACTGAATGGTGGGCTTCAAAAAGATCTGTCAGTGTCCTAATCCCTGGAACCTGTGAATGTTACCTTATTTGGAAAAAGACCCTTTGCAGATGTAATTAAATTAAGTATATAAAAATTTAAGAGGTCACTCTTAATTGTCCAGGTGGGCCCTAAATGCCATCTCACATGTCTTTATAAGAAAGAATCAAAGGAAGATAACAGATACACAGAGAAAAACAGGCATGCAGAGGAGGAGGCAATGTGAAGATGGAGCAGAGAGAGATGCTGCCACAAGCCAATGTCAACAACCACCAGAAGCTGTAAGGAATGGTTTCTCCCCACAGCCTCCAGTGGGAGGTGCAGTCCTGCTGACACCATAATTTTATACTTCTTGCCTCCTTAATTTTCAGAGAATAAATTGCTGTTGTTTTATGCCACCAACTTTGTGGTAGTTTGTTACAGCAGCCATAGGAAACTGATACAATTATTAATGTGTTTTAAATTTACAGTGCTTTGAGGACACAGGCCCAATATTAAGTATCTAGCTTCTCTGTCAACTAGCTTGAATTTGGTTTATCATGGAGGAGTTGGCCATTTGTGTTAATTACTTGCTCAACTAGTAGTTTTGCCAAAAATGATTATCATTTTTCCCATTCATTTTTTATTTGTATATATCCATGGGGTACAAGAGCAATTTTGTTACACTGATATATTGCATTGTGGTGAAGTCAAGGCCTTCAGTGCATCCATCACTGACGCAACACATATTGTACCCACCAGACAACCTCCCACCTCTCCAAGTCTCCATTATCCATCATTCCACACTCTGCTTCCATGTGTACACATTATTTAGCTTCCACTTTTAAGTGAGAACATGTGGTATTTGTTTTTCTGTGTCGGAGTTGTTTCACTTAAGATAATGGCCTCCAGTTCTTTCCATGTTGCTGCAAAAGACATGATTTCATTCTCCTTTTACAGCTGAATAGTATTCTATTGTGTACATATACCACATTTTCTCTATCCAGTCCTGCATTGGTAAACACTTAAGTTGATTCCATATCTTTGCTATCGTGAGTAGTGCTGCAATAAACATAGAAGTGCAGGTATCTTTTTTACATATTGTTTTCTTTTCCTTTGTGTAGATATGCAGAAGTAGAATTGCTGGTAGTTCTATTTTTAGTTCTTTGAGAAATCTCCATAGAGGTTGCACTAATTTACATTCCCACCAACAGTGTATAAGAGTTCCATTTTCTCAGCATCTTCTCCAACTTCTGGGTTTTTTTTTTTTGTCTTTTTAATAGATATTCTGATTGGTGTAAGATGATATCTCATTGTGATTTTAATTTGGATTTCTCTGTTTAGTGATGTTGAACATTTTTTCATATGCTTGTTGGCCATTTGTTTGTCTTCTTTTGAAAAATATCTATTCATGCCCCTAGCCCACTTTTTAATGTGGTTAATTGTGGGTTTTTCATTGAGTTGTTTGAGGTCCTTGTAAATTTTGGATATTAGTCCCCTGTCAGATATACAGTTTGCAGATATTTTCTCCCATTCTGCAGGTTGTCTGTTCACTCTGTTGATTATTTCTTTTGCTGTGAAGAAGCTTTGTTGTTTAATTCTCATTTGCCTATTATTGTTTTTGTTGCCTGTGCTTTTTTGCATGTTAATATTTTATTAATAACCATTAAGTATAAAAATTTTATAACAGGAATTTTAACACAGGAATAAATGATATATTCACTCTCTTTTATTACTTTACTGATAAAATATGGAGAATGTTTTGTGAGGTCCCCAATACCATCACCAGATTTGGTGGTTTACTAGGAGGACTCACAGGACTTAAAATATAGTCATATTCTCAGCTATGATTTATTACAGTGAAAGGATACAAAGTGAATTAGTAAAAAGAGAAGGCCCGTGGGATAAAATCCAAAGGAAACTGGACATAAACTTCTGAGAGTCCTTTTTCCTGTACAGTCCCATAGGACTTGATTAACTCCTAAAGCAACGAAGTGTGATGACATGTCTACAAGAAGCTCACTAAAGACTGAGACCCTACAGTATTTATTGGGGTCTAGTCATATATTGCCTGTGCTTTTGAGGTCTTAGTAATGAATTCTTTGCCTAGACCAATGTCCAAAAGAATTTTCCCTTGGTTTTCTTCTGGCATTTTTATAGTTTCAGGTTATACATTCAAGTCTTCAATCCATCTTGAGGTGATTTTTGTATGGTGAGAGAGAGGGGTCCAGTTTAATTCTTTTGCGTGTGGCAATTCAATTTTCTCAGCACCATTTATTGAAAAGGGTGTTCTTTCCCCAGTGTATGTTCTTGTCTACTTTGTTAAAGATCAGTTGACTATAAATATGTGGCTTTATTTTTAAATAAATAAAAATGAGTTCTATATTCTGTTCCATTGATCTCTGTTTCTACCTTTATTAATATACAAGTGCCATGTTGTTTTGATTACAGTAGCCTTGCAGCATAATTTGAAGTCAGGCAATGTGATGCGTCCAATTTTGTCCTTTTTGCTTAGGATTGCTTTGGCTCTTTGGGCTCTTTTTTTAGTTCCATATGAACTTTGGAATTGCTTTCTCTAATTCTGTAAAAGATGATGTTGGTATATTGATAGGGATTGTGTCGAACCTCTAAATTGCTTTAGGCAGTATGGTCATTTTAATAATATTAGTTCTTCTAACCATGAGCATGTGATGTTTTTGTGCTTGCTTTTTGTGTCATCTGTAACTTCTTTTATCAGTTTTGTAGTTTTCCTTGTAGAGATCTTTCACCTCTTTGGTTAAATACATTTCTAGGTATTTTATTTTTTGCAGTTATTGCAAATGGAATTGCCCTCTTGATTTGGTCCTCAGCTAGATTGCAGTTGGTGTATAGGGATACTACTGATTTCTGTATGTTAATTTTGTATCCTGAAACTTTATTGAATTCATTTATCAAGTCTAAGAGTTTTTGGTGAAGTCTTTAGTGTTTTCTAGATATAAGATCATATCATTGTGAACAGGGACAACTTGACTTCCTCTTCCAATTTGAATGCCTTTTATTTTTTTCTCTTGCCTAAATTATCATTTTTTAAATAGATAAGGACACATTTTTTAACCACAGAAGAAAAATCATACATACAGAATAATCATAACTTTGAATATTATTCAGCAGGGAGGGTATTTGTCTATGGGAAAGGAAAAGAAATTTGGTCAATAAGCAGTTGAGACCAGACATGAGCTGTATATCAGTGATTATAAGGCAAAGAAATAATTCAGCCTTAGAATTGATCAATTTAGTTAGAAAGAGAAAGAGTCAGGTAAGCCTCTGACTAGATTGCCTGACCATTTAGTTAACTAAAGAGTCATTTAATGAGATAAGTGAGATAAATATTTATGTTCAGCTAGTGTCTGACATAGTATGTGCTCAAAATTTAATTTTATATTATATTATCATTAATATTACTACTATTATTAATTTTTAACCTTGAGTTGACATAGGATACCTTTTAAGAGCTATGAAGAGGGTGTTACACAGTCTATGCACACTGCTATTTTGAAAATGTCCTTGCCAACAGGCCCTTGTAATTGAGATAGAAAGACAAAGTATATTGGCTTTGATTATAAGTAATAAATATTTGCTTTAAAAATCATTAGTTACGTATTGTTTCCTTCCAAATTGGTCATTTTAGAAAACTTATATTATTTTCACAAAACTGCTGTTACTTAAAAGTGTTTTTAGAACTCTTTGAGATTATCTCCAGAATCTGCAGTTTGTTGCTCAGAATCTACTTTGAGAAGATAGGTCTTTATCCTTTGAGGATGGAGCAGCTATGTCATTTGGAACCAAGTTCATGATTTCTAGGCTAAATTCTTTAAAAAATAGAACACTTGTATATATGCAGGTACTTGCGTTTGTTTTCTTTTTGTGGGGGAGGGGGAACTACATCTATTTTCTTATTAAGGAATCCACTTCTATGATTGTCATGAAGCTCAGCCTGAGTTAACAGTAACAAGTTCTAGAGTTAACTACATCCTACTCTGAATTTTCTGGTTTCAATCCCTGTCTTATCTCTTGACCTCAACTGAAACTGAAGACTCACGAGGCCTCAATCCCTGCCCTCCTATTCCTGGAAAATGGCTAAGCCAATTACATAGGAGGCTTCTTCAGAGGAGAAAATGACTTTGTCTTCCTAGAAGATAAACCTTCCACTTTGCTTTATGAGGCAGATAGCAGCCCCAGACCACGGACAAGTTGGGGCCTGTATAGGCCTCAGTAGGTTTGCTTTCTAAAGATAAATTCATTTCATTACTTTATGGGCACACTACATATATATATATATATATATATATATATATATATATATATATATATACACACACACATACATATATATATATATATCAGCATTGGAATGGGACATTCTGAATTTTCTAGTTCCGTCCTCCTCACCTAGTATGGGATCCTTGCCTCCAACAGTTGTGATGAAAACAGCTGATTACTTTGTAAGACACATTAGTCCATTGTTAACCAGTTATATTGTCAGAAAAACTTTTTATAATTAAAAGAGACAAGATGTGGGCAGATGCCCAATATAGTACATGGAACTATAATAAATGAGTGATAAATACGTATAACCTGTTTATGTAGCTCCAAAATGCACTTCCTTCAAGCTCTACCTTCTGGAGCAACAAAGGTTAATTCTTAATTATTCTTCTATATGACAAAGCTTTAGTTATTTAAAAATATATTTACTTGATGTGTTCCCAAAACATCTCTCCTCCAGGCCAAGCACCCTCAGGTCCCTCTGTCATCCTTACATATCAGGATTTCTGGACAGGATACACTTGAAACAGTTAGGTAATAATACTAGATGGTATATCATAAGGGAGAAATGAGTGATACCAAAAGCTAGTAAGTAGTCTGTAGGTAGGATATCCACAGACCTGAATGATCTTGAGAAGATTTTGTGGTGGGGATGGAATTTATACTGGGCCTGAAAATTCAAGTAGAATTTGGGTAGACTGAAAACAGATTGGAGTACATCCCTTCAGTGAGGTGAGGGGGCTTTTGACCTTGTCCTGTACACTGATGGGTATGTTTATTATTTGTTCTGTCTTCCTGGAGTAGAGGGTTTGAAAACAAACCCTAAATGAAAGGGAGGGAGACAAAATTGAAGATGGTTTCATCCTTTAAAGCTGGGCCCTTTGGCAAGAAGCTGTAGCAATTGAAGGTGATTGGGAGGAGAACCAGTGGTTTCTGGCAAAGTAGAGCCTTTAGCTTTGGGAAAGGAGATACTAATTACAATTGATGCTAACTGTTTCTATTTGAAAATTCTTGTGGTGGTTTTTCTGAAAACACTTGTATTAAGTAAGCATTAGGTGAGTAACTAAAATCTCTGTTGGTAACCAGTAAAGCATCTTCTTTCCTACTAGTGTGGAAAGACTCAGTTGCATAAGGAAATTATCTTGATACCTCCTCTTCTATTATACTATTCTTGGGAACTAATAAATGGGAATGTTTTAAGAGAGAAGGTTATAATTAGGGCTTAGGGGGTTTGGTGTGTAGTTTTTTCCTCTTTGGATTTTTATGTTTATTTTTAAGGCAAGGAGGAAAGACTCAATTTTTGTCAGTGGTCAGAAAGCTCACCATATACATTGTCCACTTGAATTATTGCATTATGTCACAAATAGGTTTGTATGATATTAAAACAGCACTGTGTATACTGGGAGCAGTAGAACTTGGTTCACTTTTTACTTAACCGGTTACATAGACCCATATACTTAGCATCTACACTCTCCCTTTCTTGCTTGCTCATTATCTCCTTTGCCAGCAACCCCTCCATATACCTTGAGCTCTTAATCTATATCTATTATATACCAACATGCTTGAATCTCTTGATTGGGGTTTCTAGTCCCTACCCCAAACAAGGACATACAATGTGAGTTATTTGAGCAGTGTTTCATTGGAGACCTTGTCTTTTTTTTTTGGAAACAGCTCCTTTATTCTTGTTTATTTTTGATCCATGTGTATCCTCCTAGTAGATTGTGCATTTACTGAAATGGGAAACAAGGCATAGCATGTTAGTGATAGAGCGAGGAGTGTGAATATTTTTTTATTCCATAGAGAAAATTCGATCATCCTCATTCATCATGGCTTCTACTTCTCTATGTCACTCCTCCTCCTCAGCACTGATTACCAACTCATGTACATAGTAGATACTCAAATAAGGCCTAATTCAGGGCTCCTATTTCCTGGAACCTAAGAGCACCAAATAGTTAACAAGTGATATATGTGCATGACCATTAATTCTCTCTACAAATGGCTGCCCTGGTTGGGTTTGTTTTAGGAACATTATTTATTTAGCTGCACCCATTGATATATATGTGAACCTCTAACAAATCAGGGCAAGCCCTGGGCCACTTAAAAAAAATTCATGTCAAATTGGTTTTGCTGAAAAAAATGGTGTTAGTTGTATTACTATATACAGTTAGGGAGTATCCTAATTCTCTCATGTCTGTATTCCTTCCCTTCTAACGCCACCCACCTCACCCTTCTCACATAGGAGGCATTCTGAAAATGCTTGTTGAATAATTGAGTTGAATTGGGCCTTAAGGGCCACCAAATCATTAGCAGCACCTCTTCCAAAATATTTTGGAGTTATGGTATAGTTATAGCCAAAAGTATAGAGAGGGTCTGTTATTATGGTTTAGATTAAAAAAAACCAAGGCTCTTTAGCTCACTTAAAGAGAAATCAGGCAAGTCATCTGTGGACTAGAAATCTCAGTCTCTTCTCTCTAGCGCCCCCCCGCCCCCCATATTAGATGTTCATGAGGCTTGCCAGGGGAGTTGAGGAGGTTTACTCCAAACAACTGTTCTTTGTTCTCTTGAGGTAAGTGGGGTGGGGAGGAAGGGGATTTGGGAGGAGGGAAGTACTGAAAACCCAAAACACAACCCATTAGTTTTGAGAATTTAATGATTAATGATAATTTAAAATCCCAGGTTGGATAATGAAAAATGTTACATTGTAAATAGTTTGAAGGCTCCCATAGTGATACCACCTAAGGAAGAGTATGGGGCTGGTATATTTCTCTCATATCTCTAGGAGAGGATCTAAATATCATTCTGAAGTAGGCATTGAACACCTTCTATGTGAAAATCTCTGCAGGGAATGCAGAGATGAATAGGATCCCTGTCTCCTTGCCACCTACTAGTTTATAGTCTGTTAGGTGAAGAGGAATAAAGGAACAATGGAAGGCAGATTATGTTAACTGTTCTAAATGATACAAGGTGCTGAGAAGAGGTAACAGTGATCTGTAATGATTCAGTGAGTAAGATTATCACAATGTAGGGGATACGTGTTTATTTTTCCAGGATAATTATTTTTAATGGTAACTGAACTTAGCTAATACTGACAATAGACTGCACTCTTTTGAGAAAAGGATGATTATTTATACCCTAAGTAAGAATTGAACAGGTTGCTAGAATTTTGCCACAAAACTATACAGAGGAATTAAAGTTATAGGTTTATACTCATGTATTTGCAAGTTTTCATTAGACTTTTGCCATTCCATATTTTCTTTATACCATAATGATATATGAGGATGATACTGATATATTAGAACTATATTTTCTTTATACACAGTTTGATGGGGAGAGCTCTGTCTCAATATGATTGAACTCTTAAGGCAAAGCCTTAAAAACCCAACAGTTTAAAGAAAAAGAAGGGACCCTGGAACAGAGCCAAAGCTGTATACCCTATCTGGAGATTTCAAAAGGCATCCATGTATTGTTGCCAAATGTTAATAGTACCCATCTAGGGAACAGCCCATTGATAAACTGGCCAATGGGGCTGACCAGGTCAAATATAAAGGAATCTTCATTGGGAGAATAATAAAACGTTAATCAAAATATATTATTCTATGTTTTAAAAACCTGATTTAAAAAACAAATTTAAAGTAAATTTACCCCACTTTCATTCAACTGTTGTAAACTAATTTTCTATTTAAGATAGTATCTAGTAACATAAGAATTTTTCTTTCTTAAAAAAGCTCAATTTAAAAATGTTTTAAATTCTGAAGTGATGGGACTTGAAAATAAATAAATAAAATATTTTTAAATTAAAAATTGAGGATTCTAAAGCCTTTGCTTTCCCCATGTTCAGGCTGGTTATATTTATCACCCAGATTGTACCAGGTTTGTCCATATACATGCTTAGTACATTGAGCATACGCATACACCTACATTAAGCCATCAGGAGTTTCTGGGCCCCATTCTTTATTTTTTTAATTAAAATTTACACTTACTAAGATTCCAGCTTATTCTGCACTGAAACTGGTTTTTCCTTCAGGTCCAAGAATTGTTAGTCTGTGGTATCTGCTATTTGAGACCTGTTTTTTTCATTTAAAAATTTTACTTATTATGAGTACATAATAGTTATATCTATTTATAGGGTACATGTGATGTTTTGATACAGGCATATAATGTGAATTAATCAAATCAGGGTAACTGGAGTATCCATCGCTTCAGAAATTTAACATTTCTTAGTGTAGGGAACATTCTAATTCCACTCTTTTAGTTATTTTCAAGTATACCCTAACTTATTGTTGATTATAGTCACTTTTTTTGCTATTAAATATTGTTCATTATATCTAACTATCTAACTATATTTTGATTACTTCTTCCATCTACAATGAGCACTACACTCTTCTTTTTCACCACTGACTTGGAAAACACACACATGCATGCACACACACATACATATTTATAGACACACAGCTGTATTATGCTGTTTAAATAAGACATCTCTGTGCTTTCTCATAAACTCAGGGTTTATTTTTTTCCTTTCAATGTCTGATTTATTTCTTCCTCTTATAAGAACTTGAGCTGGTAGTTACATATAACAGTTGTCCCCCTGGATAACTACTCTCTGATAGCCTGACCCTTTCATTTTAGGACTTGCATTACTGCTCTTGTTTTCCTTTATTCATAGTGGTCTGCTCATCTTTTATCTGGTGTTTGCAGTTCTGCCTTTGTAGATGAAAAAGAATCTTGGAAAAAATGCATAAATGGTAGGAGTAAAGGGGAACAGGACAAGACAGTGAAGAGATTCTTATTCTATTGTCCATTACCCTTCTGTTGGAGTGGCTGAACTATAGAATGTGACAAAAGCTGGAAACAGAAAAGTTATAATTATATACTCTGCTTCTATTAGGAGATAATTAATATTTACTTACCTCTTGGGTAGCTAAAATGAGAATCTGGTCAGTGTAAGAGAGATGAAAAAGACAGTTCTTAACATTTGCTGGCATATAAAACTGTTGGAATGTGTAGAAGATTAGAGGAAAATCAATGTCTGTCCTGCCTAGACCCATTATATGTTGCCTTTCCTAGATAATTGCACAAGGTAGATTCCCAGCATGTGCAGGTGTTGTCAATCATGAGTGCTTCAGTTTTAGATGCATACGAGAAAATAAGGTCCCTGATGAGGAATGTTGGCTGCTGATTCCATAGCACAAATGAAGAAAGATTACATGAAGGAAGAGTTCAGGGCCTGTAGTAAAGATGAGATTTTCCATTCTTCTTTAAGGGTAGGATAATAAAAACCTCAAAATAACACTGCTATCAGGCAGTGGCTTGTTGCCGTGAGTGACTTTAACTTAATTTATTGTTCCACAGTTGCCTGGTAGGCTAGAAGACCACTAAAACCAGAAACAATCATGAGCCATTTTATCTGTGAGATAGAAGCTATTACTATTATTTAAAGTCTGCTCTTTGTGAGAAGAGATTATATACCAAGAAGCAAGGGACAATCTGAAATTGTACAGCAAGTTGGTAACATTTATTTTATGACAATGCCAACCTAGACTTCCACTTTCTTTCGTATTGAAAGTCTTGAGTAGGTTGGTCAATTATATGGTGATCAGCAAGAATGTTTTAACTTCTACTGGATACCTGTAGCACAGCATTAGAATTGGAGTCTTTGAAATGTAGCACTTGGAACTTTGTGTGGTGCATATTCCTACAACCACTCTGTCATTTATTCCAACAAACACGCTATATACCTTCCACTGCAGTTTAAGCCCCATTTTCTTTTTCTATCCTCAGTGGAGATTATTAGCTAGCCACACTCCTACCTGTCCTTTTGTCTCATCCTAAACAGGTTAAAAACATGTCCAATTAAAGAATGATTTTTCTCTCTAAAAACCCACCCACCACTTTCTCTACTCCACAACCTTCTCTTTTCCATGCTCAAAGATACAAGTAACTTAAACCTATCTCCAACTCTTGTTTTATATCATTGTCTTTGTACTTTTCTTTCTATATTCTTAATTCCTTATTGAAGATGTGGTATGGGACATGCTGTTTTTTCCACCACGTAAGTAAGAAACTATATACACCAATTGTATGGAATATCTGTTTTCATTTGGTTCTCCACACATAAAGGCAATAAGACAAAAATATCTTGGGAATAGTTTTTTCTTTCTTACAGGGATGTGGTGGAGAGGGATCCGTTCTGATTTATTTCTGGTATATATCCAGTGGTGTATTGGAACTGGTTTGCATCAGCTCTTGACAATCAATTGTGCACATCTCTTCCCAACTTCATGTTCAGTGATTGGTAGCTTGAAACTGGCCGTGGTGAAAGTATTTAATCCATGGAAATCAGCAAAGCCAACATATAAGTTTTTCCCACCCCTCAAGCTTGTTGTTAAACATTTACCAGCATACAATTGACTGTTTCATAATCATTCTTGATCAGAAAGTCTATCTTAAGTACCTGTCTGCTTCTAGTACTTTGTGAACATGTTCAAAAAGTAGTTACAAGGAGTTACATATATTTATATCTCTATATCTATCTATCTCTGTATGTCTATCTGCAGATTTGAGTCTGGATGATATAAAACCAGGCATAAAGATTCAGGCAAGTAGGAATATAATGTAAGTGGAAAGGGCTATCTGCAACCCAAACAGTATATCTTTAAAACTGTATCAGGAGTGTCATTGGTCAAGGATAACTGCTGTTTAATTGAGCAGGTAGATATTAGATACTGACAATGAGTTAATTTTTTTAAATAAACCCCTTTTTATTACAGACAATTCAGGCACGGGTACATGGAAGAAGCTATACTGCAGATTTAATACAGGGTAGTTTAAGAGGCAGCACATATCTACCTCTCCCCCAGCCCCTCTTCCCCAAATACACACCAGCCTAGAGATCAGTCCCACTGAAATCTCTTGAGCATGCTGTCCTTGCAAACAGCATCCCACCCACCACTGTGCCCAGTGCAGCTAGGCAACCTGTGGGGTCTGAGGAAGTTCTTAGCCTCTACCCATAGTGGGACATGGGGAGGGTATCCTTTTATAGGTCAGGCTTAGCTGTGGTGCACTCACCAATCCTAAAACCCCTAACAGGGCATTGACCAAAATCCTGGGTTTGGTTCTAACCTGCAGTTGCTATCTTGCTACTAGGTTTATACCATCCACAGGTCTCAGGGCTGAGGAGCTAGATTTGTATTGGGCAAGGCCTCTGTCCCCAAAACTGAGAAGCAGAAACTACCCTAATAGTAAGACTTCCTGGGATTTGAAGACAGGTGGAGTGTGTGTGCTGAGGAAGGAAATAGAAGGAGGAGACATGGAAATGTCCTGCAGAGGTCTAAGGAGTGAGAACTCCTAGAGGATGAATCTCTCACTCTCAAACTGCCTTCTTCCGTAGCTCCAAATCTACAACCCAACTGTGTCTGGCTCTGTGGGCAACAGACTGGCTCTTCTGGGCACCTGCTTTTGGGCAATGATATCTGAACAGGTGGTACAGGATCTGAGCTGCTCTCTGCTTGGCATGGGGTATGTGGGGCACCCTAGTTGTGATACTGACCCCTCTGGGGATAGAGCAGGTCCCTCCCTTGATATTGCTAAGACCTTAGCCCACAGGGCCTGAACTTGATGGGCCATTTTTGCCACGGCCTCTCCAGCTTCAATAGGATTCAGAGTCTTCTCTCCTGCTACTACAACCGTGAACCTACTCAGGGCAGAGGTCACAGGAGGTAGGTATCAAAACTCACTGAGGAGGCTTCAGTACAAGGGAAGCTTCAGGCCAGCCCTGAGCTATGCCTGCCTGCTTTCCCAAAACCAGATGGGCTGGGGAAGAAACTCTGCCCTCCAGGGCTTCTGAGAGAAGCTAGCTGGGAGTGCTGCTTCAGCAGTTTTCTCCTTGCAACAGGTATTGCAGAGTTGGGGCTGAAGTGGGAAGGTGAGATATGAGAGACAATGGGTCAGGGTAGTTACTAATGCCCAGCCGACTAGTAAACTAATTAAAACAATTTAAACTGTTAAGAAAATTTTCGTGGTTTTATTGTATCGTGAGGCATTGAAACATCTGAACAAATCAATATCTGAACAGTGAGGCAGCTGCTTTCTCCTTCACTTCTTTGGGTTACTAGAGCAACTTGTCAGTAGATTAAATACAAGCACAACCTTTTGCATTACTTAAGTCTTTCCAAGGCATGCGCTGGTACAACACAAACTTCTCCTGTCAGATGCAGCTAGTCTAGTGTCCAAACATTATGTACAACACCTCTGTGGCAGCAGTGCACTGTACCCACTCCTACCACAGCCCTGCTTGTTTGTGTTTGACATTTGGAACATCTGGAGGAGTGTGAATAGATTGGGAAGAGGAGGAAACAGTGTGAGTGCCTGGCTAGGAGGTCAGCCAAAGTTGTGTAGGGCAAGCCTGAACATATCATTGGTGCAAACCCAAGCATCGTTGATGGAACATCTGTAGGAACTACATGATGGGGTCTTCATCGGCTGTAAGCTGGCCCACAACCATGCTGATGATGCACCTATCTGGTGTAGGCTGACGGTCCTGTTCCATTATGCTGTGCTGGATTTTCTGGAATGGAACGCTAGACAACTTCTCCACAATGGCAGCTTTCCCCTGGAACTGCTGTCCTTCCTACATAAGGCATGATGCATCAATATAAATTGCACCTAGTTGGGTTCTATCATTATCAAGTAACTGGTAGTAATGTTGAATGAAGCTGGATCCGGTCTGATCCCACATTGGCTTGTCTCCCATTCTGGAGCATCATCCAGTCTCATTGAGACCGGAGGGGCTGGCAAAATGGCGGCAGCAGCAGCGGCAACCCAGCATAGTCTGCAACTGACTGTTGAGTTAAATGTTTATAATAAGCCTTTTTTAAAGATAGATGAGCCATCTGAGATGCTACATATTTGGACCCAAAGGGTAATACTGGGAGAAATGAACCTGGTTCCATTATGATAGAATTTCTCTCCAAACTGCAGATTATGTACAACAGGCAATATGACCAGAACACTTTCTTATTCTGATGTTTGTTTTCTTGTGTCTCTGGCATTCATATAAACAGCTCCTCTACAAACGATTTTAGATTGCTATAGTACTCTCCAGAGCAAATCACTTATAATGACCTTTATTTATGCGTTGGAAATAAAGCTAGGATTAGAATATTGAACAGTGACTGTGCTGGTGGTTTGGGCTCTGTAGCTGCAACTGAGTGAAATTCTTCATTTATCTCCATGCTAGTCTCCCAGCAGAAAGATCTGTGTTTCTGGCAATCCTAGGTCCTATCTTTGCCTAGCAATATCTCGATAACTAGAATCTCTGTTGACCAGGATCACTGTTCTTCGCCCTTCCTGACAGGCCAGAAGAGTTATTCCAAGTAATGGAGGGAAGTTGAGTGGTGCTTTAGCCCACATAGCAGCAAGGTGCTGTCTGTCATCCTACTCGCCTTGACAGCTTAGCAACCAACTTCACAGTCTGAGGTTAAGTCACATGTAGAGTGAGCCAGACTAGGATGGCCAGAACCCTGAGACAAATGAAATTCATAAAGAGTATTGGGGAAATAAATAGAAACACATCCAGGTAAGGGGATAAACAGAGGTGATAATCTGTAGGGAGAACACATAACAAGTAGTGGGAAGCCACACATAGGAAGATGCAAGAACAGGACATCTCAGTTCCTAGGAGTACTGGGAGAACAAAACAGAACCTCAGTCCTGGAGAAACTGGAGTATTGGACAGGGATTTAGTCGCTGGATTTGGGACATAATAGAGATGGGTTGCAATGAACTAGGTAAGAACCTAGTTAATAGAACTAGGGCATCATGGTATATTAGAGGAACAACAGCTGGTTTGGATCTATGCTTCTGAGTTCTGGATCCTGGAATACTTATTTACCCTACCTAGGGGATGAAATGATCCGACAAGTGGGATGGAGTTGAGCCTGCATATTGGGGATTGGCTTTAGCTGTGGGAATTAGAGGGTAGGAGTGAGGTATAAATCAGGATTGACTGCATCCACCAGCAGACAGATTCTCCTGTTACATGTTTCAGGCCCGCCCTCCTTATTGATTCATCAAGCAGCCTGCTGGTGGAGGGTTGGTAGATCTGATCTTTCACAGGGACTATATATGAAATATGTAAACTAGCAGTTACCTTGGCTTTAGTGCTGGTAGGCTTGTGGTTATTTAGCTTGCTTGGGCTTTGGCTGATCTTATCAGTGAAAGGGAACAGATAGAGTGGACATTAATTTGCATTTATCTAAAAGAGATGATTTATACTAAGTGGGACTTATACTACGTGGGTAGATGAATGGAAAGTATAAGGCATA